>NW_022900926.1:79675659-79780535 GCF_012274545.1 Fukomys damarensis | reverse complement strand
GTACTATTCGATGGATATGAGACATTGATTTATTGTATCAAACGGATGCAATAGGCTAGTGATGCTTAATTCTTAACTGTTGCAAAATTAAAAATAATCACAATAATGGAAACACTTCACTTGAATTTTGCAGTTCATTTGTTTTCAACAAATATTTGTTGTAATATATAGGTATTTCTCCCCCAAAAAAACAGCATTTGAAATATGTATGCCTACTTGAATGTTAAAGCCAAAATATTATTCAACAGTGTACATAAAAGAAAAACAGATCTATATGCTTCGAAGTAGTGCTTTTTTGGGGGTTGGTGGTGAGGGAGAAGGCACATATGTAAACTGTTGAACCATTTACTTTGACTTAATAGAATTTTTTTTATATTTTAAATTTATTATATGAAAAAGCTTTTGTAAAAAGATAGGATTCCATTTAAGTAGATACATTACTCTGTGCCTGAAATACATTCCAGTCAGAATATAATTCAGTAAGTTGATGACAATGCTGGCTCCAAAAGAAAGGAGGAGACCAGATTGGACAAGAATGAGCTAACAGATTGTGCAGCCCAATTCTGTTCCTTTGAGTGTGATATATTGTTTCAAGATGGTAAAACCCATACTTTCTCAAAGCATATCTGTTGTGCTGGTTTTCCCATTTTCACAGAATCCTCATTATCAGAATTCTGTACTTTTTTCAAAGCATGTCAGACTCAGACCATATGCCACTGAATAATGCTTATCAATCGTTTAAAATTCTCAATAAAGGATTCACTATATACAAGAATTGTGGAGGTTACAAAGGCTTTTTTCAGATACAAATAATTAAATATGTCACATCTGGTACAGATGTTAGGTGAAATTATAAATATTTCTTTATGATTATCAAATAATACAATTCTGCATGACAAACCCCATGGAATGAAGGGAAAGATAACAATGAAAGAAACACTTTAGAATATTCTATTGATTTGCTAACAGTAAAAGATTCAAGAAATAAAGTTAATTAAATATAAATATAAATTGGGCAGGGGATGTAGCTCAGTGATAAACCACTTGCCTAGCATGTGTGAGGCTCTGAGTTTAATCCACAATACTACTTTATATGTAACATAAATGTTAAATAAGTATGCAAATA
Source organism: Fukomys damarensis (assembly GCF_012274545.1). Lineage (NCBI taxonomy): Eukaryota > Metazoa > Chordata > Mammalia > Rodentia > Bathyergidae > Fukomys > Fukomys damarensis. Next base: position 79,779,409 of record NW_022900926.1, on the reverse strand, counting down.
AGATGTAATTAAATATATAAAGACTCTAAACAACAGACAAGGGTTGGGAATTTAGTTCCGTGGTGCCACTGCCTGTCTCACAAGCAGAAGGACCTGAGTTTGATCCTAGGTACCAAAAATAAATAAACAAACAAACAAACCAACCAGTGGTACTAAACAACAGACAAATCTTTACTATGTATTCCAAATAAACTCAATACCATTTTCAATGTTTGCATTTCAGTTTGGCTATTTTCTAAGATGGCAATATTAAAATGGGCCATAGAGTAAGATATTAAACAGCTTTTTTCTTATGCTTCCAATTTAACTCAGTATGCAGTTGGTAGAAAATCCTAGAGTAAACATTTCATATTTATTTTTGAATATAACTTTTATACGTATTTCCACTTTGCAAATGTATAGATTCCAAAACATCCTTGGGTGCATTTTCATACACTGAACAATTTTATGCAGATAAAGCTGATTTAAAAAGGAGTATTATAGTTAATTTTCTAAAGCAGTATGATTATAAACTTCAACATAAATTTGCAAAAGATAACAAGAAATAGGGTACGAATGTAAGAGCAAGTAAGATTTATCATATAGCTTTCAGTGACAAGAATATGTCTATAAAGTATTAATCAATGTCTCTGTACCATAATAGTAATATTATGAGCATCTCTTATCTAAGTATCCCTTATCTGAAATGTTCGAGACTAGAAGTATTTCAGATTCAGAAATTTTCAGACTTACAGAAATTTTGTATGCTTTATCAGTTAAGCAACTTTAACTCAAAGTGCTCCAAATTAATTCTTTCAAAATACTCTTACATAACCTGTAAGAGTTAGTTTTTATTAAATTTTTAACTATGCTTTAAGATCTTAAATGTTTTAATACATTTAATGCTCACAACATTCTTGGGAGGATTATTATTTCTTTTACAGATAAAAATATGAAGCTCAGGGGGTTAAATAAAAAGCCTGCCACATCACACAGCTTGTAACAGGCAGTCAGCATAAACCCAAGAAGCTTGGTTCCAGAGCATACTCCCAATCACAACACCACCCTTTAAGGAGTACATGAAGGCAAGGATGAGAGTCCCTCAAAAAGCTATTTAGTAAAGTAATGATATTATTCACTAGGTTTAAGGGTAGACCTCATTATTTAGACTATATGTAGAAAACAGACAAGACTTGAAATAATGGGTAATTATCAGAAGTCCATGCAGATGATTTGTGACCTTATTTATTTGTGCACTGCCTAAAAATAAAGCATATCTAAAATTCTTTTCTAAATAAAATATTACCTCTTTCAATTTCCTCATGATTGAGAATGACACAGCTCATATTGGTTGTTCCTGTGTGACATTTTAGTTATTGATTTTTCTTTAATGCATTTTCATCCTCATCAAATTCTGACCACCCCACCTTGATTTTACGCCTTCTCTAGCCAGTATGTTATCAACGTTCCCAGTTACTATATGGTAAAGTAAAAAGACACAGGCTCTGAGTTAGCTATTCTGGTTTTGAGTTTCCAAGCTGCCACTTGCTTTGGGCTATTTTGAGAAAATCACCTAGTTCTGCTTTAGTTTCCGCATCTGTTAAATTGGGATACCAAAAACTATCCTTCAAGAATTTATTATTACATGTGATAATTTAAAGAAGAAAAAATTTAAATTATAATTTAATGAACTATAAAGTACTCTATGTATATCAAGTCTTCTTGAAGCAGTGTGTAAAGTTATAATTTACAAATTCCATCAATAATAATGTTCTCTGTCATTCAGAAAGCCTTTGAGCCAGTTCAGTGGAATTAAGAGGTAACTACACCATTGTTCCAAATTTTATCTCCCATACTCCTGGCTTTCAAATTGCTTCCATTTTGATTCCTTATCTGTCTTGCTCCAATCAGAAAGTTATTCCCTTTCCAGTTTCTGCCCCCACCTATCTGATGCTGGTGTAGACTTTAAGGTACAATTTAAAATCTTTTGTTCCAGGTTCTTTATGTCAAAAGCCTTGCAGAACTATAATCTATTTTTCCCTTGTAATGACAAAAATGCATAGCTAGTTCTTTGTTGTATTTTTATTTTAGCTACCTAGACCTTTTTTAAGAATGTGCAAAAAGAAAAGCAGCCAGACTGCTAATTGGCAAGACACACAGAGGAGCTGTGCCATACTAAAGAATAAAGTTTAATCTTCAGCCAGCATTTTGCTAATTTCATTGAAGGTGTGAGATGAAATATGAGCAGTGTTGAGTTTTCAACCAGTAAACTCCCTCAGATGAAAAGACCCTCCCTCTGCTCTTTCATCTTTTAGCGCTGGTTGGCAGCTATCCAGAACCTAATATGAGTCACCTTTCATGTGGGGCTAAACTGTGGAATACCTGTTGAAGCTGACAGACCATACTTGCTGGGCGCTAAAGTTTAGTATTAGATAAGAAGATTCTAGAAGAGCTTTGTGTTTGCTTCCATTACTGTTCCTCACCCTTATTTCTACCTCAAAATGAGAATTCCCTGAGGCTGTTTTTCTGTTTACTCTCTGCATGAGGGTCTAGGGGTTTAAAGGCCTTGTTTGGACGACTCTGGGTTTGGACAACTTTTTCCACCTAACTGCTATGAAATATATCCACTTGAAAGTCTTGAGCTCAAATCTGTTCCCACACCATCCTTTCATTCTTACATTTCCCCATTTCAATAAAAAGCACCGCTATTTACCTACTTTAGTGACGGCAAACCTTTTAGAGCTTTCAATGATAAAAAAAAGCCTTCTGTAGCATGTGTGCAGTACATTCGCCACCAATGACCTAGTTGTTTGAGTTAATAACACAGAAGACATTCTGGTTTCCCTTCTTTTCCTCAGCTTCCATTCTTCATCTATCAGAAAAGTGTCCCACCAACCTATCCATCTCTCATGTCACCATCATCATTAAGTCCACACTTTAATCTATTTTCCACTAAGTAACAACATGATCATACAATACAAATCAGATTACAGAACTTGCCTAGCTTAAAGTCTTTTAATGTCACTGAATACTTCCTTAGATATGCTGCTCCCAGTTTCTTTTGATCTTTTGGTCAGAGGACATCTCCTCAGCAAGACCTTCCCACCTTTGTTAATATGCAACATTCCTTAGCACTCCCTATTTCCATTACCTTGTTTATTTTTCCATAAGAATCAAGTTTTTGATATGTGTTTGTTATCTATCGCTCCCATTAGAATGTGTATTCCAGAAGGGCGGGAACTTAACTAGATACACAGAATGAGGTCAACAAACATCTGCTAAAAAGTTGTGTAAATGACCACTTTGGAATAAATTTCAAGCCCCTAAACCAAGGACCTAAAAACTTGCAAATTAGTGGTTTCTACCTATCTCAGCTGCACCATCATCTTGCTAGCCTTTTCCAATGCAGCTGAACAGAATTTTCTGTTCCTTTAACATGCTGCTCTGCTGGCCTAAAAGCTGTTACCTACTTTTTTGGTATGCCCTGTCTCTCATCCTTTGGTTCTCAGTTTTCATTATCTCCATAAAGAACTCTTTCTTGATCATTCTATTTAATCTCCATTCTCCTATTCTATTTTATTTGTATTGGTTTCTTTCATATTTTCACAATCTGCTATTATTTTACTTGAATAATCACATATATATAAATAATTGAAATATAAAATTACATTTTAAAAGTTGTCTTTTAAGTTCTTTGAGAACTGGGTCAATTGGCTAATACAATGCTGGTGAGCCCAAGAAAATAATAAATGTATATTATGTAAATAAATATAAATTCTAGTATATGCTGCCTATTGGTTTCAGTTAGAGAACTGCTATTTATTCATTCATTCTCTAGAGTGTATATAAAATCACTCATTTTATTTTTTGTTTTACATTATTTTAAAAAATGTAATCGATACACAGAAACATATATTATACATTAATAGGTACCATGTAATGTTCAATATGTGTATGAAGAGTAATAGTTAAAACAAACATACTTCTTAAACATCTGCCATTTCTTTGTAGTGAAAACTCTCAAAATGCTTTCTTTTGGCTTTTGAAATGCATTTTACATAAATGTTTTATTTACGATCACTGTCCTATGTAAAAGTACCGCAGAACTGCTTCTGCCTACCTAATTATTTCACGGTACCAATGCACAATCATTCCCTATACCTTCAGTCAACATTCTACTCTCAACTCCTATGAGATCAAGTATGAGTGAGATTATGTACTACTTATCTTTCTGTGCCTGACTTACAATGATCTCCAGTTCTACCCACAATGTCACAAAGGACAGGATTCCACTCAGTATCTTCATCCAGTCCTCAGTTGAGACACTTAGGCTGTCTCCTGGCTATTGTGAATAATGCTGCAGTGTACACAGGAGTGTGGGTGTCTCTTCAACATTCTAATTTTATTTCATAGACATATATAGACCATATGGTAGTACTATATTTAATTTTCTGAGGAATCTTCCTACTGTTTTCCCTACTAGTTATAGTAATTTATGTCCCATCAACAGTGTGTTAAGGGTTCCATTTTCTCCATATCCCTGCAGGACTTGTTATATTTAGTTTTTTTGATATTTGCCAATTGTCATTGCATTGAGGTTACATTTCATTGTGGTTTTGATTTGAATATCTTTGATGATTAGTGATGTTGAGCATTTTCTCATGTCATTTCTTTTGTGAAATATCTGTTTGGAGGAATTTTACTTTTTAGAATAATTCATAGTAGCGCCTCTTTAAATATTGGATAGAATTCATCAGTGACGACATTTAGTCCTGAGCTTTTCAAAAGTCTCTTCAGGTTTTTCATTTCTTAATGGTTTTATCTTGGTAAAGTGTATGTGTATAGGACTTTGCCCATTTCTTCTAGATTATCAAATTTAGTGGCATAGCTGTTCATAATAATCTCTAATATTTTGAATTTTGTGGTGTCAGCTGTAACATTTCCCTGTTCATCTCTTTTTTATTTATTTGAGAAGACTTATTTTTATGGATATTTTGGGAAAGGAAAAAGCACAAGAGGACTGTATGACTATATGATACATGAGGACCTTACAACTGAAGCTGCTGATCACAGACTCGGTATTTCACTGCTATGTACTGTAAAGTAGACAAGATGCAAGTTGATGACTCACACTTTGCCTGTTGCTAGATGAGCCAGAAAGTAAGGAGCTTGCCATGAGTATCAAGAAAGTTTGAAGTTTTATATGGATAAACAGCATTGTAGAAAACGCTGTCGATCTTGTACACAAAATATGACCATTTGTGAGGATATCAGGCAACATCCTTCCTAGGTTGTAGTGTTTTATGCAATGGGCACATGCACTATGGGGTCATGGTAAAAGAGATAACAACTGTCTAGTGCTCAAACACAAATCTTCTTTTCTCAAGAAGACACACCTACTGTTACTGCTGAGTATAAAACCTTGGCTCATTATAAAGTACCTTATTCATAGAATCAGAGAGTTACTTGATGGTGAGAAGATTATAATGGACACTTTCTGTCACGAAGGGGTATTTATTCATCTCTGAAAGAATATTTCAGATTTTGGCTTTTTTCCTACTACCTACTGCCTCAAGGAAGATTTATTAAATCCCTTACATACCATCATGATATGCTGTACAATTAATGCTGCTGACAAAGAAATTTATTCCATCAATAGAAAATATGCCACAGGATGTAGTGGTCTTACTATGTGTTTCATCATCAGTCGATGGTAGCTGAGAGACTGTACCTTGAAAAAGGTTGAGGTGCCATCCTGGAGGATGAGGTATATGTTCTGAATGATCAGATTCTTTCTCTCACCACCAGAATAAACAATCCAAGAATATAGCGGTCAAGACGTGTGGATATCTTTTGATATCATATCTGCAAAATTTTCTTTCCCTTCCCTATAACTCCACCTTCACTAATTTGCAATGTTAATATCTAGAGATTAATAATTTCATGGAAATAACAATTTGCTGAAACAGACACATGGGCAATTGAGGAGTTCATGCTTTTAGAAAAACAGATAAAATATGGTCAGACTAAAACTTTCACTGAGACACAGTACCCAACACCGACAACTTAAAGGAAGAAAAGTTTTATTCAGCTCATAATTTCAGGAGATTTAGTACATGCTTGGCAGGCTCCAAGACAGAAACATCATGGTGAAAGGGCATGAGGGAGCAAAGTTCCTTAGTTCATGGCAGCAGGAATGCAGAGCAGAGAAACAGTGGTATAGTGGAGGGGATCAAAGAACAGACACAGACACCAAGGCTATCCATCTATGGCCCACCCATTATACCTACAGGTGTGGTCCATCAAACCCTTAGGTGGACCCCAAAGCCAACCAAGCTGAAACTCTAGTCTAACTACTGAATTGGCTATAGGTTACTGAGATGGGACAGTGAAAGAGCCAGACTACCAAAAACAAGAGACACAGGACTAAGTGCTTAATAGAATCAATGAGAAAGTTTTTAGAGTTGTCTCCACCTAGGGACAGATGAGTGGATCTGGGTTATAAGAAGAATTTGCACTGTTACAAGGAAACTTTTTTTTTATTAAAGTGTTATGGAAAAATTACTATATGAGTAAATGAATAAATTGATCAGTGAAAGGACTTTTCTGCTTGTGGCTAGCCATTTTTGTATATCATTTTCTATAGCAGAAATCAAAGAAAGATACTCAGGTGTTTGGATCTTCCTGTTTTCACTTGAAGCTTGAGCGAATGACATAAAGACCCGGAAACAGTTTGAGGTTAATGACAGAAGTAGTAGCTTCAAAGTGAGAATCTAAGTGATATGATATCACATATCCATGAACTTCTGAAACCACAGCAAGAAGGCTTCCTAATGGCAAATATAGAAGGGTATTTATTACTTTTGGGTTTTCTTGATGCAAATGATTTTGCATCAACAACCAATGAAAAGTGTCTTGGTGCTTGCTAATGCTTTAGAAAAATACTTGATTAAGAAGATACATGAATCATTCTTTTTGCCATTTTCTAAGAAATAAAATAGAGTACAATAAAACCTTGGATTGTCAGTAACTTGTTCTGTGAGAATTTCACAAGATGACTAAATGCTTCTAATAAATTTTAACTTGATGAACAAGCAATGTCTTGCAAAATGAGTAATATGTGATATCAAATGTCACATGTTCACAACTGAGCCAATGGTTCTTCTCTATTGCTGTAGGATCTCCCAACAGTAAGAGTTTACGAAGACCTCATCTGCAAAGGACAAGGGGAGGAGAAAAAGGTAGAGGTATCTCTTCAAGTGAGATTAGGAAAACGTGTAAAAAGTGGGAAACAATGCAAAATTTTGTAGAAAAGCACCACCTGGAAAAGGCTGTAGCAGCATAAGTGATGAATATGCTTAGCAAGAGCGTAATGTAACATTCTAGCGAAATCCTCAAAAAGAGACAAAAACAAGCGTCACTGGATAGGTTCCTTGTTAAAGCTGCACAAAAAGAAAAAATATTCCTCTGAGCCAAGAGATAGCAGTAATTCCACTAGTGATAGTGAAAGTTATCCTAAACAATAACCTTCCTCTCTCGTTTCCCTCACAGTAGCCATGGGGGTTTTCAAAGGTAAGTGCAGCTTAATTTATTTTTCTTTATATTTTGTATTTTATTATTTGTATTATGTTACAGTATCAAAATAATTTTATATGAATGTTTTTGGGATGTGGAACAAATCATCTGAGTTTATTATTTCTTAAGGGGAAATTTGCTTTGATATACAAGTGCTTTGCATTACAAGCATGTTTCTGGAATGAATTATGCCTGCAGCCAAGATTTTTCATCAATATATTCATTTCAGTCTTATTCTCTATTCATGCTCTTCTGATTGACTTTTTTCTCTTTCCCGTTGCCCTAAATATCTAGAAAGAATTTCTGACTTAAGGCTATCCAATTGCAAAACGATCTGGATGCTGCTCTGCGCATCAGATACACTGATACACTAATGCTTACACTAATGATACACTGCTGCCAGGATAACTACAGCTTCTTTCAAAAGCTCAAGTTGTCAATACTTGATTTCTTCCCAGTTTCCCAAGTCCTGCCACAGAATGCCAACCTAACACTGCATAACGACCAGCAACAGGAAAAGTCACTGCGATTCCAGCCCAGAGTATTATGGGAAGTAACCTATAGACATATTAAGAGAATAAAAAGTCTATTTCAAGTCAACTATTTAGTGGTTCAAAAGCTGAAACATCTGCATTATAGGTGGTATAGATAACCACAATGAATTTATACAGAAATATATTAAAAACTGAAATTTTTATTTTAAAATGACTGCTTTTAGAGGCAGTAATAAAACAAATTATAGACTGCCTCATTCTTGAGATGGAGTAGGTAAAACAAAATATCTGGAAGTGGTATAATTTCTGTCTTCCTTATAACAGTGAAAACCCTTCAAAATCTGCGCAAATAAGTTATATGGTGATAAGTTTTGTACTGATAAAAACATACAGAGAAGTAATTCTACTTCTAAGAAGTATGGTCAATTTACACACAGTACTTTAGGTCCCATGTCATTAAAATTAATAAAAATACAAAAACTACTATAATAGGGAGGAACACATGAGGTTCACATTTGAAGTTAATGTGAGTGATATACGTGCTAAACCTATAGTGCCTATATACTCTGAGCAAACATCTCAAAATGTGTTCAGTAGGTATGGGCTTTTACCTGGACTTCAAAGAGCATACTCCATTTGGAACACTTTTAGGGCAAAAACAGGGAGAACTAAATTAAATCTAGATTAATGCTGCACATGAACTAAGTCACTGATATCTTATCTATATGTTTTTTGGCGTTTGTCTCCTGTGACACTAGTTTAGATATAACAGGTTGATCAAACATAACACAGGACAAAAAAATTTTTGATGAAAATATGACCTTAAATTATTAACGTGAATAAATATTTGATAAACATATACAAGTTACATTAATAAAATAATAAAATTTTGAAAAAAATAATAGTTCTCATTTTACCTCAAGTAGTCATTTGATATCCTTTATATTAAGCTAATATTTGGGTTTGCTAGTGAATAAAGTCATCTGTGGAATTAAGGAAAATATTCTGAAATCTCAGTTAACTGTTATATACTAATGGAACAGACACAATACTATCCAACAGACCTATTAACCCTAAATGAATCACAAGAAGTAGAAAGGGAGAAATATGCAAACCATCAAGTCTAGATGCTAGTGGGTGTGGAATATTTTTTTTACTGATGTTGAATAACTGTTCTTCAGACAGAATGGGAGGACATGCAAGAGGAAAGGGAAAGAGATGACAGTGTAAGAATTAGGTTACTGATATCATCTGTTTTCATCATAATTCTATATAGGAAAATATTTTTTAAACTGAAAGACAAGAAAATCACTGTATATTAAATCTAAAGAATAGGAAAGGAATATCTGCATTTAGAAATATTAGAGAAAACAAGACACACCAGGTTGTATCATATAAAATGCAAAATGTTCTATTGTTAAAAGATCATGATAAAAAATAAATAATACATTACACAATAGAGTAGATATTAACATATGTATACTAATTCATATAAAAGTGAACTTTTATATATATGTGTGTTTTAAACTTAGCTTGACTGTCACACAAATCTGCACAATAAATGAATTGAACTAAATGAAAGATCAAAGAACCAGACAACAAAGAAAATCGAAAACTAGTGAACAATGTATGAAAAACTAATAAAAGACAAAGCATACACTAAAGACAACATTTTATCAATATCAACAAATTACAATTTGTAATGGGGACAATTATTACTCTCACATACTGCTGGTAATTCATACATTGATGATGATGTGAACATCAATTAGTACACGCTTTTTTGAAAGGAATTAGCAGTCCTTATAAAAAGCCCTAATAATGTTCTCATTATTGGCTCTGTTAATTTTAATTTTAGAACTCCATACAGAAGAAATAATTCTAAAAGAGAAAAAAATCTACATTAAAGATAGGTGATTATAATTACAGGAAAAATACTATGGAATAGTATTTTAAAATTTTTTAATAATGATTAAATATTCTTTAAAATTTTAATTTTATAAAACTGACCAAGCTCTATGAAGATATGAACACTCAAAAATTATAAAATCTTAGTTTGAATATAAAATACATGTTGTGATGATGCTAAAAGGAAAATCCTAAATGTGGATTCATAAATTAAATATTTAGTGGGAAAATGCTAGAAGGGAATACATTAGAATATTAATAATGTTAAGGTAGCAGTATTATATATTTCTTTTTGTCTGCTTTTTTGCAAATTTGTAGTTTCACATTTTGTTGTTGTTTCACATTTTTATCACAGAATAAAACTACACATAATTAAATGTGTACATTCTATTGTAATACAACATAAACTAATTTGCCACATAGAAGAAGAAAAATTATGTTATTTACCTCTCTTTCATCCATATTTAACCACTGCTTTGGATCTTCTTCAGTAGCTAGAAAGGCTATTAATTCCAAAGCAGTAAGTCGAGTTTGACGTCTTGATGAGACAAATATCAAAACAGGTTTGGCTGGAGAATGACTTCTAATTGCTGTTTAAAAGTTGTGGAAAATGAAATGGTAAGCCACTTAACACCAGGATATGAATTTTATTAAGATAGCAAATGGGTACATGAAAACTAATGCTGTAAATTATTTGGGTGAATTTTTAATTTGTTATAAAATTTAGTATTATTCCAGATACTACACAGATCTGACAGCACATTGGAAGGATGACACAAAAGAAGAGGTTGCTGGTTCTACGTAGGGAGTAAGGTGCTGGGATAGGAAAGATTTAATTACGTTAGATATAAGCTCTACTCTGAGCTGCCAAAGAAAGAGAAACTTGAGTGCTCAGATTTTCCATTAAGAACTGCACATGGACAATTAAATTAAGCTTTCTATTCCCACATTATGTTTTGAGACATTTCTGCTTGTCTAAGGAGTGATATTATAGAGTCAAATGGTCCTGGAATCTGAAGAGTACGGTCAAGACATGCAGGGTGATGGAAAATGTCCAAGAAAGATCACACATACAAAAATAAATAAATAAATAAATAAATAAATACCCCCCCCCCCGCATAACCAGCAAAAGAAAAAAATTGGTAGAGACTGGACCAATGAAAAGGTACGAGATAAATCAGAAGAAAACTTCCTCTCTGATTTTCTAAAACCATGTGAGGTTTCAAGTGAGAAGGTAAGAGAATACACAAGAGATCTGAAGAGAATGTATATGTGAGAAATGAAATACAAGTAATCAACATAGAGAAGATGAGACAAACACTATGAAGCCTGAGTAATAAGAGTGAAGGAAATATTGGAAACCAAATACATAAGAAAATTACTTAAGAAGTCAGTAAGTCACTTGGGCTAAATGGAAATAAGGTTCCTTTGCTCCAAAATGCTGCTGACACAGGTAGAATTTATATTCATGTTTATACGACATTCTTAAAAATTGTCTATGAAAACCTTCAGCTTCACTGTAATTTCTTGTTTAAAGTATGAGCTTTAGATTTATTTTTATGGGTGAGAAATAGGATTTATACTAGAAATGTTGATATGACCTTGACTATGTCATATTCTAACAGTGAGAAATAAAGTTTTTATAAAATTATATTTCTAAACTGAAAGAAATAGAGTCATCACTGGAGGCATAATAAATAGTTTATGAGGATAGCAGCTGTGCTGATATCATATCTTAAGAAGTGAAAGTATTTCAGTTTACTACTGATTTACAAAACACAAAACGCTTCATTTCCATGAATGGTATGCAAACAGTCATTCTAGATATAGGCAATTTAAAAAATATATATTTTAAAAAATAAACACATTTATCTTATTTCTTGCTTTTTCGCCACTCATCGGAGCATTGTAGGATAAAATGATAAATCTTTGGTAAACCATATTAGAGGTGAAATGTTTAAAACAAACATACTACTAAAATACTGGCATTATTTGTACATACAATCATGAATGGATCTGTCTCTTTTGTAGGCCTCAACATTTAATGTATTTTTGCTGCTATAAGAACAGGTGTGGCTGAACAGCTCACAGCAGATTTATTGGTCATTAGTGATTTTTGTACAATGCTTCTGTGTAGGTGTAAATAATCTCAACTGCCAAGATTGGTCTCTAGTTCACAATCAATACTTTGCTTCTGTCATAAGGCTAATTACAGCAGCTAAAACGTCACCTCACAACTGTCAACTCACAATCAACAGCAGTTCACGTTAGAGAATTTATTTTGGAGGCTATTTTTAACCAATACAATAAATATTCTCTATAGTGTCTAAATAAAATGTGTTTCAATAAAACAGAAGTGTTATTCTTAAATCTTTTCTGCTTGACTAATTTGTTAGAAAAGAAAAAATCACAAAAACTGAACTGTAAAAAAGTAATAAAATTTGTGTAAAAATCTGGTAAAAATTAGTTTTAAAATTTGTGTAAGCTAATAATTACCTAAGAAAACACCTTCATGGATTAATATTTCAAATTATTTGACTGCTTTTAAAAATAACATACCTTTAATCTACTACACATACATTATCATTTATGAAATCTAATTTTTGATAGGTAAATTAATTTGTATTTTTTATTCCTTAACAGTTGAGGTAAATTGCTTTATGTATTTGTCAAAGTTGGACCAGTATCACCCTTTCAAAGGATACCAAGCCATTTTTACAATGTATTTGATAACAATTCTACTGCATTTCATTCTAAGAATCTGAAGCTTACCCTGAAAGGCAGGCTTGTTCATACTGGCCATACGAGGACAGTAATGTTGGCCTGGGAAGCCTTGAATGTGAACTTCCAGTGGTACAGGGCGTACTGACGGCCGGAAATTAAATAATCCCATCTAGAGTAAATATGAGAAAGAAAGCATTTTCAGTTTTTCTATTTGTTTATAACGTTATGACGCTTCCTTAATGTGTTCACCTAAGCTATGTTACTAAAGGCCTGATTGGTCAATCTTCCACTTACCTGCTTAATATTGAGCCAGTCAGCAAGGTCTCTGGCATTAGCTAATGCGGTAGAGAGCCCAACTATCCTAACAGGCTTTTCTGTGTGTGATGAGATGAAATTTGTTCGAGATACAATGACCTCAAGAACAGGACCTCTTTCCTCCCCTAAGAAGGAAAAATAATTAATGTTAATCACTTAACACATGCTGGCTGTTGAAGGTATGAATCAAGTTTACAGAATCCTGAAAAAACTAAAACTAGGACAACTTTATGATTCAGCAATCCTACTTCTGAGTTTATATCCAAAAGAACTGAAATCAGTGTGCTGTAGAGATATGTACCCATACACTCACTGCAGCATTATTCACAATAGCCAAGAAGAAGAAATCAACATGAAACACTGAAAATGAAATAGCATAAACCATAAAAAGAACGAAGCCCTGCTATTTACAATCAATGTACAAACACAGACAATATTAAGAGAAATAAGCCAGGTACATATATACGGAAACAAAACAGTCAAACTGATGGGCTAAAGGGTGGAATGGTGGCTGCCAGAAGCTGAGAGCATAGCTGAGAGAACACAGAAGGATACTGGCCGAAGAGTCCAAATGTTTTAGTCAGGAGAGATAAATTTGTGAGATTTACTACAGGGCAGGGTGATAAAAAGAATGCATATTTCAAAATTGCTGGGTGAATATTTAATCCCTCACCATAAAAATGATAAGTAATGAAGTAAGAGATACGGTGATTAATTTAGTCATTCCACTTTGTATATATATAGATCAAAACATCACACTGTACCTCAGAAGCATATGCAATTTTCTGTCAATTAAAACTAATAATAAGAAAGCTGGAGTTTCTAAATGATTTAGATATAGTTGTACCCACCAAGTAGATGGATCTCATCTATGATGAGAATAGTGACTCGCTGTACATAATTCCTATTTTGCCAGCTTCTGCTGACTCCATCCCATTTCTCTGGTGTGGTGACAATAAGGTCAGCCTGGGCAATGGATTTCATATCAGGAGTGACATCCCCAGTTAGTTCAATAACTCTAAGGAAATAGAATTTACCTTCATATAATGCAAGATATGGAAAGTAAAACTGCATCTCTTTCAAAATAAAATTTAATAACGCTTAAAGATATTATTTCTCTAATTTCTGAAAATTTTAACATGAATCAAAAATTATAATTTCTAGCCATAAGATGAAGGATATATAAATTCAAATCCCTGACACTGTTAACTTTTATGCAAATATGTAAATAATACAAACTCTGATTATAATCCTAGGTGATTTATGACACTTAAATCATCCACATAATGGAATGAACAAATTTTGGGGGAATTAGTTTTGAAGAAAAGTATGAATTTACTAAGACAAAAGGAGGAAATCATACATTATTAATCAAATATTATGTATAAATTTAATTTTTTTTCAGATTGAAATTTTACATAGATAACAAGGGACAATTCAAACATATTGCAATATAAATCATATTTTATTATATATGGTTTATTGCCAAGATAAACATTAGTAAATAGGTACTATCTCTTTCTGAGTACATCTCAGTCTTTTGGTGAGAAAGAAGAAAAAGCAAAAATCTAACTGCTGAGGAGTTAGACACTACATAAGAAAATCTCAAGGCTACCTCCAAATTTAGCTGAACAATTACTAAATAATTTCCACATCTGTGTTAAGACCTGGAAAACAGAAAAGTGGACAAGATTGGTTCCTACAAGTATAGTGTTCCCAAAGCAGTTCTTTATTTTTATTTTTATTCATTTTTTATTATTGTATATATTACCCTGAATTTATTTATTTATTTATTTATTTATTTTGTACTGAGCATCAAACTCAGGAGCTTGTACTTGTGAGGCAGGTGGCAGAACCACTGAGCTTAATCCCCAGCCCCACACTGAATTATTAATCTCTTCATATAGTTCAAATATATAGTGAATTGTCTCCATAACATTTGTACCCACTAGCCATCTATTTTTTCATTTAAGATTTAGATATTCACATTCTTATTTTTAAAAGAGATATGATAGTTGAAAACTTTTTTCTTTGCATTATACTTGAAGATTGGTCATGAAAAGTTTATTCTTTTGTAGGGTTATAAAATAATTTAAACTGTGTAAATGTAGCATGATTTACTCAGTGTTCTCCTATTGGACATTTGGGTTACCTGCATGTTTTTGCTATAAAAATAGAACTGAGATGCTTTTTTTTTTTTGGAGACAGGGTCTCACTAGGTAGTTCAGACTGCCCTGGAACTCACTGTGTAGCCCAGGTTGGTCCCGAACTCACAGTGATCCTCCTGTCTCAGCCTCCCGAGTGCTGGGACTACAGGCGTGCACCACCACGCCCAGCTGCGATGCTTTTTTAATACATTAAAAATATCAACATAAAGTGTATCATCTTCAAAGAACTTTCATTTCTTAATAAATAATTTATATGCAAAATCCCTTTTAAGTGGTTCTGAAATTTACTCTAAATAATATGAAAGAAAGAGAAACAACCTTTTTTGGAATAATACTACTCTGCAAAAACTTTTCTTGAAAAATAAAAGGATTTATATTAAATTTGTAAAGAAATTTTATTTTTTATCTTAAAACAATGGGTATGTCAATAATATTTAATAGTTGCTATAAGCCTTTCAATAAAAGATTCTAAAAAAATCACTAAAAATTCCTTTCAACAGTTTTATGCAATTTTTATTTGTTGGTTCTTTTATTCAAAACATATCCTTTTAAATAAAAGTAGGACTTACTTTTTGCCAAGTTTTTCTTCAATTCTAACTTTCCAATCATCCATTCTTTCACGTACTAGAGCTTTTAGGGGTGCAATATATACTGCCTAAAAAAGGAGGAGGATAAAAAGACTAAGAAAACAGCAACAGCATTTCAAATAAAAGTAAACATAAAATTTGTCAAAATAGGGACAAGCACATACAGATGTTATTCATAAATAGTCTTTGTTTATAAAATGCTTCAAAGCAGAGTTCTGTTATATCAACAGGTATCTTTATTAATCAATAATCACATAATAGACTGAAAGGTTAGGAAAACAATGTTGAGAAAGAGAAAGATGATACTAATTGAAAATCAAAGAAAAAGTAAGCTTGAACATTTCTGAAATCATGTAAAAAACAACACAAAATTTTAATTGCAATACATCTAAAATGTCAGTTTTAAAGTACTCACACAATTTAAAAAAACAAGAAAAACCTAAATTATGTTCCCCAAAAAACTTGCTAGAATAAGCAAATGCAATAAAATTTCATGCTATAAAATCAACATACAAAAATCTATAGCATTTTTCTATACACTAACAATGAGCTATTTGAATAAAAACAACAATAATAACAAAGGAGTCCCATTCACAATACCATGACAAGAATAAAATAAAAATAAATTCAACCAAGGAGTAAAAAAGTTTGTGTACTGAAAAGTGTACAACACTAACAAAAGAAACGGAAGCAGATACAACAATCAGATACTTCATGTTAATGAACTGAAAGAGTTGTTGAAATGTCCACTCTATGTAAAATAATCTATAGAATCAATGTACTCTCTATCAAAAGAGAGTGGAGTTTTTTTAACATAGAAAAATGTTCTGAAATTCACAAAGAACTACAATGACCCTGAAGAGCTAAAGCAATCTTCAGAAAGAACAAAGTTAGAAACTTTACATTTCCTATTTCAAATTATATTACAAAGCTATAGTAATCAAACCAGTAAAGCACTGGCATACAAATAGACACATAAAACAATGGAACAAAAGAGTACAGGGTCCAGAAATCAATCCACACATATCTGGCTAATTCATCTGTGACAAGGATGTGAAGAATACACCATAAGGAAAGGCCACTCTTTAATAAGTTGCACTGAGAAAACTGAATATGCACATCCAACAGAATGAAACTGGACCCTTGTTGCCCACCATCTATAAAAATTAACTTGAAATAAACTGAAGACTTACATGTAAGATACGAAAACACGAAATTATTAAAAGAAAACAAAGGTACAAAAGCTTCCTGACATTGGTCTTGGCAGTTATATTTTGTATCTGATACCCTGCCCAAAAAGCAAAAATAAACAAGTGGAGATATACCAAACAAAACATAAAGGCTTCTACACATCACAATCAACAGATTGAGCAGACTGAAAAGGTGACCTAGGTAATGGGGAGAAATAATACTTGCAAATTATATATCTTATTAGGGATGAGCTTCCAAAACATAAGTCATACTACCAAATAGCAAACACCTCAAATAATTCAATTTAAAAGAGAACAAACCATGTGAACAGACATCATTCCAAAGAAGGTGAATGGCCAAAGATAATATGAGAATATACTCAACATCACTATTCATCAGAAAAATGCAAATTAAAACCACCATGAGGTATCACTTCACATCTGTTAATAAAGACATTATCAAAACAACCAAAGAAAACAAATGCTGTCAAGGATGTGGAGACAAAGGAACTGATGTACGCTTCTGAAAGTGTAAGATGACACAGCCATTATGGAAAAAAAATGAATGAAGAGTACTTTTTTTGGTACCGGGGATTAAACTCAAGACCTTGAGCTTGCAAGACAGGCGGTGGAATCACTGAGTTAAATCCCCGGCCCGAAGAGTCTTAAAAATTAAAACCAGAAATATTACATAATATAGTAATTATATTTTAGGATATATATAAAAAAAATAAGATCTATATCTCAAAGCACTTTGTACACCCCCATGTTCATTATACCATTCATTATTCAGAAGATCTGATAATCTAAATGTCTCGATAGATGAATAAAGAAATTATCACACACATACATATTACTCAGTTACACTACAAAGGAAATCCTGCCAATAGCATGTATTCTGCTAAGTGAAATAAGCCAGATATGGGAAAAAAGAAAGTATGTCAAATTTATTGACTCAGAATAGAACAATGAAAGTAATGGCTATGTGGTCACACAGTGGGGAATGAGTGGTCAAAGGGGACAAAAATTCATTAATATAGAATAAGTGGGTTCTAGCAATCTAACATACAAGAAGGTGATTATAGTTAATAATACTATATCATATACTTGACTCACTAGAAGAATAGATATTAAGTGTTCTCGCCATAAAAGAGAAATCATCTAAAGAGGTTAACTGTATTGACTGTAGTAATCATTTTGTAATGTATGTTTATTAAAACAACATAGTATAAACTTTAAACATAATTTTTTTTTGACTGAGGCTGGGCATGGTTGTGCATACCTCTAATCACAACACATGAAGATTGCAAGTTTGAGCAGAATGAGGGCAATTTAGTGAGAGCTTGTCTCTAAATTTTATTTTATTTAATTAATTAATTATTTTGTATCAGTAATTGAACTCAGGGCCTTACACTTGCCAGGCAGGCACTGACTGCAATGCTGAGCTACATCTCTGGCCCTTAAACATATAAATTGTATTAATGGTGAAGCAATATTGGGAAAAAACTTATAAAACTATAAGTGCTTAAAATTAATTACTTGGCTTGCAATGTTATTTAACATTAATAATATCATAGACATTTGGAAAAATATAGAATAAAACTACCCCTATATTTTCTGTGTATAATCATACTATGTTTTTTAAAGTGTTAGCATTTCCTTCATATCTACAGGATTTGATTATGAATTATTATATATCTTATGAATATGGCTATGGATTCATTACTTCATAGAGAAACTGAATTGCAGATATCATATAATGAGGAAAGGACATGTGAGAACTAATGTATACATTAAAAATTTAACTAGAGAACTCCAAAATTTGACATAAATTTTCTTACAGCAATTATTCTAATACTGATTGGTCCTCTGGAAAATTCAATGCCTAACAGATCTACTAATTGCATTCTGCCAGTATATTCATAACTGGTTAGTTTAGAGATTATGAACTGCTTTTCCTGGTTGAATGTAAGCATATGATTCTTTAAACAGACCTTTGATGTAGGGTACTTGTTGAAGACTCTGAAAATGGCTAATTCAGCTGCAACAGTCTTTCCTGATCCAGTGGGTGCTCCAAGTAGGACATTACAGTTTGTATGATACAGTGTATGAAATATCTGTGTCTGTACGGGGTTAAAGTGGCTGAAGTTGTACAGGGCTTCATATGCTTTACATCCCAAAGCTGTGATTGGTAAAGGCTGAAGATCCAGTAACTCTGAAAAGATCCAAAAGGCACTGCTGATACATTAATTAAAAAACATGCACACTACACTCTTGAGTTACGACAGGCCTGACATACGAACAACTTAGATCATAATCGGAATTTTAGTTTTAACTGATGACCAGTCTTGAGTTATGACCTAAATGCTGGCCACTTGTGCTTCCAGATGGTCTCAAATACAGATCAGATTTAACCCTTACAGAGTTTTTGAAGGAAAATTACAACATCCTTTCCTATATGGGGCTAACTGAGAAATCCTGGGGCCATGCTGAGATTTGCTTGAATTCAGGAAGATTCTGAAGGCTGTGTAGAGGAGCCTAAGCCTTCAGTTGACGGGAATTGCAACCAGTCCTCAAATTGATAACAATCCTAGTTACAGCCAGGAATGAACTGAGTTTGTAAGTCAAGGGTCCACTGTATTAAACACAGTATTTATAACAATTCTTAATTGTTTAAATGGGGAAATGCCTGATCTAAGTTCTCAAATACCAGTGGTACACCTTTTATTCTCCTGTCACATTTAACATTCTAACATATTGAGAACTTCTGAGAAGTTCTCCATAAATCAACTAAATCTTTTTCCTCCAGTCAGGAATGTAATTTGAATAACAAGTACAGGCAATTAAACATTCTATAGAACTAAATTAAATCTACCCTAATCTGTAAAAACCTGAAAAGCATTTTCAAACATCAGAATTGGAATGGTTATTATAATAACTTATTTTTTATCTGTTACACACTGATCAGTCTAAGTAGTTGAGTGAGCTGCTGCCATTTCCAATGGAAACTGAAATGAACTTAGGCTCATTCCAGGAAGAAACCTGGGTGGAAGTTTTAAAGCACAGCATGACTGAGTAAACAAAAACTGCCTGAAGAAAACCTTGAAAGAAACTAGATTTCATTGTTTCTTACTACATGGACTGGAAGCTTCAGGTACTGGAAAGTTAAAATGACTTACAGAGATAAATTTATAGAGATAAAATTTATAGAGATAAATACCCTTGAGTAACTGACAGACCTTGTTCCCCATAACCTAGAAAGCTAGCAGTTAAAAAAAACAAAGGATAGCTTTACTCTTAACATTGCTGCATAGAGGATGACTACCATTATGAGTTTAAATAAGAAACAAATCAGAATCAGTAAGGAGGCAGTGTAGCTTCATAGTATGGTTTCTAGATGCAAAGTATGTGAACTTCCTTCTAAAAAATGTACCTAAAAGTAAAAAAGCAGCTGCATGTGTTGGAGCATGCCTGTAATCCCACTATGGTCTGTGAGGCTGAAGCAAGAGGATCCCTAGTTTGAGTTGTCTCTGCCTGAACAACTCAGCAATTCAATGAGACTTGTCTCAAAAACTAAACAAAATAAAACAAAAAATAGCTCAGTGTGAAGGCCTTGGGTTCATTCTCCAGTATTGGAAAAAGAGAGTTAAAGAGCTAATTTAAAAAAAACATCCTTCTCCACTGCTCTACTTTACTACATGGGTAGCTTATAGCTAACTGCATGCTTTGTAATATCAGGTTACAATGGCTTAAATTTCCTGCAGCTCTAGAAATCAACAGTGGGGATGCATTGTAAATTAAGGGCTATCGTGCTAATCAAAGGATAGATATATTTTCAATGAACCTAACATATTAAACACTGTTTACTGTCAACTGCACAACTATGACAATTTAAATTAACATGTTTTATTTCAGTAAAATATTTTTTTCTGTGCTTTTCTGAACTCAATATGCTTATATATGCTTGGAGTAAAACAGACTCTGGGATAATTGATATTTATTTAGTGTGTTTCTACCATCAATTGAGATATCATGGTGGTGCTCTTATTGCTTTTAAAAATGTAGTCACAATCAGTTAATTATGTGATTAGAGTGATATGTGCTTCACTGCTTAATATTGTAATGATTAAATGAGTGGTGAAATATAATGTTCATGTACGTAAAAAATGTATTTGTCAAAGAAATCTAGAAGTCACGTTGGAAGCACATGTTTTAAATGAAAACACAAAATACTTTTTCTTTATTTTGAGATTCTAGAAATCACAAGTAAGCACATTTAATGAAAGAAGACTAGAATAAAACAATTTTAAAGGACAGACACATTTCCATGTTAATTAAAACCTCAATTCTCAGGCACCAAAGATTCATATTAGCATTCAGTATGTTACCTGTATGAGGAGGATGCCTTTCCGGTAGAATCAGATGTTGAAAGTTGATAATACATACAGCCTCAGCTCCTAACCATCTATCAGACACTGCTCGGATGTAGTATTGGGAAGGCAAAGGCTCAAAAATAGGGATTGTAAATACCAGTAGTTGAGGTTCTTTATTAAGGACCTAATGTGAAATAAAACCTAAAATAAATATTGCTATTCTGATTTTATAAACAGCAGTCTAATGCTGAGACAATAGTATCTATGCAAGATATATTAAAAACAAAAATAAAATATCTTGGAATTCTAACTAGCTAAGATATTCAGTTACTTCAGAAACTTGTGAGTGGGTTCCTTCTGAAGGTTCTTAAAAATAATGAAAGGTAAAAATTTATACTTAATATTATTTATATATGTACATCATCATGTATTAGCAGGATACCAGTTTGACTCATTAACAGAATTTCCTAAAAATAATTCATTCAATTACTTCATGGTTTCTATGATGCCAGTTACTGTAATTGTTATTTAATATTTTTCTTTGTGTCCCACCAGTACTTTAAGTAGAATATCAGAAACACTAGGAATAAACAAATGATTTATTCCTAAAGATAAATGCAATGAAAACAAACACTGTTATGAAATTCTATTGCTGCCCACCAAGATTTTCAGTCTGAAGTTTGTTTTCTTTTTGGTAAAATGAAAAATACAAATGAAGCCCAAGTTAAAGTAGCAGCAAAAAACTAAATCATTCTCTTAAGATTCAGAGAATTTTCAAGGAATGGGCTCTTCACTGTATGATTTAACACTGTAGTACTGTGTGCATGTAATATTTATCATACCCATTTTACATATTACAAACCACCAGAAAGCCATGCCTTAAGCCATGACAAAGATTATAACTGAATTCCTCAAATTATGATTATACTGAATTATCCGTATTGTAACATGTAATCACCGTGTTCCTTTAAAACCAAATAGAAACTTAACACCTAACAAATGAGTTTTAATGCCACCATGATCACAGAAATAAAGTAAAAAACAGAAAATGTTAGTTTACATTTTTTCCTGTGGTAGCAAAAGAGTAAGAATATATCCACACATACATGTTTACCTGCTTTTTAAGAGCAAGAAAATACTCTGAGTGATAAATGTGATCATTTGTAGGATCTTCTACCCAAATCCACCAGGGTTCTCCTATGGTTCCATGGACCTAGCAGAAAAATAGCATCAAAGTACCATGCATATCATAAGTTAAGAGATTGTGCTATTTCCAAACACAAAACCTATTCCTCTTTCCCTAACAACTTTATTGACATATAATTTACAAAATAATTTTACTAAAGTACACAGTTCAATGATATTAACATATTCACAAAGTTGCATGACTATAACCATAATTTAACTTTATAATATTTTATTGCTTCTCCCGCAAAAATGTCTATATTCCATAGCAATAACTACCAATTTAGTACAAATTTACCTATGTACATTTGACCTAAATCAAATCAGGTAATATGTAATATTTTGTGCCTGATTCTTTAACTCACTGTTATTTTCATAGTTTATTTATGTTTTGGCATATTTCAGTACTATGTTCTTTTTTTTTTTGAGACAGGGTCTCACTATGTAGTTCAGATTGCTCTGGAACTCACTGTGTAGCCCAGGCTGGTCTCAAACTCCTGCCTCAGCCTCCCAAGTGCTGGGATTACAGGCATGCGCCAGTCACCACGCCCAGCTACTATGTTCTTTTTTATCATCAAATAACATTCCACTAGAAGACACCATATTTAGTTTATCCATTTCAGTTAATATTCTCTCCCTCTCTCTCTCTTTCCTGTCCTGTCATTCCTCTCTTCTCTCTTATAAGGTCCAGGGTTATTGAGTATTCACTTCTCCCTCATGTAACTTAAGAAAAGGTGACCCCATAAGACAATTAGCTCTTGGCATTCTCCTTACAACAGCTATAGTAAAGGAAAAACTCACGACAAATACTGGCCAAATTGGACTGAAAAAAAAAAGGGGGGGCTTATGGTCTCTATAGCATGGGCTGGGGAAAATAGGATGTTTTCTCTTTGCTCTCTTGAATATGAAAAAGGAAGCATAAAAATGGAAAATACCCATGATGTCAACAGAACAAAGAGATGGAAAGATCCTGAGACATAATTATCATCATCATTAGAAGTAGTAGTAGTAGTACCAGGGACCTTGTGCTTGCCAGGCAGGCATGGGGCCACTGAGCTATATCCCCGACCCTTGAGCTACATCCCTGGCGCCAATGATATTACTAACTAGAATATTCAGCCATCCTTTATGGCTATTATCCCTGTGGACCTTTCATTATTTGTGAATTTTATATTACTTGGAAATATTAGATATGCTTTTATATCATTATCTAGTTTTTGTAGAAATTCTGTGAGAAAAAATAATTATTATATGTTTATGGGTGAAGAAATTACAGGAATTAAAGGTATGGGCATTTTAAGGCTAATGTGGAATTCAGATAGGACTATGGTTGGGTGAATTTAGAGCAAAATGCTGAATAAAATTCACATTACAAATATATTAATGTTAGGTAATGAAGAAAGTATTCACTTATATTTACAAGAATCCTAAAATAACCATGTGAAGTAAACATTGTGAAACTATAATTACTCATTTACCTGTTTTCCCTTTTGGCTTCATAAAAGCAAGGATTGAGTCTTACTTGCCTTTGTACCTACAATTTCTAACACAACAGCTGGTACAAAGTCAGATCTTAGACAATGTTGACTGAGTAAAAAGAGGATCCACAGTATATCTTTACCATGTATATCATTATATTTTAATTTAATAACAACTAAAGTATTGAAGGATGAAAGAAATAGACTAAAAACTGTAACAGAAATGTGATAGGAAATAAGAATGTTGTGAAATATATAAATATATATTTATATACAGCACCAAATGTTCAATGAAATAAAAAAAACAACAGAAAAATATATTTATTAGGGTTACCAGTTAAGTCAGTGGACAGCACTGCAAAAGTAGTCTCAGAAGAAAAGAAACTGGTGACAAGATGAAAATGTGGAATTTTTTTGATAAGCCTAATGTTTAAGAAACAGAATCTTTGAGAGACACCATGACTTGAACATGGTCCTTTTAGCAGAGAGAATTAAACATGTGGTAAGTTAAAATTATAGAGCAGAGCTGGAAAAAATGGTAATAGAGTGAAAACAAGGGAACATAGAATTCATATGGCAATTCTTCTGGAGTTAAATTCATTAAAATATTGTTCAGTATTGAAATTTTAAGTTTTCTAGATTCCTGGAGGGATCTCACTGGCTGAAATATGACTGACAAAACATGCTTTTCTTATGGATAAAAGAAAATACTACTACTATACTTTTAATTACTTTCATATTCATTTTACAGGATTGTCTATGTCTCAGAGACAGATGCAAATAGCTTTACTGGAACTTATCATACAATAATTTTAGTTTAGCAAGGATACAGGTTTCTTTCCATTTCTACCTGATCATTCCAACTGAAATCAGGGTAGATGCTGAGTGTCACTCGGAGGACAGTCCGTGTGATAGGTTGAATGGATGCCTCCATCATAACAGAAGGTATCTGATGAACACATTGTTTGACCCTCAGCCCAATATTCACATGATGCAAAATGTGACCTGAAAGGAAAACATCATGTAGAAGAAATGTGGCCAGATAGGGAAATAAAAAAAAGGTAGATACTTTGACTTGTAAATGAGATTTCAGAGAAGGTGATTTTATTACTTGTTTTATGATTTGCTATGTAGAATAGCTGACATTCTTGACCTGGCATGTTTGAATATTGTGTAATAATTAACTTGAATTAGCAATTCATAGCTCTGAAATCTAGTATCAAGGTTTCTTCAGGTATTAATAGAATTTTTAAAATTACTGAAACTTCATAGTATTTAAACTACTATAAACAACCCCACTTGTTTCCACAGCAACTTTGATACAATATAAAAATATTTGGTATTTTGTGAAAACAGCCACTAATTTTTTCAGGTTCTATTCTGAACTGTATTATGAAAATAGGAAATGCTTCTATAATTAAGTACAACTCATCCATCCACACCCACTTCCAGAAAACATAAAGATAAGACAAAATATGGTGATACTAACACAAAATTTACTTCATATGTATTTCCATAAATAATAAAATTCTGGAAAACAGACATATATAGAAGTACTGGGGGATTGTTGTCAAAAAGCAAATGTGACTATAAATAAGTTCGATTACTAGTTTTAGCAAAATTGAAACTAAAGTTTATTTTCTTATCAAAATATAATACATATAACCCAAAATACATTGTGTATACTTTTATCTTTCCTTGGACCCAATTTCTTTCTATTGATAATTTCTATCTTCTATTCTATCTCAGAAGAAATACTCTTTTCCTCTACAAGTATAATATTCCTGTCAACATCTAACATTTTTGGACTTTTTACCAGCTGTAATGCCCTTACTTGTTTTCCGCCTGTCTCCCTTCATGTGTAATATCTAGCCTATTCAGAACTGAAATACTGTTGAATCAATACCTTACACATCTGTCCAATAAAACGTTAAGGTTCCTGGAAATAATGCAGGAAAAACTTTTCAATATTACATGAGCCAGAGCAGAACATCAAATACTATGTATACACTGATACCAACTTGGTTTGAAGATGTTTATTTGTGTGATTAAAGCTCATTTAGAAACTGGAGAAATGCAGAGCTTAATGCTCACATACATTTTTACTGTACTGTTGCTGATATACATAACAAAAGTCTTGAAATCAATTAAAGATTTAGAAGTGAAATGAGAAACATCACTGAATGTTATCATTTATGGGAAAGATTCTGTGTGTAGTTTACTTAATGGTATGGCAATATAAATTTTGAATTGCTAAATCTGTCAAATAACTTCATAAAACTTGGAGTGACTTTTGCTTAAGTTTAGATAGAGATTTTATAACAAGGGTAAAAATTTATCATGAATAATGTGAAAATTCACAATAAATTTACATTTAGTAAAATATTTCATTTGTACAGAAAAATAATTTAAACGTTTTTGTTTCTTTCTTACCTATTTCATCTTTCCTCATGTCTTTCAGCTTATCCACAGTAAGGTTTTTCTCTTCTAATCTTGTTAGAATGTGTGGTGGTAACACCGAGAATTGTCTCAAAGGGCTAGCCCAACCCCAAAGCCTCTTGTCAATGACTTTACTGAGATTCAGAAGCCTGTAGGTCATGGTAGGCCAACGTTTCCTTAGAGCAATTTCAAAAAGAGCACGGACAATTCTAGCTGCATTCTGAAGGACAAACAAGGCAGATGGGTGGTTAGAGCCAATGTGGTTGTAAATTTGTTCACAAATTTATTATTCTGAGTCAGTCTCAAAAGAAGGGCAAGTCAAACTGCATCTCTGAATTGTGAGACAACATCTTTTCTCATATAAACCCAGTTTTCTTTATTATTTACTGACAATAGTAATCACATTCTTTTTATATATACGTCACTCGCTATACTCAGAGTAGCCTTATTCCCAAGTTCTTAAGAATATCTACGCTTTCACCCTCTAAACAGAAATGGATCTGGGGGCTGGGGATTTAGCTTAGTGGTTCGGTGGCCTGCCTTGCAAGCTCAAGGACCCGAGTTCAATCCCCAGTACCAAAAAAAAGAAAAAAGAAATGGATCTGGTAAAGATAGAAAGCATGCAAAGTATCCAGGAGTCTGTGGGTGCATCTAGAATAAAAAGGTAAAGATGCTTCTATATATATATGAAATGATCAAACTTATAAGACTGTTTAGACAGAAATTAAGGAAGACTTCGAGATCCTCCCAGAGAAAAAGTGAGCAAGGGTGACAAGAAGTACTGATGAGCACAGCTGCTCATGTTAACAGCTCCCTATAAAACAGTGTAAGTAGTATTACACATATTATCTCATTTAATCTTTACAACAACTATATTTGATTGGTATTGAAATTGTGATTTTATAGATGGTTACACTAAGGCTTGAAGATATTAAAACTTTGACAATGGTCATAGAGGTGGTTGGTATTTGGTGTCAGAGCATCTCTTCAAACCCAGAGCTAAATGATACCAAACTTTAAGATACTAAACTCAGCAGAGTGAGGATAGCTTCATTAATAGATAGATAGAAAGTTAAAATCAATAAAGATTTAAAATAATCCCTAATAGCTAGTTCCCAATTATTTTGGATCCTTTATCATTAAATGAAGACTGTTACGGCAGACTGCTTTATAATCATGAACTTAAGAGACATCATTTAATATTTACAGACATCTATATTTGAAAATAATGTTAACATTAGACAATGTTACAAGAAATGATGCTATTTCCAAGCATTTCAAAATGTTCATAGATATTAACAATAATTTATTTAGTTTAAACATACTTCTCTTATAGTAAGGGCTTGAATACAGTTGTAAATATGATGTAACAGCAAAATAGTGATGTTTTAAATAATTAAATTACTTGCTTTAATTACTCCAGTTAATGGAGGCATATATGCAACAAAAAATAAAAATTATACTTCAGATATACATTTAAGAAACATATATCCCAAAAGGAAAACTGTGATTTGAAAGGTAAACAATAAAAATAAGCTACTTTACTTCACATGATGGCTTGAATATAAAAACAGAAATACATGAGCACTTCATAACAGCATTTAAAAAACTTAGATATTAAATGAACTATAGTTTAGGGGAATAATTTTCTTTTAATCCTTCATGTTAAGCATCTATAGTAGAGAAGATAACTTTTTTTTTTTCTCAAAACAGAGACATCACATTGAAAGTATGGTATGAGATATATTAAACTTTATTTAATGGAAAATTTGTAATAAGCCAAACCAACCACAAAATTTCACCCCAGTCCTGATTTGTGAGCACAGACTGCATAGAAACAATGAGAACGAGTTTCTAAAATAAAATGGTAGTTTGGCTGCACTTCACAAAGCAATGCATTCATCACATAGCATAGATTAATTCCTAGAGATAAGCACAGAAGAGAAAAATGGGAAAGAAGGAAGAATCTTACCTGTGCAACATACGCAGAATCTGATATAAGGGAGAAGCTATCCATCTCTCCTCGGCTGATATAAGTTTGAAGTAAGATGTTAATTTTCCCATAACTATTTTCTACACCTCCAGGAGCTGAGAGTTCACAGAAATTGTTTAATAAAGTATCTAATTCTTCTATTTCTTCTTCTCTGACCTAGAAATTTTAATAGTAATACTTGCTTTATTAAATTTTTTCATATTGAAAATAAATTACATTGCATTCTTTAAAAACTTTCAATTAGTATAATGTACTTTCTTTTCACATACCTAAAACAGTAATTTCTCTGCAGGTAGTTATAAAATACAACATGCAACTATCTTAAGTTTAATATAATTACATTTTATTATTCACTACTAACAAAGTTGCCAATGACATATAAAATTTTGATATGCCATAAAAATTAAACCATATGACCTCACCATTCTTCAATTGATGAGATTTCATTTTTCATTTGACCAGAATAAAACCTCCGCCCAACTGGATTAGGACAAACTCAATTATCTTCAAATGTATTCATTACAGCTACATATTTCATAGTTTATATGGTATATTCAGAGCATAAAGTTGTGAAGTACTGTTTCAAAGTTTTAAGATTTTTACTGTTAATAAAATTAAATTATAATATGGGTAGAGATATATTCATATCTAAGTCATGATTATGCATGCACTTTCATTTTCTTCAGTGAACTTTATATTATAAATAAAGCAAAATGTATAGTGTATTCAATAGTTTCACTACTATAAAACTTCTTTAAATTATTTGATTTGATGTAAAGAATGATATCAGCTATTATAAAATATAATTTAGGATGGTAGATATTCTTGAGTAATAGAAGATTAATGCTTCCTGTATGAGAAATAGTAATTATAAGTTTTTATAAATCAATAAAGGTATATGTGTCTTGATTTAAACTTCAGGTGATCCTACCTTGATTTGATCAAATTCTTCAGCTTTGGAGACTATAGCAAAAATATCTCCTTCTGTTTTGTGAGCATCAAAGAGTTCATTAAAAGTCTATCAAAGTAAGGGTTATATGTGATTAAGATTTTAAGTTTACAAAGACGTTTCAAATTATAAACATTACTATAAATCACATACCCTTAAAGAACATTGACTCCTAGACAATACAGAGATGTCTGTGGCCTAGTATTCAAAGTCTTTGCTTTATAACATTATCAAATTTATGAAAGATTGAAAAACATGTCTAGAACATAATTAGCTGAGGAAGACTTTTAGAAGCAAAAAGATCAATAAAATGTTAATGAAATCTATATAAGATGTCTGCAAAATGTTCTTCATAACATTCTATCTAGTCTTTGGCTCAGCATGGGTATATGGAAATCTGCAACATTCACCAATTGTAAGCCAATCAGATATAACATAAAATTCAGAGGAAAAAATGAGAAAATATGTAATCTGAAGATTGTCACAATATTAACAATGAGGGCACACCAAAAATCTGGAAACTTGGAGGGGAAAAAAAAAAAAATCAGTCAAAAGCCAGTAGAATATACACAAAAGTAAAGCAGGACTAGAATTTATGAAAAAGAACTGTAATTTGGCATCTATATACTAGCAAGGGGACAAAAGGCTGCGTAATAGAGAAGATGAATAGATGCAAGTGTTATGAAAATATAAGGTTTATTTTGTAGAAGAGGAAAAATTAATAAGCATGTGAAAGTGCTTCCTGAAACTTGTATGTACTATAAGCAAGTGTTATAAGAGTACAAAACCTAGGTTTCATATAAACCAAGGTTTTCATATTTCTGAAGAAATCTCAAATGAGTTCTATTTTCCCATTTAAAAATATTTAAACTATAAAAGTAAAAACAAGCATAAAATTCAAAATATGCTAAAAATAGAATAAATGATACAAATTCACCTTAACCAATCTTTTTCTCTTCAAATTTAAGTCCATTTTACAAAGGTAAAAGTTGCCGTTAAATTTTCCTATACATTGACATATGTAAACAAACACAAATGAAGGCATATATATATACTTTTAAAATTAAAAATAGTAAAGTGACACCTTTATGGAAGGCCATGCTAAAAACAAAACAAACCACTCTACAATGGTGTCATCAAACTTAGCCTTTAAAATTCCTTAAACTGCCTATATAGTATAGCTCAGTGGACCTGAGAATTTTGTTGGTTTCCTTAAATTTTCTTTAATCCATGTTTCTCAATAACATGTGATTAACTTTTCTACTTTTTATTCAAGAATAATATTAAGTTATAGCTTCCCACTTAAAGTTAGTCAGGCATTCATCTCATAAGATGAAGAAATATGCTTCTACCATTTTAGTCGTGTTAGTGTGTACTATCAGTGATATATCTGTTGAACAAGATAGCAAGAGGACCTTTGCTATTTCAGATTTTATTTTTACTGTGGGTATATTGCCAAGTTCACACAAACTGAATTGAATGTATTTTGATCCATTAGCTGCTTTTTTTGTTTCGTATTAGTAGGAGTATTTTTGAATTCTACAAAGTATCTGCATCTAAAATCAAATATACAGTTGCATTTTTTCCTCTATAATACCTCAATGGTGTTGTATTTAATATAGTAGTGGCTGGCAGTTCTACCCAAATCAGTTGAGGAAAAATATCCAGTTCGCTCTTCAAAACGAATCATCTGAGCTTTGTCAAGTTTCCGTCCAACTTCAATGACTAACTGTTCTCTATGCTTTCTTAAAGTTGGGTCAATCTGCAGGAAAGGAATATAAACACTTGAATTCTTTATACAGTCATCACTTGCAAACATAAAGCCATATATGGAAATGAAAAATTTCTTGACATTTTAGTTAGCTTTTTTTGTAATTAACAAATAAACAAACTATAGTTCTGTTCTAGCAGTTTTCATAATTGCTAATGGGAAACCCATTTTGACTATAATAAAAATGAAAGCAAAGAATAAAATGAATTTCTGTATAGTAAAACTATTATATTAATCTTTTTTCTAGGCAAAATTATGATATATAACACAAGATATTAACAAACATTCTTGTTGCTATGATGTATGTGTACACACCATACATATATACATGTATACAAAGATTACTGTTTGGTCATGAGAAATAAGGTAAAATATGATGTTTAATGAGAACTGGGGAGGATATAAAAATACTTTATAAATCTAATGAGTTCATACTACTAACATTTGTTTTATCTTAGTTGTTTACAGTAGCTAAAGGAAATTTTAAAAATCAGAAAAATGAAGCTGGGCATGGTGGTGCACACCTGTAATCCTAGCACTCTGAGAGTGGTGTAAATACAAGCTAAGCCAGGTCAACCTAGCAAGCCTTGTCTCAAAAATAAACAAAAGCAAAAACAAAAACAAAAAAACTGGATGCACATCAGCATAAATTTTGACTTAAATTTCTTTAATAATTCTGACAAGTGAATGTTCATAAGATAATAAATGAGATAATGTTTCATTAGGCTACAACTGGATTTTATCTGTAATTAGAAAGCATTTACAGTATATAAAGCAGAATTCAAAGAAAACACAAGATCTCCTAGAATCTGTAAGCCACATGGACCACACAATTATAAAGTTCATAGGACAACCTGCTATAACACGTATTTAATTTTCAGTCTATGCATACACACTGAATCATGAAACTTATCCCAGTCTCCAAAATGTTACAGTAGTAACTCATTACTAATGCTATCTTTTAATTTTAGAACAAATATAGATAAGGTTTGAAAAGAACAGATTACATACAGCAGCTTATTATTAAAAATGGTCAACTTATTTCATATCTTGTCTACTCCAAAACTAAATTCATCATACATTTAAAAAAATCACAGTAATATAATCAAATGAAAATATATGAAAATATATTAATAATGTCACAGGAAGCCATGTTAATTTTTCCTTAGTGTTTTCTGAAATAGATTAAAGCTCTTTATTTTTCTACTTGGTCCTAACTGTTTCAGATTAAGCAAGAGTAGCAAATATTTAATCTTCATATCATGAAAGTATTACAGAACCCAAAAGAAGGTTTGAGAGTCTTTTTAAAACATAAATGAGTTTTTTACCTGATAAGCTTTGTGACTGATGCCATACACTAATGGATTTGCTCTCATCCGTACATAAAGGTAAGTGTAACTTATCCACTTCACTGCTTCTTCCACGTTAGTGACTGTTCCCAAAGCAATCTGCAAATAAAAAAATAACAGAAATTAAAGTAATGCATTTAGGTCAAGCATAAACATTACAGCAAAGACCATTTTGTCAGAAGTTATGTTTTTGAAATTGATCGTTGTGCTGCATTTAAAAGAAGGTAAGTGCAAACACGGGACGTGACTTCTCCAATAAATTAAAACTCAGTCCTGCCTCATTAAATTGAGAGTAGCATACTATAAGTGCTATCCCCCAAAATTGAACTTATTCAATATTGTGCAATTTGATTAATTTTTTCCCTATATGGAGTTTAATTCTACAGAGAATTAACGATGTTTTCAGCATTTGCTGTTTTTTAAAAATTTGGTATCCATTTCAATTTACTGTAATTTTATGTGATTATGCACTGAAAAAAATTGAAATGTAAGTATACCAGAATAAAAAGTAACCAAAACTATTATTAGTTCTATCCTTATGTATCCTGATTCTGCAAACCATCATCAGAAAGTATGTTAACTTTATCTCTAAAGATATTCATTATATTAATACATTATATTAATATCCATTATATGAATAAAATTTAATTCTGTACAAAAATAAAGCATTTTATTGGGAATTTAATGTAGCTACACAGACATAATGGAGTGGCTTTTATTGGTAAATTTTAAACAACCTATGAAAAATTTAGATATGTATATATTTGAACCATAACACTGGGTGATTCTTTATATTCAGAGAGCAAACAAAGTTTAACATAGCAATTTAATATAGCTTTGTGATAACTACTTAAATGAAACCAAAGCTTAATAATTTAAAAACACAACAACAGATACAAGAACTACGTAATAAACAGAAAAGAATTATTGGGTAACAAAAATCAACACAATTTTAATGAGATACTTCCCTAACAAATGCGTTTTCTTCGTCAGTGAATCAAGAGAAAGAAACTTTACTCTTAACGTAAGATGTTCATTTTACTTTAATAATTCAACCAAGTTGTGAAACTTGACAGGTGTAAAATTTTTTGTAACCCCTTTATATAATTTTTTTTTTTTACCGTCTAATACTTAAAACAAAGGAGAGAGGTTCCATATCAAAGTCACTAAATTTTAGGAGGGAAAACAAATTGTCATTTTAGTAGTAATATTGAAAAAAATAAAAACTTTCATATTTGTTTTAATTTCTATAATATAACTGTTAATCCTGTGCTGTGTAACTCGCTTTGTGAAATAAACATGGGGTTGAGTTGAAAGTGATGCAGTGTGTGCCTTCCATATGAAAGGCCTTAGATTCAATTTTCAGCATTAAAAAAAGTTAGGGCTTAGCTGTCTTTACTTCATTGAGGATAAAATACAGCAACATGTAATTTTCTCTGTAATATTATATCACATTACTTGTTTTTTTTTTAATAGACAAGACCAAAAATAAATACATGATATTTAGTAGCCAGCTGACTCTGGCTACTTACTTCTACCTTCTAGTACTTTTTTTAAAAGTGATTAAGTCATCCACAACATAAACATACACATTTCCTAAAATGTGAGCTACTGGGCTTTCCACTAAACATAGAGTGGTACAAAGTAAAATTCAACCAGTAGAGGGTTATATAACAATTTCTAAAGTTTTACAGATAGAACATCCAAACATTTTCTAGTCTTTTTAGGTAAATAAAACTAATTTGGTGATATGATCAAAAATTTAAGTCTCTACTATTTTTTTATTCCATTTATTTGACCATAATAATAATTGTATTGAGTCAAATGATATATGACCTATATTCCCTTCTGATACATTACCTTAAAATAATTACCTATGTTCCCTTGTAGAAAATTTTATAAAAGCTAAAATAAGCTTGCTATAATTAAAAAAAAAAAAACTGACCCAGTAAATTAATCATAATTACCCTTTGCTAGTAATGATAAAGGAAAGAAGAAAGGAGGTAACAAACATTGAATCAAGAAAGCCAAATCTTCTAATCATTGACCAAAAGGAAAGAGGTTGTCTAGAATAGTAAGTGTAAATGTATGATGATACATCTTATCTTGAGATTAATCCTTGACTGCCATCTAGTGATAAACATAAAACTTTTCTTGTAAATATTTGCTGTCATCTAGTGGTGACTTAATACAGGGCCTTTCACAGAACAAGTTTTTACTAGCATCTTTGAGATTTATTTTTCTCCACAATCATAAAATGAGTCAGTAATGAGCCTATACACTATGTAAAGCACAATGGGCATGGTCACAAACAGCTAATGGTCCCTGGCTTCAAGAAACTCCTTCATCAGGACAATGATGGTGATACATATGTAATGTAGAAGACACACATAAACCCAGCATTCACAGTGCAGAGCAGATAACAGGGTACTTCTTCAAGATGGCTTTAAAGAAAATATTTGACATATGAAACTTTCAAAATTGGAACGAGTGTATAGCGTGACAGAGCTTTCTATTCCATTAAGGAAAATAAAATTCATCCCAAACTTGGTAATTTAGAAATAAGACTCAACTATATCCAAGACTTTATGTCTAATTTATATATTTAAACTTTAAAGTCTCTTATCTTTTATTTATATTATATGTGCCTTTGAAAACTGGGTTAAAACCATAGGAATAAGCAAATATAATCATCACGAATGCATGTGTAGACACATCTATATGTATATGCATACATACAAACTACATACTTTAATGTGTTTACATGAAAAATGTTACTATTTGTTTATTCAACTAAAATTTCAATGCTGGCAGGAATAAATGGAGGTGAATATAAAGGTACTATCAGAAAAAGGTGACATTATCATTTACTGCATACAAACTTTACAAGAGGCATTTATTAAATATCCGCAACAATCCAGTAAGAGTATACTTAGTACACTTATTTTAAAAATTGGGACATTCCCTGATACCAAAAAAAAAAAAGGGATGTGATAGGTGAGATGAACAGAATATGAACAGAATAACAACCATAACAACCTTCTAGGACAGAAGACCTGTGTTGGAGAGTATCCAGAGGCAGAAATGGAACGACAGATGATAGAGAACTTAAATCTAAGATCAAGATATTTACAACAAATAGCTTATGGGCACTCTGTGCAAAGAACATATGTTATGATATAAAAATTAATATAGTTTTAAAGTATGAACCAAAGGGGGCTAAAACAGAATAAGGCACCCAGCAATACCTAATAGATTTTAATAAGCCTCAAATATGCCTCATTGTTCTCTCATTAAAAAATTGTGGCTCTTTATATAGGGAAGGGATTTATAATTTTTCAGCATTAGGATGATACAGTCAAATGCTCCACCACTGAAATATACCCCCACAGCATTAGGATTATGGGGTCAGCCCATCAGGTATCGTTCAGCAAAATGTTTCATAAAATATTTGCAATATAATTATGTTTAGTATTATGTTTAATATAATCATTTCTCCACTTCTAAATTAATGATCAAAAATTTTATTCATAAAATCAAAGATATTAATAGAGGTAATATTCCTAACCTAGCATTACTGCCACTATACAGTCTTGTGAAGATTTTGGGCGTTTAAAGACTTAAAAATCATTTACTGTAAGAACACAGCACAAGTTCATGGTATAAACTAATTTCACACTTGATTTCTACCAATTATTACATTTAATTTCACATTCAGCTGTAATTTCAGTGAGTCTGTTTAATTAACAGGAACATTTACTTTAATAAGAAGCTATACCAGAAGACCAAGATATGAAAAAGTTTAGAAATATATGTCACTATATTAACTAAAATTTTCAAGGTATGTATCATTATCTGAATGCCCTTTACATCACTGAGTGGAATTAGGTTTCTATCTATTGGACTTTTCTGAGAATTACAGGTCTAGTAAGTATTTTATGAATATGGCATAAACTTATGGGTCATAATTTATTCTTAATCTCAGGGCTTTATCAAACAGGGCTATTTTATTTTCCCTATGGAGAGAATTCCTTCAGGATAAGGATACTATTGTACTGCTTGTATCTTCTGTATTGCAATATTATCATCTTGGGTTTACTTCAGCACTTACAGAAAGCTTTTAAGGACATGAAATTTACTAAGAATTAGTATTTTGGGCATGCTTTTAAAAGAAATACTATATAAAACAGCCTTCCTTTTTTACTGTAGGAGTCCCAGAGACTTATTTAAACCACTGAATCATAGCAGACAACAATGATTGAAATTGATCAGTACTAATATTTTCTTCAGGCTCAAAATTTAATTCCAATCATTGTTATTATCCTGTAATTTTGTAATTAGAAGCCAGTAATTTTCCTATCTTCTTCTAACTTCCAATCATTATCTTCCAAAGCTTATCTACCCTTCGAAACTGAAATTAATGAGTTTTACTACCTTCATGAAAAATGCTGTTCCCAATAGCCTGGGGTCAAATGTATTTTTTCTTTCTCTTCAATGCTTTTTTAAAATTTATCCCTTTTATTTAACACTTTCATAGTATCTTCATGTTTTCCTCTTTATTAAACTTCATGCTTAATAGAGGGAACTGCATAATGAGTTTTTCTTTCTCCTTTTTAAGCAGACTCATAAATAACATGAATAGAATGTAAGTGAAATTTGTTAATGCTAAAAGACTGGCAAACAATAAGCAATATTTGTAAATATTTCCTTTATCTCACATGTACATCCTACCTACTTTCAAAAATTATTAGAATCAAGTTTAAAAGAAAAGATAGCTATATAGGAAAGTGTTGAATACCACAGCAACAGAGTAAGTCTCTGACTTACAAATGAGTTCATTTCTGGGAGAATGTTCATAATTCGGATTTGTTCTTAAGTACAACAAACAGAGTTTCATACAACTTTGACACAAATATACACTATATATTGCTTTGCAGTCCCTCCTACACCACCACTTGCTTCTGGACATCCTAGGCTCGGACTGAGCACGGTACCGCTGTGCACTGTAACACTCTTCAGTAAGTACACAGCAGCACAACTGCGGCAATGTTCCACAGACACGTAAGCTATTTCAGCAATTTGTTAGCACCTAAGAATGTTCATAATGGGAAGTCCATTTCTATCTGTGAAAGTTCCCAACTTCCCAATGATCATAAGTCGGGGACTTACTATAATTAAAAATATCACAGTAAAACTTCCTTAGAATGTTTGACATATGTACTCTAAATTGTGAAAATGTTTATTTTCCACATTTCTTAAAATATTACCTACACTTCCCAAATCTGTCATGGATGCAAACACATGAAACAAATGATCATACTCCAACTCCTCTTAAGCAACCACATTTTATAGAACAGTTAATCACATGACCTAAAAAAGGAGCTTCTTAAACTGTATAAAATCTTTATTAAAAACTTCATTAATAACTCTAAGTCAAAGTGCAATAAAAACATTAGTTATTATTTCTGTTTCCCTAGATCATATAATTTTGGGTTGAATTTTTAGTCAATAACAAAATGTTTAGATGAGAAGCATGGTCATTTAGCAATGAGTTGTCAGTCTTGTTGTCTACATTTCTGACTCTTATAAATATATCAACAATGTGGCCATTCGGCCTATTCTGTCTTATGACAATGTGGCATAGGCTGTATTCCTAAATCCTATAAAATGGCAACCAACTTAACCCTTATTTCAATATATTCTTAAAGCTGATGATTCTGTTTTAAGTTCAATATATCTTACCTCTGCATTTAGGTTATCTGCAAGGCTTTCCAGAAACTGACTCTCAATTGGGTTTTGCTGAGTGAGCAAAGTGAGGTAATGGCTCAGTTTATCATGTGTTGTTATAATGATTCCTTCCCCAAATTTGTCAAATTGTGGTCGTCCAGCTCGGCCAAATATCTGCATGACATCTAAAATTCCAAGATCAACAAAGGAACCTCTTTTCGCAGCATATATTTGTGTTCCCTAGATGAGAAAAAGTTAATAAAAATTTACATAAACATACAATTATAATCCTGGAAAGCTGAATACTGAAATTGGGCAAATATGGCAAGATCTCAAAAGTACACTTTAACTAATCCCTTCATCATCTGTGATAGAGTTAAATTTTCACAAGATAAACTAGATTCTTATTGAAGAAAATAAGTCTGACCTTAAATAGTACTCAAAAATCAATGAAACACTCAAACCACAATATTTTTGTAAATAAATCAACCCAAAGGTTTGTTTTAACACACACACAAATCCATGTGCAAAGGAATGTAAGCTCCTACCTTAATAATAACAGCATGAGCAGGAAGATTGACACCCCAGGCTAACGTAGCTGTACAGACAAGGACTCTGATATGCCCATTGGAGAACAAGTTTTCAACCAAATTTCTGTCCTGCCGAAGCATTCCTGCATGATGAATACTAAACCCATCGGGAAATAATTCTCGCACTTGCTTATTTCTTGACTTTTGCACCTACAGTGGACATCAACAAAATACAAAAACCAAAACCAAAACCAAAATTTAGCATTTAAAAGTAATTGATATTTAACCTATCTGTTAAATGAGTTTATCAAAGACAGTAAAAAATTTTAAGTATCTTAAGCTATAACTACTTTTTACTATATAATGCTTCATGAAAAATCATTTAGTTTTCTATTGTCTGTCTTTAAAAAAAAAAGGTAATGGAAGGAATGGAAGTAAAAAGAAAATATCTCTTTCATCCTGCTGCCCCTACATCCAATAATCAGTTAATATTATCTGTTTTGTATCCTTTCAAAAATACTCTAAAAAATAAGCATTATCTCTGTCCCAACTCCTTATGAGTAAAGGCCAGAGTTCTCATAATGCAAGGACTTAAAAAAAACGCCATTCCATAATCTCACTTGTACCAGCCATAATGGCTGGCCTATCCTTCGAGTCAATTTTCTTAAAAATCCTTACTGACTTCAGAATTTTTAAACACTTTCTAACCAGGTTAGGTGTGGTGGTGCATACCTGTAATCCTACCACTCAGGAGGCAAAAGCAGGAGGACTGCTGCAAGTTTGAGGTCAGCCTAGGCTACATATTGAATTCAGGACCAGAGTGGACTACACAGAGACCCTGTCTGAAATGAATGAATGAATGAATGAATGAAATCTTTCCAATCCAGACCTACTGTCTGCAAAACTTTGTTTCCTCTGAGATGCTCCACGGTCCTGATAGTATTCTTCTTCTGTCCATAAATCTACCACTGTTCACCTATAGCTGTGTTCATGGTGATCTCTGATGGTAAAGCATTAACTTACCTCTTCTAGATCCTTAATTTTTTAACTAACCTGAATGTACTGACTTTATCTGTAGTGTCTATTCTTGCCTGGGTGGACCTTAAATGCAGGATTTAGTCCATTTATTTGCAATCTGTATTAGCACCACAGTAGAACACTACACAATAGGAAAAATATTTCTGCAAAATTAAAGATCTTACATTAATATTTTAAGGTGTTTATACTGTAAAAGCTTCTGTTAACATATCATGTGACTATGTGCTGTTGCTCTTAAAAATCTCATTACTGGCAATTTAAAAGCTTGATTTTCAACATTTTGTCCCCTGGTTTCTAAGTACAGAGCACTACAATGGCAGAAAGTGAGATTTCAGGGGACTGGCATTCTAATCCAGGCTTTGGTGCACTGATGATCTCTATGGTTATTTACAATTTTAAACTTCTAAATTAATAATAATCGATTGAAAACAGCATTCCATGAAATCTGCTGCAATTGTAAAACTGGTCATTCATTAGCAAACCACACCATCTAGTGGCAAGCCAAGTAAATAACAACTTACTCATGTTTGAGCCTTTGAGTCTAAAACAAAATAGATATACACACTCTACTATCTTCCACCAAGTTTCATGCTGAATGTATTCATATTTATTTTTGTATAGTGTAGTCATCTTGTAGAAATAATATTATAATATTCTTTATACTACATTTGAATCATGTTGGTTATCTTTTTAGACAAGAAATTATTAATCTTAACAGCAGTTCTTATGCATATGGAAAGACTATGGGATAAACACTGCCATGCAGAATTTACTTAGACATAACAAAGGTCCTTCAGAGTCCAGAGACAGGGAAATAAGATACCTCATCTATCCCACTTCTCTAATACTTAAAGGTAGACATTCAGAACAAATGGACATTAAAATTGTTATTTGGAAATATTCTGTACAAATCATATGGCTACAACACTGTTTTGTTTCAGATGAAGTTGGCTGTCAGTACACCTTGTGCACTGAAAACCCTGATGTGCGTGTTATACATATAGATTCCTTGGACAGATTCCAGCTGAAGCAAGATTTGGCTAACTCTATAACACACCAATAAAACAGGAAGAAAATAAGGATAGAAAGCATGTAACTATAGAAAGAATTATTCCCAAAGGTATCAAGTGAATCTGGAGCGTGGGTATGGCATAGAACTTCTCCTCTGACCACATGAGTTCCATACTGAATCAGCTGCAGTGGCCCCCAACTGGGTTTGCCACTCTGATCTCAGGGAGGAAAAAGGTCACCTCTTTTATCTCTGTTCTTACCAATACTATGCATTGTTTTTCAACTGGTCTGGTAGACCTGATGTGGCAATAATTTTAAAATAAATATGGCTTGTTTGTTCATAATTGTCTTCAAATCTGAATGTTCTACTTGTGGACTCATACACCTCACAGCACAAATGAACTGGAGTCTTTGGGGATGAGGTCCAGGCATGGACACATGAAAAAATCTTATTTCAGTGGTCATGTGAGCTGCAGCAGCCACAGAAAGCCAGTCGCAAGGAAAACAGAAGCTGCTGCTGGCTGAGAAGTGGGCCACGGAGAAGGTGTCTGAGGCCCGCAAGTGAAAGAACTGCAGGCTGAAGGAGGCCAAAGCAGCTGCTCAGGCGGATACTGAATAGTACCGCCTGCAGAAGGAGAAAGAGTTCAAGGCCTAGGAAGCATTTGGATCCCATCCATGGCAGCTGCAGCAGTGAATTGGAGAAGATCCAGGAGAAGATGGCTGTCCTCCAGACTTACTTCCAGAAGAACAGGGAAGAAGTCCTAGATAACCTCTTGGCCTTGGTTTGCGACATCCAGCCAGAAATCCATGAAAACTACCGCATCAATGGATAGAAGAAAGAAGTGCCTATTCTGTGGATTAGCATTGTAGATGCTTTCATGGAATATGAAGCTTTAGAAAAGTCGATACTGTTCTTATAAAATGCATTAAATTATTTTTATGTTGTATAATAGTTCCCTTCACTTTTTGGCGAGTAGCATATCTAACTTTTCTGGACAAACTTAGTACTTTCTCCAAAGCTTTCTTCTTTTTACTTCATA
Organism: Fukomys damarensis; assembly: GCF_012274545.1. Taxonomy (NCBI): domain Eukaryota; kingdom Metazoa; phylum Chordata; class Mammalia; order Rodentia; family Bathyergidae; genus Fukomys; species Fukomys damarensis. The sequence continues at coordinate 79,737,586 of NW_022900926.1, read as the reverse complement.
TTTCTTAGAAATTTAATGAGTATATATTATCTGTTTTCATATACCTTTTAGCTCAAGCAACATACCAGTGTTGACATTTTCATTCTTAGATTTAGTAAGGAAAAGAACAAACAGTTCTTCAACGAAAGAGGGGATTAAATAACTTTTTTCCTTACACTTTCTTGAAGGTCGGAGCTTTATCTGTGAAAAAGCAGTAGCCATTTATAACTTGTATGATGCAGCACCCAGCCTTTAAATAGTATATTTTAAAGAAGGATAGAACAGCAAATACTAGCACACTTGTTTGGGCTGTGCTTAGTTTATCTTAATCAAAATTACTAGATGAGCCCGGTGTGGTTGTGCACACCTGTAATCCCAGCACTTGGGAGGTTGAGGCAGGAGGATCGCGAGTTTGAGGTTAGCCTGGGCTATACAGTAAGATCCAGGCTGCCTGGACTGCATAGTGAGACCTTGTCTCAAATCAAAACAAAAACATTTACTAGATGATAGAACTCAAGAAGTTGTTACTTACTATTTGGTGTATCAATAATCATTTACAAGTAAAAGTAAAGACTTTGTCATGCACTTAAAAAAATTCTTATTTTAAAAATTAGGACAGTAAAATTGCCCATTTTCTAACTTTTGGTGTATACTTCTGTGTATTTTAACATATACACTGATTTGCGTAACTATCACATTATCAGGATACAAAACAGTTCCTTTACAAAAAACAAGCAAAGTTCCTTTACACTATAAAACTCCCTTGTGCTAATTCTTTATAGTTGAACTTCTCTACTGACAACCTCTACCAATGACAGTTTGTCACTCATCTCTGTAGTTCTATTTTGAAATGTTGTATAAATTGAACCAAAAGTATAGAAACTTTTCATACTGTTTCTTTCTGCTAATTTCATGCCTTTAAGATTCATCCAAGTTGTTGCATGTATTAATAATTTGTTCTTTTTATGTCTGAGTAGTATTTCATGGTACATGTGGGCATATCATACTTTGTTAATGCAATCTCTCACTAAATGATGTTTGGATTGTTTCTACTCTTAGTAATTATAAATAGAGCCTTTAGGAACAAATAAATGATAAATGGTGTATGTGTGCAATGGAGCAACTGGATCATATGGTACGTGTATGTGTTTAACTTTATGAAAACTGGTAAACCATTACCACAGTGACTATAACATTTTACGTTTGCCATCCACAATGAAGAAGAGTTCGAGCTGCTTCCCTAGTTGTCTGCACTTGATATTTTTTATTTTAGCCATCATAATAGGTGTGTAACAGTATCTGATTATGGTTTTAATTTGCAATTCCCTAATAGGGGTGGTAAACATCTTTGTTTCTATGTTCTTGAATATGCACATCTAATTGGTTCTACAAGTTATTTTAATGTAAACAAAGGTTTAAGGACTAAAGTTTCTTACAGGAAGACACGTGCAGTAATTTTTTATCTATCTGTACAATTTTACCTTATAAGATTTTATGTTAAATAATGTCAAATTCATTACTGTATTAAATTATTTAATTCATAGAAAGTATCTAACAAATTTATAAAATATGATAGTAACTAAGAAAAACTGCACTTTAAAGAATCAAAGACTAGGTCATTTAAATAAGAAACATGTAGTAACCATATGTTAACTCCTGGAAATAAATTTAAGACAAAATCTGCAGATGGAGTAATATATAATTATTTCTCTAAAGTATGACCAACTGAAATTCATGACCTACATGTTTCCCTCCAAACTAGTTCTTCTCTATGTTCTTTTTCCTTCGTAACCTAACCACCCACTCAGCAATACAACCCAGACATCTTTGGAGTCAGAAACTTCCATCTTTCTTTCTCAGTCCTCTATATCCCATTAACCCATTAACCAATGCTAGCAATATTTTCAAATATTCCCCAATTAATTCCCATCTCTAACTAGACTTCTCATCTCCTCTTGTCCTGCCTCTATCCTGATTTTTTAAATTACAAACATAAATTCTGAACATGCTATTCCTTTCCTCTAAGGGCTCTAATTATTATATAATGCTTTGAAAGTAAAATACTAAATCTGTAACTTATATACAAGGTTCTTGTGATCTAGTTGTTGACTTCAACATTAGATTTATGCCCCACAGTTGCCAAATGCTACTCCCCATCATTCTCTACGTCTCAGCCACTTGACTCTATTTTCCCCCATATTCTATTATTTTTTTGATGGCAGGGTCTGTTTTTAGAACATTTCTCTGACTTCTTTGCTCTGCTTATCCTTAACCTTCAGATCTGAGCTTAAATGTCACTGGGTTGGTGAACAAATACCATCTTCTAAAACCATCACTCAAATTTACTTTTTTTTTCAGCATTGTATTCCTCTTTATTATTTATTGTAAATGCAATGAAAAGTCATTATTAGTCATATAATCTCAATCCTCCCAGAAAATATGTCCATATGGGTAAAGGGGAACAGATTTTTCATGCTAAAAATATTTCCATTTGAATGGAAAATCTATTCTCACGTCCTTCTGTGAGTCTTCCTGTAATGGATGGACTGGAAGGTAAAAATGCTATTTTCCAGATGTCAGGGTGTCAGATGCTGAAGTTTATTCTATTAATTGAAAGTATTCATGCAAGATTTGGATGGCAGTCAAGAGATAACCATCTTTCTGCTGTTGTCATTTACTGACAAGCAAGATCTTCAAAACAGGAGGACTGAATGTTATAATGGATGTATCATATACTCAAAATGTTTCTCTAGTGTGTTCACTGATGTTAGAAGATATTGTAGTGACAGTGATGGATTTTAAACTGCTGATCACCATTCTTAAATTAAAACATTTTAGTGGTAACCCCAAACTTATCAAAGATCTGGTAAGAGACTAATTTCTTGTGCAAAATTAGTTTGTATTTAAACTGTATCTAGAAAGGCTTCTATTTCCTTTACTGAATTGTGATTGACACATGTCTTGCTCAACTCACTATAAACAGTATGTTACCAGAGCCACCCACCTATTTTGATACTAATCTATCTGTTAACCAGCTTATACTCAGTAAATTATTTGCTGAGTGACCATCACCAAAAACAGTTTGAGGCTCATGTGAATAAAATCAATTCTTAATGACACAGACTAACCTAATCCCCATAACCAATTTCCAGATGTTGATCTGGCTGTGCTAATTAGTCACATTAGGAAAAGGAAGTGCTGTGTTCTCTGCTCCATAATACAACCCTTGAAAGATGGTCTTCGCTCCCATATAGGCTGTCCTGATTATGATGATAGCACAATTTCATAAAAACAAGTTAGGATTCTAGAGAGAGCACTTTGGTTAGCAAAAGCTAAATCTCATCTATATTGAATTTTCTTTATTCATTTGGCTATCTTTAAATAAACATTGAAATAAAAATTTGTAAAAATCATATGCTGAAATGTGATTTTGATCTTTAAATTTTATCATTACAACTGATCTCCACTAGGCTCTAAGAAAAGATGAAAATTCAAACTGTACTATATTTATAGCACAGGAGAATCAGTATATGGTAATATATGCTTGCTTGGGATAAAGTTGATGGTATACATTCTTGAAGCAAGCACAAACAAAACTATTACTAAGGTATTGTTAGTATGCATGAAAAAATATATGCTTTAATAATCAGCTAAATTTTTTTTTGTATCAGCTAAATTTTGTTTTGTTTTGTTTTGTTTTTTTGGTACCAGGGATTGAACTCGGGTCCTTGGGCTTGCAAGGCAGGCGCCGGAACCACTGAGCTAAATCCCTGGCCCTATCAGCTAAAATTTTAAAATCTTAAGTCTCTATATCCCCGGCATTTATCATTAAATCTGTATGCTTCCCTTACTCAGGTATTTTCAAATGAGATCAAACAGTAATGCAACTAGCATAATATTCCAAAACAAGATATATAAATTTATAAAAAAATTATTCTATGCTTCTAAAATATATTTTAAAGCACAGGAACAGAAATTACAGCAATAAAAATTTACTTAAAAGTAATAACCAAAGAAATAAGGATGAAATCCCAATGTTACTTGCTATGTTCTTTAGGCAAGAATCTCATATATTCAAAGTGAACATTATGTTAGACTAAACTGAAATGAACACCTGGGACATTGGAATTTCTCCTACGCAGAGAAACGAGTCCCACTTTCATAATACTTGGCTCTTCAACAATCTTCAACAGCATCACACTGCATAGAAGTCTAAGAGTCCAAGTATAGAACTTAAGTCTTCCATAGTCTGGAGGGAGAAAACTATATGCCTAGCCCTCTAAGCACCTTACATTCCTCTGAAGAACACTAATTCTTCAAATATACCCGTTTTCCTTTTCCTTCATCTCTTGGAATGCTTTTTTCTTATTACTGTCTACTGAATCTGATGACTTACTTAAATTAATTTGCTTTTCTTTTGTGTTCTCATCTATCTGTTGATTTGTGCTGCCATTTACTACTTTCTGCTTTCCATACATACATAAACTTATTTATCTATTTCTATATCATCTGCAAAACTGTGTCTCAAAGACAGAAGCCTTGCCTATTCAGTCACTTATTATTTACAACAGCACGTGACATATTTAACTGAATTAAAATTAGCATTTTAATTTAGAATTGAAGGCCTTGTTTTACAGTTTCAAATGATATATTCAATTGAACTGTTCATATTTTAAATTTTGCCGACTGTTGTATATGCGTAGTTTCTATATTTTTTTCATTATAAGTTAGCTGTTGAAATAAAAATCTTGGTGTAGATTAACTTTTTTCTTTAAGTTTTTCCTTGGAAAAGATTCCCAGGTTTAGGTTGCCCAGCATAAAGGGGCTGAAAATAGACTGGCTTTTAAAATAATAAATAATGCCACAGTAAATCTGGGATATGTCAAAAACTCAAATCATCTTCCAAGTTACAGCTGGACACTGGCATGTTTTGTTTTTTCTTCATTTTTTTTTTTTTTTTTTATATTTTTTTTTTTTTTTTTAATCAGTGCTGAGGATTAAACCCATGGTCTTGTGCACACTAGTTAAATACTTTACCACTTAGCTACATCCTCAGCTGTCAGGTAGTTTCTGATGTCTGATTGGGCTTAAAACTCTATTATCTGAGCAAAGCATGATTGCTCACACCTGTAACCCCAGCACTCAAGAGGCTGAGGCAGGGGGAATCACTGCAAGTTTGAAGTCAGACTGGGCTACATAGTGAGTTCAAGGCCAGGCTGAATTATACAATAAAACCCTGAAAAAACAAACAAACAAAGAAACAAAATTATATTAACCATTAACTTAATTTCATGCAATAAGATTTATCCTTTAAAATTTGTTTACTCAATTTATTTTTTCTTTTTCTTTACTAATTGGAAAATTCATGTTTTAATTTTTAAATTTAACAAGTGTACATATAAAGATGTAAATATTTATTGTAGGTGGTACTAATTGTAAGACACTGCTTATTGCCCTTTTTAACAATACATTATTTTTTGCTGTTCCACTTAAATGTCACATGCATCATTCTTTAAGCTATTATTTTCTTTCAAAACTGTAGGTAACCATTTACACCATGTGCTCTATGTGTCAAGTGAGGTTAACTTGTACCAACAATTGTGACTGCCATCAATTTAGGCAAGGCTAGGCTGTGTTTATGGAATGGAGATTATTTGGTAGATCTATGTAATGAAAATTCATAAAATTATACTTTAGTTTGTAAACATATTGCTCTAACTTATTCAATAAATATTTCCTGCAGACAATTCCTAACTAAAAGAAAAATTCTCAATATCTCTGATATGTGTAAAAAAATTGAATTCATGTCAGTGTCCATAAATAAGACAGGAGTGGATGGGAATATTTAATCTGCTACTAGAGTATTGAAGGAATATTAAGAAATCTGCTCCCACAGTGGGGGAAAAACTGATTTGACTGAGATCTTGAGGGAAAAAGAATCTGAAGATTCTAATTGTATCATTTCACTTAAAGTGAAAATTATTACTGAAAACCATGTCTCAATAATGAAAATATCTTCATCCCTTACTTCTACAAATATGAGCTACTATTCTGAGGTATGAGGCATGAGACTCAAAAACATTGACTCCTTGAGGCAGTATCTTTGTGGGGGATGGAAAAAAGGAAACAATGCATAGGGTAAATTAAGGAAATATTATTCACATTGCTCATTATGCTTTCACTGTTTTTAAATTTAGCTATATGTGTATATATATTTTTTGAAATTAGATTTCTATGATATGATATAATCTGACCAATTTCTAAAATAATTTCATATATTTCATTTTTTCTCATAGAAAACTACTAGAATGAGTATTACAAACTCCATTATCACTTCATTTCACAGAAGTGTCTCAAAATTTTAGGTATTTGAGGCTGTAAAGCTTCTAGAGGTAGCCTCACAGTAAGAGCTTTTCTAGCTTTTCCTTAGTGTGCCCTCTGGCTCTGGGTTACTTTGGGAATTCTTGAGACACTCCCTTGCCTATAGGGATCCCCAAGATCCATCCGTAATTTAAACTACTCGGGCTACTTCACTTTCTATTCTGTATCTTCTCATTGCAGTTAACAATTTGGCAATACAGGTGGCTTTTCATTTGGGAGTTCTCTGATAACAAAGGGAATCAGATGTCCCAATGACAGGAGAGAAAAGATGCATTATGAGTTATGGCTGAGGCATAGAAAGTGTTATGGCATTAATTTAGATACATGGGGGAGGGAGAAGAGGAAGAGGAGAACGAAAAGGTTTGGAGGAACAGGCCTGGAGGAGGAAAAGGAGTTGGACATCTTAGGGCAGTTTTTAAAGAACTGCTTTTTATTTGGTAAGTCAGGAATAGAGTTGGTTACAATAAACACAAAGGGGTAAAATATGACTGTGGCACAGTAGGGATTTAGTGACGTTCCCATTAACAAGAGGCACAAGGCTAAATTTCCAAGTACAACCACAGCAAACTTACCATCTAATTTTATTTTGATGTTCAAAGTACTTTATTTCCCATTTTTGAAAAAAGTGGGAAGAAATATCTCCTACTATCACAATATTTGCTCCCTTGGAATTGTGAGAAATTTAATACCATTCAAGTTCAAAGGCATTTTGAAAAAGAAAAATAAATAAGTAGTTAAAATAACAATATTAGATTCTGAATGCTTAAGGAAGCATTCAAAAGGATTTTCTTCTTTTTTTTGGCTATCATATGCACTGTGAAAAGACAGGCTTTTAAAAATCTCTCTTAGATTTGATAGTATGGCCTTTTTCACTATGTTGATTCTTCCTACCCAGGAGCAGGGGATATCTTTCCATTTTCTTATATCCTCTTCGATCTCTTTTTTCAGAGTGCTGTAGTTTTCAGTGTAGAGGTCTTTTGCTTCTTTTGTTAGATTGATTCCTAGATACTTCATTTTTTTGGATGCTATTGTGAAAACTGTTTCCCTAATTTCTCTCTCAGTGAGTCCATTATTTGTGTACAAGAAGGCTATTGATTTTTGGGTGTTGACCTTGTATCCAGCTACTCGGATAAAAGTGTCAATTAAAGTCTAGAAGTCTTTTGGTGAAGTTTTTTGGGTCTTCAATGTAGAGTATCATATTGTCAGCAAATAATGACTGCTGGGTATCTTTCCAAAAGAATTAAAAGAATCATATCACAGAGACATAGGTGTACCTATGTTTATAGCGGCACAGTTTGTAATAGCTAAAACTTGGAAACAGCCCGTTTGCCCATCAGTTGGAAACTGGATAAAGAAGATGTGGTTTTTCTATAAAATGGAGTATTACTCAGCCAGAAAGAATGAGAAATTAGATTCATTCACAGGAAAATGGGTACATATTGAGGATGGATATACTCCTATATGAAATAAATGTCACACATGTGTAAATATTGAATAGTTTCTCTGGTGTGAATAAACTGCAAAAATACATAAGATCCTAATGATATAATGGGCAAAGTGAAATAGGAAGAAAGGGGCTAAAGGTGTAGGGGAAGTGGGAAGGGTGGGGGAAAGTTAAAAAGGGAAAAGAAAAAATATGAGACAATGAAAATGGAAATAAAGTGTTTGTAAAGGGGGAGGGAGGAAGGGTGAAGGGAGGGCAGGGATAAGGGGAAAAAATGAGAACCAAAACCTGTCATGTAAAGGTACAAGATCCCAATAATGAATGTAACTGTACTGTATATCTAAAATGTACCAATAAACCCAATGAGGAAAAAAAAAATCTCTCTTAGAGATTTAGTTATGTTGAAGAAATATTCTCTCATGTTTTTTAAAAAATGCGCAATGCTCTAAAGGCTTTACGTATTCCAAGATTGGATTTGATCTCTTACTTTTAAACATACAGGATACCAGGACAGATTACAGAGTCAGACTGGCTCAAATCATTCCCTACTACTTATTAGATGAAGTCTCTGGGAAAACAACTTACTTTCTCTGTTTCAGTTTCTTTATCTGTATAATGGGGATAAGAATATTGAAAGGACAGAACAGTGACAATAGATCACATGAGAAAATTAAAATGCAAGCAACTTATAATGTTTGTCTCAAAGGAATAAAAGCAAAGAAAAAGTAATTTGAAGGTAACTATTATCAGAAAAAACTACACAGTGACTAGGAATATAACAGTGAACAAGACAATGTTCCTTGAAAACATGTCCTCAATAAATCCAATCCTTTTTAGCAAATGCAATAACACTTGGATGTGGATAAAAATCAAGCATAATAAAAAAGTATGACAGGGCCTGGGATTTAGTTCAGTGGTTCTGCTGTCTGCCTTGCAAGCACAAGGTTCCGAGTTCGATCCCTGGTACCAAGAAAAACAAAAAACTTATGACAAAAAAGCAAGTAGTCATAATGACCAGGGATTTTTACGTCAACCCTACTATATTAAGATTTTCTATTTTATATATAATTTTTTCAACAATGATTTGTGAATTTGTATTCAGTGACAGTGCTTTGAATAAACCAGAAAATGTGTGTCTCTCTAACAAATTATAACTATATGCTATAGACTATATTATGATGTATTTGAATTACAGAAATATCATATCAAGGAATAATAACAGTACAAAGACATGATAGGTTTGCACTGAATCATGTAATAGCAATAAAAACAATGTTTGGCACTAGAATACTCTCAATGTTTACTCTAACAATATGTAATAAACAAAATTAATTAAAATAACAAAAGGTCTCAGAACTGAGAAGTATTAAGTAACCAGAAATCCACAAGGTGGCTCCCAAGGCTTGGGTTTAAACAAAATAGAGTTGCTTTTTAGTTCCAAAGAAATGAAACAAGACTTATGAATACCAAATTGACTTTTCAAAGACTCATAAATAACTCGAATAATACATAACTATATAATAGAAAATTTTATAAAGAAAAAAATGAGAATGAATAAATTGTGTAATTCTAAATTTAAAGAGAATCTGATGTTGAAAACAACTGGCATCAGCTTACTATAGTAAGAATTTAAAATGTTCGACTAATGGTCAAAATGTAGTTAACCATAATTAAATACTTTACTAAGATAATTTGAAAGTACATAGCACGATGTCCGATATTAGCAGTTATTCAATAATCACATTAGAAAAATTTTGAATATCTTTTTATGCCAATATACATCTTTAAAAATTTACTTTCATAGCTTTAAATTAGGGCCAGTACAACTTTTCTGCAAAGGGAGAGTCTCTTAAGAGTCTACAGTTAGTAATCAATTCTTCCCCTCTAGGTTAAGAAAACAGCCACAGATGGTAATGCATCGGATTTGGCTATACTCTACTAAAACTTTAATTATAAAATCAAGTGGCCACTCTTTTGGGGGGTACCAAGGAATAAACTCAGGACCTTGTGCTTGTGAGGCAGGCGGCAGTACCACTGAGCTAAATTTCTGGCTGCTCCAAGTGGTCGCTCTTATCCCTCAGGCCATAGTTTGTCTAATCTTGTTCTAAAATTTTTTTTTTTTTGCTTGTTTGTTTTTTTTTGAGAGAGGGTCTCACTATGTAGTTGAGACTGACCTGGAACTCACTATGTAGACCAGACTGGTCTCGAACTCACAGTGATCCTCCTGCCTCAGCCTCTTGAGTGCTGGGATTACAGGTGTGCACCACTACACCCAGCAAAATTATTTTTAATTAATAAATTAAATAAAATCTGTAAGATACTATCGACTCTCAAACTGCCTAGAGCAGTAAACTGTAATGTTCGTAAGATCACTTGGGAATCTAGCTAAACTACTGATTCTGATTTGGTAAGCCAGAGGTTCTGCTTTTCTATCAAGGACAAAGGTGATCCTATGGTTTTTTTAGTCCTTTGAACATATTATGGATAGCAGGGCAGTTAATTTTAAAAAGTAGGAATAAGCATTTCAATTATAACCACATGGAAAGATGTGTTAAATGAATACACCACACAATGAGATGTTTTAAAAGATAACTGCCAACGAAAAAGTCAATAAATTTGTAAAATTTATTTCTCAGAATATGGGAATGGGGGATCTTTCACTCACAAAATATCTGGCCTTTGTGGCACATTATATGCTTTAGTTCTTGCCCTCTTATTGTCATTTGTACCTCTTTACCTGTTTTTCTGCATGTCCATATTCAGGTCCTTGGGTAGGTAAAAAGCAGGAAATCTGGCCACAATTTTTTGCTCTTTCTATTAGAGTCATAGCTGTTCTTACAGTGGCATTTCGAGCATGTACAAACACCATCACCTAAAATAGAAGAAAGTAATTTAACATTCTAATTCATTAAATCACAGCTTAATATTAGCCTAGGAATCATCCTTTATAAAATAAATATTAATTTTCAAAACAAAGCTTGAATGTATGAAATCTACATTTCCTTATTTTAGAACAAAGCATGTATAGAATAAGGGCATGTTAAATAAAATTCAGTAACATGACTTTATTAACCTACAAATGATTTATGTGCTAATGGACGGATTCTATAACATTTGGAGTTTGTGCATTTCTATTATGAAGATACGATTCATTATGTTTTATTCATAAAATAGAAAATTGAGGAAGATAATCAGTTCATATGAAAAAATAAAATCATTTTTTATCACAGCAATGGCTCCTTGGGAAAGGTAGGACTTACGTAATCATGGGAAGAGTTAGAAGACAAAGAAGAAATTGCAGAGGATAGAAGGTACATACACAATGACAAGCAGCAAATGCAGACTATTACTTCCTCATTTTATTCTCTTTAGTTGCATTCATATTTTATTGAGTTTCACTGGCAAGGGAAGCTGCAGGCAGCATGCAAGCTCAGTCTAAAAGAGTGGCTGTGTGGATTACAAGGAGCAAATCCACAGGATTGAAGATGACATCCCTTGGGAGCCCACAACTTGACACTGTGTACACAAGGCGATTTAGGATTTAATGTTTGCCTTGCTGGGCTTCAGCCTTGCTTTGATCCAATAAATCATGATTTTCCTACTCCTTTGGGTTAGAATGGGATTGTTACCCTATGTAATTGTGCTTCAGAATTATTAACTGTTTTTTATTTATTTTTGGTAGTAGGGATTACATTTAGGACCTTGCACTTGCCAGGCAGGTGCTGCACTGTTATGCTACATCCCTGGCTCTGGGTTTATTTTTGGGGGGAACACACAGCTTAGTTTTTGCGTTGAGAAACAGACACTTTGGACTCGCACTTTTTTTTTTTTTGTACCAGGGATCGAACTCGGGTCCTTGCGCTTGCAAAGCAGGCCACTGAACCACTGAGCTAAATCCCTGGCCCTGGACTTGGACTTTTGAGTAATGGTAGAAGGCTGAAAACACTGGAGGCACCTTGCGCTCAAAGCAGGCCACTGAACCACTGAGCTAAATCCCTGGCCCTGGACTTGGACTTTTGAGTAATGGTAGAAGGCTGAAAACACTGGAGGCTCTTGGAAATGCAGCGAATGCATTTTGCATGGTGAGATGGACATTAGTCTTTGGAAGCCAGAGGTGAAATGCTGTAGCTTGGGTGTTAAGTACCCCCTCCCTAAAGACTCATATCTTAAAAGTTTAGTATCCACAAACTGGCACAAACTGGGGCAAACTGGGAGGTGGTGGAAACTTTAAGCGAGGCACGGTGGGAGATTTTAGGTCACTGGGGCAGCCTTCAAAGGAGAATGTGGCATGTTAGTCCTTTCTCTCTTTTTGCTTCCTAACTATTGTGAGGTGAGCAGCTGGTGACGCCATTTGCTTCACTGATGATGTTCTGCCTTGCTACACACACCACAACAACAGACCATGGACTGAAATCTTTGAAATTCTTGAGCCCAAATAAAATTTCCACTTTAAATTGATTACCTCCAGTTTGTTTTTAATATCAGGAAGCAAACAGTCCATAACGTTGTGAAAGAACATGTTCCCAGATGTAAGTCGCCAATTAAAATTCACACTGGGGTCAAATCTTATATAACAATCATTCACAAAACTAGAATACCTAACTAAAATTCTTTTAGGGTAAATTCAAAGTAAAGATAAAATAATATGGAAAAAACCAAAATTCTTAAAAAAATAAAATCTCCTAGAGAGTTTAAAGAATAAAAACATTGTAAGTCATAGGGAGAAACTGAACATAAACCAGTCATAGAAAGGGATGCAAAAAGAATTAAGATATGAACTGGGAGTGGTGGCACATGTCTGTAACATCAACACTTAGGAAGCTGAGGCAGGAGGATTACTGTAAGCTCAAGGCTAGGTTATATAGTGAGCTCAAGCCCAGCCTGCACTACAAAACAAGACCTTGTCTCAAACAAACCAACAAAAAAATTAAGATGTATTACATACATGTACCAATTCCCCATGATGAATATAATCTTTACATACTTCAAACACATATAAATAAGAATTTTAAAAAAACTTTAAGATGGAAAATTCTGTTAACCATAATCTTCTGAAGTTTTACCAGTACAGCATATGTCCGATTCTATTATTCTGTCTCTTGTAAAAGGTAGGGGCATTTTGGCTATGAGTTTGGAAAGGCAGATTGTTTTCTCTAATATAAAAATAAATTTTATTAGCTATAAAACCTCATTAACCCCAACATTAAATTTTAAGAAAACCTGAATTAAAATGAAGTTACTTTTTTTTTGCCTTTATTTTTTTCAAATGTTGTTGAGCATATAGTCGTTCCCAGTCTCAAAGAAAAACTGAAAAACAAAGGTCCCCTGCCCTCTTGAAGATGGGAATCTAGTGTAATGGCTTAGATAAAGCCAAAATATTTTTACTTTCTATTTACTGGCCATGTATGGACAGATATGTATAGGCAGATATAAAAGTAGCCAAGACACAGTCCTAATATGAAAAACCTCTATCATTTAAGGAGGAAGAAGATAAAGCTGTACACATGATTTAGGCAGCTGAAACAAAGGATGGAGTATGGAAAACACAGGAACTCTAGACACGGAGCTGGTGGATCTCTTTTTTCATCTATCCCAAGATATTTAGGTAGAATCTATTATGTGTCAAACACTGTAGTAAGCATCAGAGATACAATAACTATGTTCCAAGGTTGCAAGCCAGAAGGAAAGAAAGCCCACAATCATCAGTTCTATATGGTTATAGCAGCAGGGTGAAAGCTTCACGGAGGTGTGCACAATAAATATTACTTGGAACTAACTTTTCTTTAAGTGTGTTAGCTTGAAGAAGTACATTCTCTTCTGAAGTTTTTACACTGAGATCCAAAGAAAATTTCATCAGACTCATTGCTCAAATCTCCTTTAGGAGATTTCTGGGTCTTTTTCTGAAAAATCAACTGAGTAAGAATATCTAGGGTAGGATCTAGAGGCTGAATTATTAACAACTTAACCATTTTACTATAGTGTGATATTAGTTAGTAATTACCACCAATGTAATTCTCCTCTCCAACAATGAAAGACAGCCATTAAAAGGTAAAATAAAACCACTACTATAAAGATATTTTAAAAATTCCCCTAACTTATCTTTATTTACCTATAAGTACAGGCCATGAGAAAATTTAAGGTATTTAATGTAACCAGTACAGACTCTAGATCGTTTCTCAGATGAGCTGGAGTTTTCTTTTTTTTAAATTAGTTTTATTGGTATATTTTAGAGATACATAATGATCACATTATCATAGGGAATTTGTACCTGTACATGATATATCTTGCTTCTTTTTTCCCCATTTCAATCCCTTTCCCTCCTTACTTAGAAAAGCTTTATTTCCAGTTTTTCTTCTATACTTTTTTCCTTTTTCCTTCCTTCCTTCCCTCTCCCCACTCTAGCTTCCCTTCCCATTTGTGCCTTTTCCTCTTTTTTCACTATATATATTATATACATATGTTATATAATGTACATATAATATATTTTGGTTCTTATTTATACTTTTGGTTTCTTATACCAGAGAAACTATGCATATTTGAACACATATGTCCAATTTATTTCATTTAAGATTACTGGTTTCAAAGTGTATCCATTTACCTAGAAATGTCCCAAGTTTATCCTTTTATGGCAGAGTAACACTCCATTATGCAAAAAACATGAGTTCAATTACCAGTACCAAAACAACAACAACAACAACAACAACAACAACAACAACAACAACAACAACAACAACAAACCCACATCTTTGTTATCCATTCAGCGGTTGGTGAGCATCTGGACAATTTCCAAGATTTATCTATTACAAACTCTGCCGTTATAAACACGAGTATGCCTATGTCACTGTGGTATAATGTTATTAATTCTTTCAGGAAGATACTAAGAATGGGAATGCCTGTGTCAAATGGAAACTCTACTTTAGTTTTTGGAGGCATCTCCACACTGATTTCTACAGTGGTTGTACAAGTCTACAGTCCCACCAACTGTGGGTTCCTTTCTCCCCACAGACCTGCCAGCATTTTAATTGGTTGATTTCTTGATAACAGCCATTCTTTCTGGAGTGATATGTAATCTAAGTATTGTTTTAATTTGCATCTCTTAAGTAACCATTGATGTTGAACATTTATTCGTATATTTATTCACCATTTGGGGGCTGTGATTTTTTTGAGTTTTTTATACATTCTAGATATTAGTTCTGAGGAACAGATGAACCAGGGTTTTATAATGTGGTTAGATTCTATTTTTCCATAATTCAAATATCGTGTTATGTAAATCCTGATGAATTAACAGATATGGAAACATAAAGAAAAATAATCTATGACCCTAAATCTTGATTATTTCAGTCTGTCTTGCCAGCTTATCATTTTGAAAATTATCTTCTACTTCAGCCAACAGAAACAGTTACAACTTAAAGTAGCAATTACTTTTTATTAAAACATCCATCATGTCTTATTCAGTAAAATAAACTCATAAGAATTTTCTGTCTAGATTCTTCAACAGAAGACACTACAAGGTTCTGGGTCTTTATAAACATAATTGATTTTATGGTTTGTTAATTTGGTTAATTCAAACAGACTCATGAAAATTATAACAGAGGACCACATTGTTTCATTTGGCAGAAATAACTCTAATCTTAGAAATCCTTAGCCCTGTACCTGGAGTGAAATTATGTGAATTTGAATCCTAGCCTTGTTGGGTGACTTGTTAAAGAAAGGCCTTTTCACATAAAATGCTCATTAAAGTTGATGAACGAGGAAAAGCTAAAAAATAATCATGCCAAAAACTGGAGTGCTTAAATGATTATTTCAGAATGTAGTTAAAGGAGAGCATATTACTTGAACAAGATTAAAAAATATATGTTGGAATATTACTGAATAGCAATGTAATTTAGAATAAACTATTTAATATTTTCTATTCTTATTTCTCTAAGAATACAGACTTACTATGCATCACAGAATTACCATAAGAATCTAAGAATATAATGTATATAAAAACAAATTTAGTAAGAGAATGGTTTCAAGTTTTAGAATTCTTCCAAGCAACCTGGCATGCTTATTAAAAAAACAGATTTCCACTCCTCCCCACAGCCCATTTTAACTAAATAGGTCTACAGCAAGACAAGAAAATGAATTTCAAACAAGTTCCACAGAAATGTTAATGCAGGAACTGTGAGAATGTCTGTCATAGCTTACCATTATAATAATGGTAAGCATTATTATAGTGTAATAAAAATAAGTAAAATTAATTTAGCCTAAAAGACTAAATGCTAAGAACAGTGTATGACTGTTATAAACTGGCACCTATATAAATATTTGTTCCTCTTTTAGGCATATATGGATTCACAATGTGTATCTAACACCACATTAAACAATTTAAAACACTTTTGGCAACTTTTGAAAGTGGCCTTTGAATAATGAACTAAAAGAAATAATAGAAATATTTGGCTTTCATTGCTCTAAATTTCTCTTCCTGTTGTTTAAAACTTTAACTCATGTGTATGTTTCTAGACCCTTACCCATGTTTTTTACTCAGTCCTCCTGGCAACTTCATCTGTGTAAATCCTATACAACTTCAAGGTGCAGGTCTAGTGATCTTTCTCTAATTTCCCCAGAGAAAATTAATTACTCTCAAATGCAGTTAAAACTTTTATGTATGTATGTATGTATTTATTTTGCATTGCATGTTCACAATATATGTATAGGTCTCTTCCCTAATGAGACTAATAATAAATTAAATACTATTCATTAAGTGCTTGGTATGCACTAGGCCTAATACTAGGTATAACATAAATATACCTTATTACAACACAATGAGGCAGGTAATTTTATCAGAGTTGTACAAATGAGAAAATTGAAAATTTACTAGTTTTTATATCTCCTTGTCATACTATTCAGTCAAGCATCTCAGACATGATAATTGATTGCTAAAATTCAAATGTTTACGATGGTAAGCATTCAGAAAACCAGTTTTGAGAACAAATTTAAATTCAAAAGGCTGTAGATCTTAATGAGATATAGATTGAATTCATACTTTCATAGACACTCATTAAAATATGGGTTATCAGGTAACATCCAATTATTCAACTAGATTAATTGTCCTGGGTAGTTTCACTAAATTTTTATTAGAAAATCTTCCAGAGATATAAACTAAAATTGATGAGTAGTTTTTTGATGCTGTTGAGAAAATATAGTTTCATTCACAAAAATACAAAAAAAGAACAAAAATACCTAGAAATAAATCTAGCTAAGGAAGTGAAAATTACTAAATATTGAGAGAAGAAAATTGAAGGATACACACACACACACACACACACACACACACATACACACACACAAATGGGAAGACCTCCCATATTCATAGACTGAAAGAATTAATATAGTTTAGCTGAGCTGTTGGGAGGCTGAAGAATATGGCAATTTTAAGGACAGCCTGGGTTACATAGTGAGACCCTATCTCAAAAAACAAAGCAAAACAAAACAAAATGTCTACATTGCCCAAAGCAAATGACAGATTCAATGCATCTCCATCAAAATACAAATAACATTTGCGTTAGTTACTTTTCTTTCAGTGTGGAGACAAAATACCTGACACCCTAAATTAAAAGAGAAAAGGCTTATTAGCTCACAGTTTGTAGAGGTTTCAGAACATAATCAGCTGACTCCACGGTAAGTGGCATACGGCTGAGGAGTTCCACAGAGCAAAAACAGTTCATGGCACCCACAAGGCAGCAAAAGCAACAGGGGGCCTTCAAAGAGGGCCCCTTTTATCTTATCCAGACTACAGGAATTAGGGTGGTGCCAAACCCATCAGTGTATTGGTTCACATGCCTTTAATCCCAACATCAGCCACCTCTGAAAAAGCATGAGGTGTTGGGAAGCTATCTAAACACAGCCATAATAACATTCTTCACAGAAATACAAAATAACAAAATTATAAAATCATAGGAAAGTACAAAAGATCCTCAAAATCCAAAGCTATCTTGAACAAAAGTAACAACCACAAAACATCACAATACCCAATTTTACTATATACAGTAAGCCCTTGATTTAGGAAGGAGTTCTGTTTTGTGACAATCATTCACAAGTTGGATTTGTTTATAAGTCCAACAAGGTGAGTTTTATACACCTTTGACACAAAAATACAATGTAAATCATAAAAAACCCAACATACACAATAGTATAGTAGGTACGTAATTGTACTGTATTACTCTACAGTATCACACTGTGCAGTAAACATACAGCAGCACAACTGTGAAATGTCCGGCTGACATGTGAACTACCTGTGTGATATGTTTGCATCTAAGAAAAATTGGTATTGTGAGGAAAATTCCTATCTGTGAAAGTACACAACTCGAATGTTCATAAATCATAGACTAACTGTACAACAGAGACACTAACCAAAACAATAAAGTAGTGATATTTGAACAGATACATAAGATACCCTTGACACAGATACCCATGTAACAGAAGAGTTCTCATAAGATATCCAAGATAGATACCCATGGAACACAAAAGAATTTCCAGACATATACACATGCAACTATGATCAACTTATTCATAACAAAGGCATCAGGAACACACACTAGAAAAGAGCAGCCTCGACATCAATGTATAGAACAATGAAATGAGATTTCTATCTCTCACCATATAAAAAAATTCAACTCAAAATGGATCAAAGACATAAGTGTAAGGATCTGAAACTACAAAACTAAACACTTTAAAATACTGATGCAGGCAATGATTTTCTGAAGAGGACTCAAAAACACATGAACAAAAGTAAAAACCAACAAGTAAGCTTACTTCAAATTAGGAAACAACTGACAGAATTGAGGCCCAACCTACATAAGGATTAATACCCAAAATATATAAGAAACTCACAAAATAAGAAAAAGAAATCTAATTACAAATGGTCAAATATTCTGAAGATACTCAAGAGAAGAAATACAAATGGCTAACAAATGTATGAAACAATGCCTAATATCATTAGCCATCAGAGATGCAAATGAAAACTACCTTGGGTATCATCTTACCTCAGCGACTATCACCAAAATACACACATACATACATAATACAAAGAGCTGGTAAGGATGTGGAGTAAAGGTATTATATACTGTTGGTAAGAATGGGAACTAGTACAGCTGTTACAGAGAACAGTATGAAGTTTCTTCCATAAATTAAAAATACATTTAGCACCTTTGTAGAAAAATGCATTTACCTTAAGGCCATAATGTTAATTGAAATAAGACACACAACTTAAATATTGGTTTCTCTTATATGAGAAATCTAAAGTATAAGTTATTTAAAGAGCAAAATAAAAGATAAAAGAAAGATCTTTTGCACATGAAGGGGAATTGGAGATGGAAGCAGGGAGAGAGGGAAGACAATGAGAAGTGAAAAGAATTAAGGTGTTAGGTACATGTGGCAATTTCCCACGATAATGTAATCATTATGTACTGCAAACATATACTAATAACAATTTTAAAAACAGACCTACTGTGTGATTCAAATATCTCACTTCTAGTTATATATCCAAAAGAAACAAAATCAGCACACCAAAGAGAAACACGAGTGCCCACATTTTTTGTGGTACTGTTTACAACAACTAAGCATCAACCTAGGTGACTGGATGATGAAAATGTGACATACATATGAAAACACACACATACATATATATGTGTATAAATTCATATATATATAGACACATACATATACAGTGGAATATTATTCAGCCACAAAAAGAATGAAATCTTGTCTTTTGAAGAAAAACAGATGGAACTGGAAACCATGTTAAGAGAAACAAGAAACAGAAAGCAAGTATCTCATGTTCTCTCATATGTGGAACCTGAAAAAGGTTAACCTGAATGTAGAACAGTGATTATTAGAGGCTGGGAAGGCTAGCAGTGGTGGATGAGAGGGTAGATAGAGGGAGTCTGGATGTGATCAGTACACACAGTATGCATGTGTTAAAATATCATAGTGAATCCCATTTATATGTACAAGTACTACATAAAACAAAACTTTAAGAAGAAGCATTCTTGTTTATGTAAGGGTAGAAAATTTGATATGGCTACATTTGGATTATATCAATAAAACTACTATTCAAAATAGAGATAAAATTATAAATTTTGAAATACTCTATTGTTTTCTTTTATTTTTCTATGTAGTACTAAGGATTGAATCAAGGACCTTCACACTAAACTACACTCCAGCCTTTCTTTCTTTTGAGTCAGTGTCTCACAGGTCACTAAACTATCCAGGCTTGGCTCAACTTTGGTGATCTTCCTGTTTCAGCCTCCCAGAATGCTAAAATGACAGGCATATGATGAAATAGTTTTTTAATTATGAGTGTAACATTTGGCATTTAAAACTAGCATTTACCAGATATTTCTGGCAATCAAATAAATTGCTAAAATATCTTTTTTCCCTAAAGACCTGGTTAAGCATTATTAGATATATTATGTAAATACAAGCAACCTCAAATAAAGTTAATTTATCCTATTCTAAGAAAAACATTCTTATGGCCGGGGATTTAGCTCCTGCCTCGCAAGAGCAAGGACCTGAGTTTGACCCCCAGTACCAATAAAAGAAAACATTCTTAGATATACCATGAAAATATAAGCTATCTCAGATAAGGTTAATTCATTCTGTCCTAGCTATATGAGAAAACTGTATAATTAACTCATTGGTCTTCATGAATTAAATTAGTAAGAAGCCAAGAAAAGTAAACCACAGTTCCAGGCTATGTAATTAGATCTACACTTGGGAGTTCAGAGTCAGTTCTGGACTCTCATGCTAAGAATCTCCAGTACTTCTCCTAAAACCTAAATGATAAATAGATTTGGCCTGTCATTTTAAATTATATTTAGGTTAGTGAGAATGTGAGAACTACTTTTCCCCAATTTGTCTAAAGACTCACTTTAATATTCATCAGTCTGTATATCTGATATGTGAATAGCTTTAAACTCTGTATTGGAATAAAAGAAATCGATAGTATCTTCTAAAATGCAAAAGACAATTACAAACAAAGTAGTATTTTAAAAAATCCAAAGGCAAGGGATACAGCTCAGTGGTTCCACCACCTGCTTTGCAAGTGCAAAGTTCCAAGTTCGATCCCTGGTACCAAAAGTAAAAAACAAAAACAAAACAAAAAAACCCCCAACAATCCCAAAGATACAATACATATATGTATCATGATGGTAAAAATACATAGCATAGTTCTGCTTAAGCCTACTATAAAAAATATCTTAACAATTTAATATCTTAACAATTTATCTGAATACTGAACAATTCACTTAGAAGCAATAGTTATATTTAGATTACCAAAAACAAAGCAAAATTTATTAAATATAATTTTAAAAATATCAAATATTTTGAATGCACTTTTCCCTTGTTATAAAAAATGAGTTAATACAATAAAAATTTTGTTCATTAAAGACACTATTAAGTGAGTGAAAAGACAACACATAATGGGACAAAATATTAGCAAACCACATGTGATAAGAGTTTAATATCTAAAATATATTAATCACACCTAAAACAACAATAAGATAAAAAACTTAATTGAGCTTAAAGAAATTAAATCAACATATTTCCAAAGGTGGTTATATATTACAAATTGCCAGTGAACACATGAAAAGATACATTTCATGTGCATTACACAAAAATGTAAACCAAAATTACAATGAACTACATTTTCTTACCTACTGGGATGGCTATAATTTTACAAAAAAGAAAAGAACAGTGTTCAGGATACAAAGCCAACACACAAAAATCAATAGAGTTCTTTTATACCAACAATGAATCCGCTTTAAAAAAAAAAAATCAGGGAAGGGCTGGAGATTTAGCTCAGTGGTTCCACTGCCTGCCTCACAAGCACAAGGAACTGAGTTAGATCCCCAGTACCAAAAACAACAAAACAAAACAAAACAAAACAAAAAAACCCGAAAAACAGAAAAACAATTCCATTCAAGATCACCTTCAAAAGATTTAAATAAAAACCAAACCAAGCAGGTAAAAAACCTCTAGAATAAAAACTACAGAACTCTAAAGAAAAAAATTAGAGAAGATATTGGAAAATAAAAAGACATCCCTTGTTCTTGGGTCAGCAGAATTAATATGGTTAAAATGGTCATATTACCCAAAGTAATCTATAGAATTGATGTGATCCCTATTAAAATACTGAGCAAAAAGAGTAGAACAGGAAGCATCAGAATGCTGGATAAAAACCAGCATGGTGCTGGCACTAAAACAGGCATACAGAGCAACGGAACAGAACAGAAAACATGCAACCCTGTGCAGTTGGGCATTTGATTTTTGACAAAGGAGCCAAAAATATACACTGGAGAAAAAAATAGCCTGTTTAACAAATGGCACTGGGAAAACTGATTAACCATATATAGAAACTTGAAATTAGATCCCTAGCTCCCAGTTGAAATTGATCAAAGACCTTAACATGTAAAAACTGAAACTTTGAAACTTCTAGTAAATTACCTAGGGGAAACAACTGAAGACATAGGCACAAGCAAGGACTTCCTGAACAAAAGTCTAACAGTACAAGATACAATATCAAGAATTATCAAATTTAAAAATTCTGGTACAGCAAAGGAAACAACACAGTGAACAGACAACCTACAGAAAGGGGGGAAATTTTGCCAGATACACTTTTGTTAGAGGACTCATGTCTAGAATATATAAAGAAAAAAATTAACTGTCAAAAATCAAATAATAAAAAAATGAGCAAATGAAGTGAATAAATACTCCTCAAAATAAGTACAAACAGCAATAAGTATATGAAAAAATGTTCATCATCTTTACCCTTCAGGGAAATACAAATCAAAACAACTTTGAGATTCCATTTTACCCCAGTCAAAGTGATTATTATCAAGAACACAAAAGCAACAAATGCTGGCAAGGATAATTTTAATTCTTTTAATTCTCTACATTGCTGGTAGGAATACAAATGAGTATAACCACTACAGAAATCAGTATGGATGATCCCAATAGAAATTCCATTTGATCCAGCTATTTCTTTCCCAGAGGAATTAAAAGACACTATACTATAGTGATACATGCATACCCATATTTATATCAGCACAAACCACAATAGCTAAGCTCTGGAAACTGTCTAGATGTCAACAGATGAATGGATTAAAAAATGAAATCATGTCATTTGTAGGACAATACATAGAACTTAAGACCAAATTGCTACATGGAGTCAGACAGAGCAAGTTTTGGCTTATATGAGCAATCTAAAATATAAATAAACAAATAAAGGAAAGGAATGATGGTAGGAAACAAGTCAGACTTTTTGGAGATAGAGAAGGCAGTGAGGAGAAAAATGGAGGTAAAGAAGAGGCGGGGAAAGGGACTGAAAATAATGAAGCTATGTTATGTGCATGTACCAATACCCCCAAATAAAAATCACTATTATACATGCAGACATACACTAATAATTATTTTAATAGTTAGACCCAGACACACAGAGGGAAAACCATGTGAGAACAAAGGGAGAAAGTGAACATCTGCAAGCCAAGGAGAGAGGCCTCAGAAGGAACCTACGCTAAGGAACCTGTGTTCTGGACCACAATATCACAGAAAAATATTGTTCTGACCTCCACAAGATCATATTTCATTTACATGTGTTATGGAGGGCCTCAAAATAGCAACATCTATTTTGTAGACCAAATTAAGCAAGAACAGCTCCTCTATTACTATGCAAATAAAATTCATTAGTGAGCTAATAATTTCATTTCTATAGACGTCACTGGACTTGAAGGTCTATTACTTTTGAACATTAAAAAATGTTCTGTGTTGTATCTGATTTCAGTAAAATAATAACATAAAATGTATTATCAGATTTCTATCACCATTTTTATTTGTTTTCTTAATAATTTTAAGATTCTTGAACACTTGACTATACACATCAAATAACATTATAGTGATTTTTTTTGAAAAAATATATTTTAAATTATTTCAGTGGAAGAAATGTTATGAACAAAATACATTCTAAATCAATTTTACTATCTAGACTAATTAAAATTAGATCATTGTAAATGGAAAGTCACAAAATTCTAATTTAGATATGGCTTCTTGACTTTCTCCTTTAGTTTTCTGTATTCACTTTTATAAACACAAGTGAAAAGATATTTCAAGTTTCCACAGATCTGCATTACCAGACACCTGGGTCCGTGGAAATCAGGACAAAAGAATGATGGAAGAGAGTATGCAATGCAAGAATGGCTATAAAATTTCTAATTCTTAATTAAAATTTAGCCAGTGCGTGTTCTTTCCAGATACTTTAATGGGCTTGTTTGAAGACAATCTGTCCTGAAGTTCTTGGTATTCCTGTATGGTCTGAGTTTTCTGATAGTAGAAACACAGAACCATAAAGACAAAGAATGTTTTTATTCTGTAATTTTGAAGAGCCATTTTCTCTAATTTGAAGAGTGATAAATCCTGGAGACTCTCTTTTATTTCCCAGAGAGCTGAATGCTTACATTCCAGGGTACAGGGCTTCCCTCTTTTAATAAGAGGGGTCTGTTTAAACATGCAGAGTACAAAAGTACCTGGGTGTTTCACTCAGTAGGTCTATTTTTTTTCCTCTCCTTTCTTGCTCTCTCATCAGTGGGGAGGATGGGCAGATGTGCCTATAACTTCTGTAGAGGCTCAGTTTAATAAATGTACACTGCCTCAGCCAGGCATGGTGGCACATGCCTGTAATCCCAGAACTCAGGGAGGCCGAGGCAGGATTGCTCCAAGTTCAAAGCCAGCTTTGGCTACAAAGTGAGTTCAAGGCCAGTCTGAACTACACAGTGAGACCCTGTGTCAATCAATCAATCAACCGCCTCACCATGGAGTAACGCAGGCACATTTAGTTAGCTCACTCTTACTATGATGTGTGTGTGAGTGTGAAGTGAGCAATACAAGATGCTCTGTAAATTCATACAAATTCTGTCCTCTAATCCTAATCCTAATCCTGGCATGTCACATTTGTGTAACATGTAGAATACGTTAGCCTAAAAAGGTAAACTAATTTTTAGCACGCAGATAATGCAATATTGTGGCCCTTCATAGTTTCAGACTTAACAGTTCTCCCACGTTTCTGGAGCTTTCACAAACATGATGACTGCTGTGCTCTTTGGAAATACCTATTTTATTTGTGCCATCCATCTAATTATGTTTAAAATAAAGAAAAAAATGGATCTAGAGTTTTTGCTCTTAGGAAATCTGTAATTCAGATCTCACAGTCTCCAGGTTGATGTTGTTTGCCTCCTGAACAGGGAAGAATGTGAAAGCTGCATGCCCCATGGCTGTTGGTGGAAAGCTGATAACCCAGCAGGCCAGAGGCAAGACAGCACCTGCTGTCAATATATAGGCATTTGGGTGTAGAGAAAATCTAGTTCCTCATTTACTTAATCTTTATCTACCCATATCTTTACAGTTGCTCTTCCATAAAAGGTGTGTGATCTCTTCCCCTGTGCTTCTCATTGGCTAATAAAAGCGGGCTAACCACAGAGTTTTGTTTGAGTCTGCCCACTAAAGGCAGGTCTCCTCCCAGTTCCCCCTTTATATCTTGAAATTGTCTCTGTCTTTTTCTTTCTATTCCTGGTCCTTCTCCCCAAAAGGTAGCTGATCAGCCCTTGGTATATTACCTTATTTCTTAAGATCAGATAAGTTAGGTATAATGTTAAGTGTAATTACCCACTTCCTCTCATTTAAATATGCTATGAAATTCAAAGAAAATCTGCTAAAAATTCCAGCTACACTACGTTCACATTTAAAACATAATCTACATTTACTTTTTTTTCCCCTCATGAGTTTATTGGTACATTTTAGGTATACAGTACAGTTACATTCATTATTGGGATCTTGTATCTTTACATGACAGGTCTTGGTTCTCATTTTTTCCCCTTGTCCCTGCCCTCCCTTCACCCCTCCTCCCTACCCCTTTACAAATACTTCCTTTTTTTCGTTTTCTCATATTTTTTCTTTTCCCTTATTACCCTTCCCCTATCCTTCCCACTTTCCCCACACCTGTAGCCCCTTTCTTCCTATTTCACATTGTCCATTATTTCATTAGGATCTTATGTACTATTATAGTTTATTCACACCAGAGAAACTATTCGGTATTTACACATGTGTGACTTATTTATTTCACTTAGGAGTATATCCTCAATATGTATCCATTTTCCTATGAATGAGTCTAATTTCTCAATCTTTATGGCCGAGTAATATTCCATTTTATAGAAAACCCACATCCTTCTTCATCCAGTTTCCAAATGATGGGCAAATGGGCTGTTTCCAAGTTTTAGCTATTACAAACTGTGCCACTATAAACATAGGTGTGCATATATCTCTGTGATATATATTAAGTCATAGAACGAACACTCATTCATGCATTGGCTGGATGCACATAAAACATATATATAAAGTTCAATATTAGTTACTGCTTTGATGCAAGGGCTCTGGACATATGAAAAATAACTAAGGAAAATCATGAAATTACATTATTTAAAAAATTGCACCTAGAAAGAAATAGCAATTTATGCTATCTTCACTTTTGCTATTTGTAATATAAAATGTACTGTGAAAGACAGAAATTGAAGAAAACTAAGGATTAGAAAATAAATGGAAAGGTTGCTTTTCTACAAGGGAAGTTACACTCATGAAACATGAAGATAATGCTGGAAGAGGGATGAAATGCATGCAGGTGACAAACCTAAGAAGTGGCTAGAGAAAGAAGTCCAGGAAGAAGTGATGGTTGCTTAGATCAGATGACAGAGGTAATGGTGCAGAAAAAAGAGGACATAGAGAGAAATGATGATATCCAACAGATACTTAGGAGTTAAATAGACAGGCACCGGTGAGAGATCACAAAGGAGACTGAAGGTTGACAAAAGATGATCGTCAGGTTTCTGGCTTATGGAAATAAACCCACAGTTATGCCATTCAGTTAACCATGGAATAAAGGTTTGGGGGATGATTATGAACTTGGTTCAGATATGCATTTGACACACTCAAAAGGAAAGGCCACACGGGGTCATATGCATTAAGATCTCTGAAAAGAGAACTGGCTGGGGTGGGAATATAAATATTTACATTATTTCTACAAGGAAGATATGATGAAACCACAAGAAACATTCTAAATTCAAAAAGGTCTAGAACCAAGCCAGATAGACAAGAAAAAGGCTCCTAAGAAGAAACAGGAATGGTTAAAGACATTGGAGAATAGAGGAAAACAAGAAAGGTTTTATATCACAAGGACCATAAAAGAAAGGTAAGAAAATCAAATTAGCCGGATTCAGCAGTCCATGCATGCCAGTCATATCAGCTAACTGTGAGACTAAGGTGAAAGGGTCATTCAAACCCTGGAGTTAAGAAACTACCCTGGGCAACATAACAAGAGCCCTTACATTCCTACTCCCCCTAAAGTCCAATCAGCATTTTAAGTATATTTTCATTCTTACAACCTCTATGTAATCTCTTCATTACAGATATTTAGCATTTAATGGTTTATCTGTTTAACAGCGGTTCGGACTTATTACACAACCCACCTGCTGCTTGGATGTAAGACCAATTGTTATTTTTCTAGGGTATAGTATACCTTCTTTATATAGTACCATAATTTTTGCTGACTATACAATACTGCAATTTTATGTTCTGTTATACATTACGTAAAACATGTTATACATGTACGTAAAAGTTATGCAAATAAAACCAAGTCACGCAGGACTTTCCTTTGACCATTTCTTTGTAACTACTGTACGTAAAAGTTATGCAAATAAAACCAAGTCACGCAGGACTTTCCTTTGACCATTTCTTTGTTCTGAATTTTAAAAAAATGTATTTGTATAAAGAGTAAACAAAGTGCATATAGAGTGGCCACAGTTTGACACAGACAGAGAGGTTGGTGATGCAGGGAAATGGGACCAATCTAAGAGGCAAGTTTATTACTGCCCCCAAGCAATCTGACTGTTCTTTGGAGGGCATGTACAAAAGGTGAAGAGGAAGGTATGGAACAAACATAGACCGCATTAACAGAAGGCTGTTCTGATTTGTGATCAGAAAAAGCTTACAGGTTCACACTGAATGAGAGACTAACCAATTAGGGCTCCTGTGCTATTATCCAAAAACTATGAACTGTGCAGTGGATCCTGAATCTGGAGCATCACCAGTGAGGTCATTTCTCCCGACTGCTAGCCCACAGTGAATACTGTACATACTATATACCATTCCTCATTTAGCGACCAATTTAATTAACAACCTAATCATGAGAATGGAACTCAGTCAGTAAAGGAAGGGTATCTGTACTTTTTTATGCATTAATTTTATTGGTACATTTTAGGTATACAATATGTGGACATTAATTATTGCAATTTGTATCTTCACATGATATATCTTGGTTCTTATTTTTCCCCATCCTCCTGCCCTCCCTTCAACCCGCTCCACACTTCCCTATTTACAAGGCCTTTGTTTCCAATTTTTCCTTTTCTCATATTTATTCCTTTCCCTTCTTTCTTTTCCCGTATCCCTCCCACTTCCCCTTTGGACCTTTTCTTCCTATTTCACATTATCGATTATACATTTTGATCCTTACTGAAGAGTGACTGTATTTTGCGCTCAACTATGAGCTGTGTTCATCAGGAAGTTTTGGTAGTTTCTAAAAATATGTTTTTATTAAGGATGTTAGATAGTTAAAATGTACTAATTGCCTTTGGCTTTTTAGTTCTTGAAAGGCACATGTCAACGCAATTTATCATGTTCCTGAATTAGGCAAGACCAATGATATGTGATCATGTTTGTTGTACACTTGATCAGTCTAGTGGTATAAGTAGTATAAACAAGGCATGTCACCTGGATTTCTTTTCTAATTAATACAGATGATTTTGTCATTTCAAAGATGAATTCCATCCTCTAATGCTTTTGCTACATTAAAAGTTTAAAAGCAACTTATTCAGATAATTTTGTAGAACAAAAGTCAGTGAAAAATATTACAAATAAAAAATAGAAGAGGTCATTCATTTTCAGTGTCTTTCTGAAAACATTCAGAAAGCAATGCTTTTAAACACTGCAAACAGAAAGCTAGGTGTGGTGGTACAAGCCTATAATCCACCTCAGTACTATGGGAGGCTGAGGCAAGAGGCAATGTTTGTGTAAACCCTCAACCACCTGGCACCTGACCCCTATGGGAAGAAATGCACTTTTAGCTCTTTATTCCATGTACCTCAGCTGGAGAATGTCTATACCAATGCAAGTTAATAAGGGAATGAAAAAGCGAATACATGAATAGCCTCAATGCTTAGCCTCCCCACCCTCAAAAAGGAGCACTGCTAACGAGTCCCAAGTACACATAAGGTTATCAACTCTTTTTTTATATACTAGTTGTACAGATATATTTGAGAGTCTTACCTTATTATAGAGATCAAAACTTCTAAGCAAATACTTGTACTACTAATTAAAAAATAAACAAGATCAAAAATGACTTTTACCCATGATATATGAAAGAGAAGGAAATTTCAACTTGATACAAAACTTAATAGTTTTTTCCTCCTCTGGGAAAAATGAGAAAGCTTTTACCAAAGCAGATGTTTAGGAAATATTTCCTTCAAATTTTCTCATAGTAAACAAAACACAATAAAAACTGAGTTCTTTAGTAGCACAATCTTTTTGTGGTGAAGATAAAAGATAAATATCTTTACTTCTTGTGCTCATACTTAAGACTGCATCCTATCTGTAAGATGCTTGTTTTTATTTTCCATTGGGATTGTGCCCCGTGACATTGAGGGGAACAATGAAAGCTGCACTTGAATCATGCACAGATAAGTCATGTTAGGTAAACTGGATATGATAGAAACAATGATACCAAGAATGAGAGATGCTTGTATCTGGAGGATAAAAACTTTTCTTAGGCAAAAGAGCCTTCTATTATTAAGGTAAGGTTGGTAGAATTTGTTTTGATGGTATATAACTAATTGCTTTCAAGTAACCTCAGAACCAATGTTTAAAACAAAATTGATTACCTTCACGTGATAATAATTTATTATTTATTTTTTAAAGACGGTTTATTAGAAACAAAACGTCTAGTTAGTAACCTATTATGAACACAGAGAAAATAGAACACTCATCAAAGTGAAGGTTGATATTTAGCATTAATCCAAGTTTGAAGACCTTTTTCTCTTTAATACCAAAAGGCCTTTTACTGCTTTCAATTGTAGGCAGATTATGAGTAAAAATTTAGAAAATAAGGTTCTTAACTTTTTAGACAATGTGAAACAAAAAGGACAAGTTAATTTGCCAAATATGTGTTATAATCTGAGAAAGTTCCTAATTTCTTTTCCTATCACTGTAACAAAGTTCATGTAATAAGAAAAATCTCAATAGATTATCTCTCAATAGAGTTAAAGCATCAATTATTTTCCCATTCTACAAGTTACACAGGAGGAGGGGAATTATTAACAGGAATGATAAAGCTGTACTTGCATTTGGTAACACAAAGAGAAGCTTACAAATGAGACGTCTCATTAGTTTGAGCAGATGGATCAAAATTAAAGGCTGAATCGCCAACTTTTAATTTCCCAGTAGCCAAGAAGAGCTTGAAGTCGTGCAGAGTAGGACTGTTGAAAAATCAACATGAAAAGATTTTCTCCATCTGTCATGACACATGCCTCAGTGAAACACAACTGCTTCCTACTGTTTTTAATACTTTTAAGGCAAAGCTGCACATAAAATCTATTAAGTACATGAGCACACAACTTTAAGATATTAGGTATACTGAAGCTCATGGAAAGTATGATCTCAGAATATCAGCATGGATTTTGAACATGAAATTTTCTGTTCTTATTTAACCCATATGAAGAGGAACAAAATGAATTCATTAATATATTTAAGAAGAAATTAATATTTAGCATGAATATTATTTAATGTCTTAGTAGTTATACTCTTCAATCTTCTTAATAATGATCAGTATTGATAAAATCAAAGTATTTAAGAAAAATAAACCAGGGAGAAATCCAAGATACTAAACAACCTGAAGGCAAGAAAATAAAGCCCTGAGCATTTGCTTAAAAGTTTTTGGTTGTGTTTTCTTTTTGAAACTGGAGGAGGGAGGGTAGTATGAGGTAGAACCAGGGAAAATTCAATTAGTTTCTTGGAATAGAACAGATTAAATCACATTTTCTTACTACTGCACAATAACCACTAAGTATACTTTAAAGCAACAAAACAGAGTTAAAGTTTCAGCACACAACTCAGTAATAACTGGATGCTTCTTTAATAACAAAGAAAAGCACATTTATTTAATATGTAGTTGGCTCCTCATTAACAATGCACTGATGTGCAGGTGGTTATAACCAAAACTGAATTTCAGAAGCATTTTTCCCTCGTCTCTGTGTCTGTCTCCCCTCCCACACATGTAATTTACTATTACTTTTATGGTACAATAAAATATTTAAACAGAAAGCTTCTTAGAATGAAACACACAGACTTTTCAGTCATGAAAGTTGGTACAATATATTTGAGGAGTTAATTTGGCTGTCAGCTATTTTTCAATTTCTGACAGATACAAGCATACAAATTCATTTATTCAAAATTATCTTTTGGAACCTTATACACAGTGTGTGACTGGATCAACTAAAATTATGAGTGAAAAAGAACACAATCCAGAAACTTAGTTGAACTAAGAAACACTTTGCTGACCTAATAAAATCACAGAGCATTTTAGTATAGCTTAGTTAGTGTCTCTTCAAGATTAAAAAAGGAAAAACAATTTCATGAGGAAACAAAGCCCTATGCGATTCTCTGTATCAGTAACTATTATGGAATACTAACTTTTCATATTTGAATTAATCAAGGATTGCCAATTTTGCTGGAAGAGGCATCTACTCCAGATTCCAAATTCAAACTATGTAAAAATCCTGCTTTAATAGTACCTACAATGCAATTTTCAGTGCTAGGCATATTAGAAAGGCATTCAGCACAATCTGTAACTTATCAAGTTAAAAATCCTGCAGTCCAAAAAGTACATGGTGTATCAATTTGCAAATAAGACTTTAGACAGAACAATAATTTTGAAAAGACTGAGATAGTGAAAGATTTAAGTTTTAGTCAACTTTTACATGACATTCACAATATAGAATTTAAATAATGAAAATGACACAGCTTTGTTCTTGAATTATATTGCAAAGGAATTCTTTAAGATGATTTCACTAATGTAAAAAAAAATCTCTTGCCTTATGATATCAGTATTTATAATCTGAAGGAACTGGCCTGGGCTTTGTAATACTGCCAACACTAGAGGCAAATTTCTTTCTTTCCTTATTTTTATTTATTTATTTTTTATTTTTTTTGGAGACAGGGTCTCACTATGTAGTTGAGAGTGACCTGGAACTCACTATATAGCCCAGGCTGGTCTCGAACTCACAGCAACCCTACCTCAGCATCCCAAGTGCTGGGATTACAGGCATGCGCCACCACACCCAGCTGAGGCAAATTTCAACTACTGCAACACAGTCCCCATGAATTTCCTATTTCTCATCATCCTTAACTCACTAAGTTAAGTCTTTGAAGACAAAACAATTCATCACAAACATATTAATTCCACAAGATTTTTTTTAACATAATTTAGCGGTAATGGTTGTCAACCGAAAAAAAAATCACTAATATGACACCACTCTGCCCTATATGCCTTAGGATTAAGAGTAAAACTTCTTTAGCTCAGTGACATCACACCTGCCTTGCAAGCACAAGGTCCTGAGTTCAATCCCCAGAACTGGGGGGGGGAATAAAAATTAAAAATGGCAAACACACATTTGGTCACAACCTTATGACACACAACATTGATGCCATCCTTAACTAGTTATATGACCTTGGGAAGATGCTTAATATGTCTTAGGCCCATTTCTTCCTTTAACAAAATATGTCAAAGGATTAGAAAGATTAAAAGTCAGACTTAAATGGCATCTGAAAATTAGAAATAATTTGAATAAAAATATTCAAATAAAATCTCCTTTTTCTCTCTTGAAGAAAATAAAATTGTAAAGACTATGTGAAGACATTAAAAATCTTTATCATTCATTAAGGAGAAGAATGAATATAAAACTATATACAGCATAATTATTCTTAGTAAATGATTATAACTAAAAATTTAAATTGAATGAGCAAAATTATAAGTTACACATGTGAATGAATAAAAGGCTTGTTGGAAATGTATAAAAATTACAGTAATAAGCTGAAAAAGATAAAAAAACAGAACCATGAAAAGATCATTAATGCTGTTATTTTATCTTTAATTTTAAAAGTAGGTATTTCTACAAAGTCCTACCATTATGGAAAATAAACAGTGACACAAAGCATTCACAAACAGAAATGTGAGACCTGCAGTCTAACTCTTACTTCTTAGAAAATACGTCCTAAAGAAAGGTCAGTGTTCACCTGCTGTCATTCTTTCATTAAGCAATGCAGTTAGACACAATCACAGATAGAAAAGTTTGTCAGTGCTCTCTATAATGGTAATTACACTTTACACAATTACCCACTGTGTATTTGTAGCTAGACATGTGTGCAGGAAAAGAGGATACCTCATAGGTCACTCATTCATGCAGAGCAGGCATAAAAGACATCACGATGTGCACACAAAAGACAAAGATGTAATCCTTGTCTCCAACCACTGCTTTAGCTGTGAGAATTCTCAATTCCTAGGCCCTTCATGCCCTAGAAACATCAGCCTCTGCTAACCTGATGCCTTCTCTGGTTTGTCCCATCTAAGTTTGTCCATCTTAACCAACTATGAGATTCACTACAGTGAACTAGATTTACTATAGTAGGAGCCTATGTTGTTAGTTTTCATTCTGAGAAGTAATACAATAAATGGATTCACACTAACTTAGCAAGAAGATGTCATCTCTACTGACCAAATATCTCTAGAAAGCATTGTACTTTATAAGGTATATACAGCCCCTATGACTGTGAGGGACCTGAGACAGAACTGAAAGAGGAGACAGTTTTCCTAGAATGTCTTAAAAACAACACTACAGTAAAAGACACTACTGCCACTTTTCCCAGTATTTAAGGATAAGACTACATTTTATTTTTTAAAGAAAAATCTTAAGATCATATTTTAAACACTGGTGTAGTATAAGAGTATTTACAGAACAATTATAAACAGCATGATAAAGGTGATAACCCTATAAAAATGAACAACTCACAGTTTCAAAGGCCTTCAAATAGCCATAGTACTGGCAGCAAACTTTTAAAAGCTATCTAATAGTTATAACTCAAAAGTTATAACTCTGTGATTTTCCATGTATATTTATATCTGGATGTATATCTTCATCAGTCTCCCCAAAAGTTTGGTGAATATTGCTCTTTTCTTACCTAAAAAAGCGATTTATTCCAATGAGAAGCAATCCTGTGTTTCCTATAAATCAGCCCTCTGATTGCATAAGCTTCCACAGGTTCCTTATCTGTGAGTTCTTCATTATGTATTCAATCAAGTAACAGAAAATATTAACTTAATCTTTATTGAACACATACAGACTTTTTGGGGTAATGATTCTCTAACCAGTACAGTATAACAACTATTTATACAGTATTCCCACTGTATTCAGCATTGTGACCAAGCTAGAGATAATATAAAGTACTTGGGAATAGTTACATAGGTTCTTTGCAAATACTAAGTCATTTTTTTGTAACAGACTTCAGCATGTGTGGATTTTTTTTTTTCTTGGTACTGGGGGAAATCGAACTCAGGTCCTGTGCTTGCGAGGCAGGCAGCAGAACCACTGGCTAAATTTCCAGCCCCCAGCATGTGGGGATTTTGATCCCCGTAGATAACATAGAACACTGTGCCTATTTATTTGGTCATTAAGTACTAATTGTGAGAGAAAGATAATGAGAACATTAATTCGAGGGGCAACACAGTAATATTCCTATAAGTAGCTTAAAAGTTTTTCCTGATACTTGTGAGGCTATTCAATTATAAAAGATACTTCAAGGAACAGTAGACATTTTACTGGCTAGTGTCAAAAGAAAAAAAAATCTATCATATCTTCAATAGTAAAGTACTTACATTATAATTTCTATTATTTAAAAAGAGAAAGAAATCTTTAACAGTGCTCATATATAATGAACTGTCATCGATTAAAGAAGCTGTCTTGTGATCAAAGAAATATCTCCACAATAAAAATTCTAACATAGAATGTTAGTAACAATTCAAAATTAAATGAATGCCCAAAATAGCCAACACAATATAGGAAGAGCAGAACAAAGTTGGGGGCTTGACATATTATTCTGTCTTGAAGAGAATCTCATTTTCTTCATCTGTCAAGTTAAAAAAATAGTACCTGCCTCATAAACTCGGGAGACAATTCAATGAGATAATAAATGTAAGTATCAGTTTTAGGCATTCATTAATAGCCAGGAAAGGCTAAGCCCTATTTTAGTTATTAATAATTTGAATCAATTTAATACTAAATTTAAAAAAATCAAAGTTTAATTTTTCTATTAAAGTAAAATAATTTAAAATAAAGTTAACATTAAACTTTAAAAAATTTAAAACAGAAAAAGGACACAAAGATGAACTGACTTCTTAAAAAAATGTTATTCTTGAAACCAAGTATGCAAAGATTAGTTAGAAAACAGATTTTAAAACTGTTTCCTAAAAAGAGACAAAATATCTGAAGGAGGTCTTCCATACTCTGGAGTCCAATTCACTCTTGATATATAAATAACATTTGGTTTGGAGGAAAAAGGATTGTTCTGCACTTAAAAGGAATTAGACCCAAAGGGCAGGAAAAACATCTCAAATGTAATAAAATGCTAACCTTGTATAAATAAATGAATAAACAAACAGATAAATATCCTGTAACAAAATACTCACCCAAAGAACATAAAGAATTGGGCTGATTAAGTTTTAAATAAGGAATTATCATTCCACATTTAAAAAAAAATCTTGACCAAAAAAGTTTGGGTAGAGATGGTGGAGTAGAGATTGGCACAAAATATAGCCTCTCTGGGACTTGGACTGGAGAAACCTGGAAAACAACTAAGCAAAGAGGAAAAGGAAGTAGATTCCAGGAATTAGGAAGAAGGTGACAGGAAAAACAAAAAACAATGGATAAGCTGGGGAAAATAAACAAAATGGAGAGAAAAGAACAAAGAAATGTGGAAAGCTCAATCTGGCTTCCAGGGAGGGGGAACTGCCTTGGCTGACAGGAGGTAAGCCTGGAGAGGGTAAAGCTCAGCAGAGAAACAATGGACTGGGATAGCAGAGCAAGCCCTAAGATAAGCCTATAGCTAATGAAAACTACGTAAGAATAGCATGGGGTTTTACTCTGAAAGTGACTCCTGCTCAGCAGGCTGAAGTTGAAGAAGAAATCCAACGTAGAGCTGGCAGTATTTGAGAAGGTTTCATCAGGAGCCATTTTGGGAAGGGGTTGTGTAGGACTGAACTACAGAACAACTATACTTCAGAGTTTCTGGTGTCACCTTACTTCAGTGACCAAGTGGGAAAAAGCCATAAGACAGTCTCGGAAAGGGTGCAGGATAGACATAGATCCCCCTGAGAATCTTAAATTCAGGGAAGAAACAACTCAGGCATGGGGAGCGATCTTTGGTAAGAAGCCAAGCCTCTGGTGTGTGGCTTTCACAGGGGTTTGTGCCTGAAAGTGCTGACATTAAGTCCAGTGGTCTGTTTGAACCCCAACCCCACTGCTTACATCCGACAGAGTTTAGTGATATGTTTGCTTTCCCCATCAACCAACGGGGGCACCGATAGGCCTTGGTTTGGACAGCTACCACAGACTGGGGTGTAGGACACAGAAGCCTCTAGACCAAGAGGGCACTTGACAAACCCACAATGCATAAAGCTAGGCAGAGAAAACTGACTTGGGCATGGCACAAAATAACATGAAAAATGGGAGTTGCCAAGTGGCTACAATTGTAGGGAGACACCATTAACCAAATATATCCAGCAGGATCCAGCATTCACACACAAAAAAATATGTACACAACATATGCAAATCAATAACTGTAATACACCACATAAACGTGGACAAAAATCATCCGATTATTTCAATATATGCAGAAAAAGCTTTTGACAAATCTGTTCATAATAAAAACCCTGAAGAAAACAGATATAAAGGACTTTATCTCAATGTGATAAAAGCTATTTGTTGACAAACCTATTGCTAATATCACAGTAAATGAAGAAAAGTTGATAGCTTTCCTACCTAAAATTACGAAGAAGACAAGGATGCCCAATATCACTACTCTTTTTCATTACAGCATATACTTGAAACACTGGTGAGAGTAATCAAGCAAAAGAAAGACACAAAAGGAATATGGACAGAAACAGAAAAAGTCAAATCACTTTATTTGCGGAACACACAATCCTCTGCATGAAAGATCCCCCAAAAACTCCACTGAAAGACTCCTAGAGTTAATAACCAAATTCAGCAATGTAGCAAGACACAAAACCAACACACAAGTATAAACAGCATTCATGTATAGCAGTAAGGAGCACACTGAAAAAGAAATTAGGAAAAGAGTGCCACTTACAATACCATCAAGAAAACTTAAATACTCAGGAATTAACATAACCAAAGAAGTGAAAGACTTCTACAATGAAAACTACAGTACTTTGAATAAAGAAACTGACAAGGGCATCAGAAAAAGGCAAGACAGCCCCTGTTCCTTGTCAGGCAGAACCACTATTGTCAAAATGGCCATACTTCCAAACTGATACATAGCTTTATTGCAAACCCAATCAAAATACCAGCAGCATTCCTCACATAATTAGAGATAACAATCTTGAAATTAATATGGAAACATGAGTGACCTAAAAAAACAAAAGCAATTCTGGGAAGCAAGATCAAAGCAGAAGGCACCATGATCCTAAACTTTAAGTTATATTACAAAGTGACAGTCATAAAAACAGCATGCTACTGGTACAGAAACAGATATATGGATCAATGGAAGAGAACAGAAGATACAATAACAATCCCAGGCACAGTCAGCCACCTGATATTCTACAAACAGACCAAAAACATAGAGTGGAGGAAAAGTAGCCTCTTTAAGTAAATGATTCTGAGAAAATTGATTATCCACATGGAGATTGAATCTAGTCCCATATCCTTCTCCATGTACAAACATAAAATTAAAATGATCTAAATAGATTAAAGATCTAAACATTTAAACAGAAACACTTAATCTGCTGGAAAATAAAATAGGTAAAACTTTTAAATATCTAAGTATAAGCAAGGACTTTTTTTAACAGAACCCCAATTGCATAAGAAATAACAGTAAGAGTAAACAAATGAGACTATTCAAATTCAAAATATTCTGTACAGCAAAGGAAATATAGTGTGAAGAGACATGCTATAGAACATGAAAATGTTTTTGCCAGGTATACCTCAGGTAGATGACTAACATCTAGAATATATAAAAACTCATAAAAATTAGGTCCTTAAAGTAAAGAACACGATAAAAAAAAATGGGCAAATAAAATGAAGAGACACTTCTCTTCTAGAAGAGATACAAATAGCTAATAAACATACAGAAGAATGTTAAACACCTCTGACCATCAGAAAAATACAAATTAAACAATACTGATTACTACCTATCCAAAAAGAATGACTATCATCATGAAATCAAATAATAACAAATGATGGTGAGGGTGCATTGTTGGTGGTAATGAAAACTAGTAAAATCACTAAGGAAATCAAATGGAGATTCCTCAGAAAACTAAAACTAAAATTAAACAAACTAGTCAGCCTTTAGGTATCTTCCTGAAAAAGATAATGACATCCTACTGCAGTGATACATGCATACCCATGTTTATTGCAGAACAACTTATAATAGCTAAATCTTGGAAGTGACCTATATGTGCATCAGCAGATAAATGGACAAAGACATTTATATACACTGGAATACTACTCTGCCATAAAGAAGAAAAAATTTGAGTCATTTGTAGGAAAATGAATATACCTTGAGACTAAAATGTTAACTGAAATACATGAGAAACACAAACTTCAATATCTCATGGTTTTTCTCATATGAAAAACCTAAAATATAAGTATAGGAAATTGAAGAAAAAAATAAAAGATAAAAAAATAAACAAGGAAACACATCTTTGGCAAAAAAGAAAGAGACCAAGAGATGGGGGATGGTACGTAAAAAGAATTAAGATGAGTTAAATCCATGTATCACCTCCCTATGGTGGATGTAATCATTATGTATTGCAACCATGTATTAATAAAAATGAGGCCAAAAAAAAAGAAGTTTGGATAATCTAAAGCTAAAATTTCTTAATTTCTAAAGATCATAAAACAATAGAAAACTATTTCTGTTGATATTATTTCATGAAAATAGTAAGAATAATGTAACATTAACAATTTTTATATTATCTAAGAAAATATTCATTACAATTTTGGTGTGAAAGAATGTTGATATTTTTCAAAAAGAAACAAATATAAAGGATTAAATTATTTTTACACCAATAAACTCAATGAAAAAAATTATTTTTGTTCTTAAACATTCAATAAAAATGGCAAGCAGGGCTGGGGATTTAGCTTAGTGGTTCGGTAGCCTGCTTTGCAAGCTCAAGGACCCGAGTTCAATCCCTGGCATCAAAAAAAAAAAAAAAAAAAAAAAAAAAAAGACAAGCAAAATAGCATGGTCTGTCAGGGTTAGGATGCCAATATTATGTATCAGTATTTTCATGACATATGGTTACCGATTGGGCCAAAACAATTATTAGGAAATTAAAACCTCTGAATCATTGTTTCAGAAGTCATAAAAATTTTAAGTGAAGAACTATCATTAAACATTCTTTATAAAAGTAAAAAATAAACATACCTGGTGTCCAGACTTTACTTGCTTTAAAACACTTTCATAGCATACTTCATCCATGTTATTCAACTGCTGCATCTTAAAATTTTAAAAATATAAAATATATCAAATGAATAAGTATAAACTTCCTAATTAAAAATAAAATTTTACCAATCATAAATGTATTTTTCCAATGTCCAAACTAATTAAAATATACAAGGAACAAGTGCAATATAAATACCTAACATGAAAGAAACTATAATAAACATAAATGCCTTTAAAAAATAAAATAAAAATTTTCAAACCAGTTTCATAATACTAAGAGTGCTAAGTTTTTAAAAGGTGGTATTTCTAAGGATACTAATAATTTTTAAAGTTCTTTCTTTCCTTATAGAAGCCCATTCATCAGGCTGATGTTCTTCTATTTCGTTCCACAAACTATAAACTTTTCCTGCATAATTCTCAATGTAGAAAGAACACTAACAGTTGACTGTCAAATGTTATACAGATTTGGAGCCTTAAGATACATATTTTTTCAATATATATAAAGAAGGATAGCTATGCTCCAGAAAGTTTTCAGGTTAACTGAAAATCTAATACATAAATAGTAAAATAAGAAAGGATTTAATTTGTCCCACTAATGATAAGAAAATTCCAACCAAAAAAGTAAAGTGGCATGGTCATGTCACCTAAACTGTATCTCTTCACATTTATTGAGTTTTTAGATAATGAGAAACATCATTTATACCTAAAATGACTGATTTGAATTTGTTTTGCTGTTGTTTCAATAAGATAAACACTTTAAAATCCTGGAAGTTTTCTGACAGTGGCTAAATAGGATAAGATGATCATAGGATAATTTACTCCTACTAATGAGCTGAAAAATCAATCCTATCCCCCTAGCCCCGCTCAAAAATAAATTTCATTGTACTTTGGGTTGAACTGTGGCCAAAGCTATTATTTCAAATTAGAAGTACCATTCACATTAATTTTTCATTTTTTATAAGTGAATCATAGCATGAGTTCCTGAATTAAATTCTGAAAAATAAAAAAGGATTTCTTTTATAATAAATAATAAACCAACAACTGATTGTAAAACATGTTTATAACATCTTGGGGAAATGATTCATAGTTACCGCCTACATATTTCAACTGAGTACAAAACTAATTTTAATAAGAAAAAAATCTATACTTATCAATAATTTACTGTTTAAATAAGATACGTAAATTTTAAAAATTTTAGCAAATTTATAACCAAAATAATTATGACAGTTCATTATCTAATAATATTCTTTTGATGATTATGCCAACACACTGTGATGAAAATACTTTTGATGAAAATACTTTTAAATTGGTGGGGGATTTTAGCTCAGGGGTTCAGGTGCCTGCCTTGCAAGCGCAAGGACCCAAGTTTGTTCCTGGTACCAAAAAAACAAACAAACAAAAATTCAATTTTAAGTGACTTGTCAATTTTTATGATGCAATTGAAAGAAAATAAGGTTTAATATGGCTGACAAGCATCTGAAACAATTTTCTTCTCAATATTTCTCTGTGATCACCATCTGCTCTCATTTACATTATAAAGCTAAAAATAATCTAAAATCAACTAAATAACCAAATATATATTGAGACGTGACTGGAAAAAACAAGCAGCCAGTGGGGGTGGCCTGCCTTGCAAGTGCAAGGACCCGAGTTCAATCCCCAGTACCAAAAAAAAAACCCCAAAAACCAAGCAGCAAGTAATATTGGAGAGAACTTGAAACAATTAATGAATGTTAAAATATGTATACATAACTATCACTGTGTTATAAACTATCCTTTTGTGCATAAATCTGAAATGATTTTCTACAATTTAAAAGATCAACTTTATGCAAAGTACTTAGTGCACATTATCAGTTGTAGTACTTGATGATTTTGATAATTACTAGTTGAATATTTTACTTATAACAATACAGGTAAAAATGGCTCTATTTTCTAATGACATTGTTTTTTACACAAAGAAATAATTGACATAGTAAAGACTGCGTTTAACATAATACAATTCCATCTTGTTCTCTTTTTGTGAAGAGGTTAAAAGGACAGTGAATATTGTCCCAAAGCTATTTCTTCTTAATAAGAAGTACTGTTAAACAGAATGATAAATAATCAATTTAAAGTTTTCCATCATTTTATAAGTCTATAGTAAGCATTCTAATAGTACAATTAGACCAAGTTTTTAAAGCATAGTAGGTAATTTAGAAATGTCATTTACATAGCATATACATAATTATTCCATTTACATACATAATTAACATGGTAATAATAAAACATTGTAAGTTAAACAGAATACCTCCTCCACTGGTTCCTAGCACAAAGGTATTTTTCAAATTTTTATTTTATAGGAATGGTGTATCAAAATATGTATTACTGGTCTAATTAGAACTTTTATTATTTTGCAATGACTTACCATCAATTAAGTCAAAATACTTTCTGAAAGTTATAACAGCTGACAGTACAAAAAATATGTTGAAAATAACAATGCAAACTAGTACAAGTAACTTTCTATAGGAAGACTTACTGTACTGCCTATAGCTAAGGAAGTATGCTTGACTTCATAGCACTACTCAAATGATCTACAATCTCTAATCTCAGACAACTATACAATAGTAAGTCAATAAGAATAACTTTAGAAAAAAATTAATAAAATGAATATTTACCTTATTTGCACTTTTAATACCCAAAAATGTCTGTCCAAGAGGTACTGGTCGGAAACGGCCATCAAAGTAGAAAAGTCCAATGTAGGGGTTAACATGTAAAAATGTGGCAACATCAAGGTAATTGGGTAAGGTTGCAGAGAGTCCAAGAATCCTTATCATACTCTGCGTAGATTCGACCTACATGAGTCATTTTAATTACAGGTCCAAAGTGAGTACTAATACTCCCACAATTGTCCATCCATCAAAATTATCACCTAACCTGTTGCACTGAGGATACACTACTGAATAGACACAAACCAACACAACCTACACATGCAGAGACTATTTGTAGAACCATAAAGACAGAAGGTCAAAAGCCAAGGGTTGGGTGAAAGTCAAGTACAAATACACGTGCAACATCTTTGCACGGATTTGTTTTCACTAAAGAAATGTTACCTATATCATCCAAAAAAAAAAAAGCCCACTAAATCCCACCAAAAGTAAAAAACCCTAAATAATAAAAAAATGAAGACCACACCTATTATTTTTAAAAATCTCCTTTATAATATATATAATAATTGGGATAATGATTTTAATTATATTCTATTTCTATGCAGTACCTGTGGTGATTTGAAAAGAAATAAGCATGATATTTGGTTCTAAAATTATTACTTAAAGTTCAGTGAGGATAGTTTTAATGTCTTTTGATGCTAAATACATGATATCCTGGCAAACATAAGACATTTTTCTACTAAATCTCCATTTAAAAGTAACCACACTTTTTGCCTGGGGATTTGGCTCAGTGGTTCCACTGCCTGCCTTGAAAGCACAAGTTCAATCCCTGGTACCAAAAAAAAAAAAAAAAAAAAAAAAAAAAAAAAAACTTTTTAAACATTTTTAAATCCAAAAGTATAATCTAATGTTAATATAATTAATCCTTGTAAGAAAGACTATAAAAACTAGTATTTTGCAGATTTCTCATCATACAGAAAATACTAGACAGTATGATGCTTTCCCTTTTATGCAATTTTCCTCATACTTTTAGTTCAGTATCATTCTGCTCTTTCCAGTATTTTTTTTATGGTGATATAACATAAATAAAATCTGTCACTCCAATCACTTTAAAATGTGTAATTCAATTGTATTAGACACAATGCCCACTACTCATTTCCCAACTTTTTCATCATTAGAAACAGCCTATACTCAATAAACAGTAAGCCCCCTCCCTCCAGCCCTGATAATTTCTCTTGTATCTCTATGAATTTGCTTATACCAGGTACCTCATGTGAAATCATATAGTCTTTTTCTGTCTCCAAGTTACTTAGCAAAGTATCTTTAAATTTCACCTGTACTGTAGCATATTTTAGAACTTTATTCCATAAAGGCTAAAATTAGTCCACTGTACAAAATTTAAATTTGGTAAAAGTCTCCCTACTCATTGAAAGTAGAGTTAGTTAAGCAAACAATTAGTATTCAATATTGCTAAGTACAAAAGATTTAGGACTTTAAAAATTTTTATCTTTTTCAAATTTCTTCTCATCAGTAAAGGTGTATTTGTGAATTTGGTCCCTAGCCTAGCATGCAATTTCAGATCGTGGACAGAATCTCCACTACAGAATAGCTTCTGATCAGTATTCTACCTCAGTTTCAAATGAATTATGATGTGAAATACTGCCATCTCCTGGGAACATCTGATGATCACAGGAAAAAATAAAAAACAGGAACTTTGCTTTTTAGTAAAGATAATTACCAGCACTACACTACATACTTTGGAAATATGAGAAGAATCAGATGTACCATTTCCCATGGAGATTAAAATCTAGAGAAGGATTTATATGAAGAGAGAATTATCTACAGCAAATTATAAAAATATAAGGAAGACTGATAAATGCTAAAAATGTGTAAAGAAGGGAGCATAGAGAGAACACAGAAAATATGACATTCATACTCATTATAAACACTTTATAGAAGTGGTATTTGACAGGTTCAACAGAACAACAGATTTTCAATCAAGGGATATGTCATGTGCTAAAGAAAGAAGGCACTATATTATCTGGCATTTACAATCCTT
Source organism: Fukomys damarensis (assembly GCF_012274545.1). NCBI lineage: Eukaryota > Metazoa > Chordata > Mammalia > Rodentia > Bathyergidae > Fukomys > Fukomys damarensis. The sequence goes on along the minus strand of NW_022900926.1, from coordinate 79,693,215 downwards.
ACTCTCATTAACCAGCAGTACATTCTTCCTCTAGTAAATTTTTTTTTTTTTTTACCTGGAAAACAGGGTCAGTGGTATTGGTAAATAAAAAAGGAAAAAAATGAAATGGTTTTAGAATTAAGTGGTAGATGAATGCAATGTAAAAATTAAAATTAGACAAAGATGGGGCTCGGGATTTAGCTCAGTGGAGCTGCCTGCCTCGCAAGCACAAAGTCCTGAGTTAAAAAAAAAATTAGACAAAGACTTACAGTCATTAACATGTAGTTTAGGAATTTAAAATTTTTTCTTAGGATAACAAACAATAAGTTCCCATAGGTTTATGAGCAGAGTAATGATAAGCTATACAATTATTATTTGGTTATATTATAAGAGATGAAAATGTAAGGGAACAATTAATAAGACACTATTATATAATATACTGCATAATAAAAGACAGTATATATTTATATAATTATATTACATATTAAACAATAAACCTGTAATATATTATTTTATCAGTGATGGTAAACCTTTTAGACCTTCCCATGATAACAGCCTGCTATAGCATGTGTGCCAAAGGTCTGTCACCACTCGTTTACATCATAAATTATATACAGAAAATTATACGATTATGCATTTATAAATAATTCATAAATATAAAGCATAAATATTATACATTATGCATTATATTGTGAGTGTGTGTACATATATACAGAAAGGATTACTAGCATGACCACATTTGCTGTTCTCATTCTAAAGGGGGTACTCAGGACAAAAAGATGTCATTGCTAAATTTCCCTATAAACATGAATGACAACTGGCAAATATATGATCCGTTATTACATGAAAGCTTTTATCTGTGTAATGTTTTTAGCTGAATGGATGTGGTCTTCTAGCTGGTACAATGTAAATAAATGTGGAATGTAGGATTCATACAGCATGGCTCCCTAAAAAATGTCATCAAGCTATTTAAGTATCAAGGTATAAAACCAAAATATTTCATGATAAAAATAGCTCTCTTTTATGTAAAACAAGACTTGCATACTCCTTTTTGAGAGATCTCATGTGTAAACTATTAGCCAAAATCAGGAAAGGACCTGAGCAGTAGAGATGGCAGTTTCAGACTTTTTTTATGCTTTATCTTATCTCATAACTATCTGTATTCTTGAAACTATTTTTATATTTTAGCTAATATATAAATATTAGCTAAAATCTCTGACTTTATAAATCTATTTTGGTGATTTAAACCCTTTGTATTTTATATATAGTAGATACACATAGATACTTTCAGTTTTTATGAAAAAAGTGAACATATCTCCAAATGCCCCTCCATGTTATCTCTACTATAAGAAATCATTTTTTGGCTAACTGTATGTCTTTCCATGTATATACACCTCACTCTGTGCTAGCCTAAGATCTAAATGTAAGCAAGAAATATGAGAAAATGAAAAAATGGAAATAAAGTATTTGCAAATAGCAAAGGGAGGAGGGGGTGAAGGGAGGGCAGGGTTAAGGGGAAAAAATGAAAACCAAGACCTGTCAGGTAAAGGTATGAGATCCCAATGATGAATATAACTGTACTGTATACCTAAGATGCACCAATAAACTCAATGAGAAAAAAAAAGAACTGTGTTTTTGTTCACTGCTATATCTCAAGAACTTAGAAATAAGTAGCTGGCATATAAGTGGCACATGTTCATTAACTGAAATAATGAATGTAAATACTAATAAATACAGTGTGCAGTTTTCTTCACAGAAAGAGGTCTATGCTACAATACAGGACAGGTTTTTTTTTTAGGGAAAAATTTAACGTGGATATTTCTGAAACCCAGTTTGGATGGCTCTACATCATTCTTAAATACTGCAAAGTAGTATTTCACTGCAAGAATATATTATACTTTATTAAAGATTTATTGTTAATATATGAATCATTTTCAAAACACTGTTTTAAAAAGAGAGGTTCAATGAATATTAGTACTAACATATCTTTATAAACTTGTGCTATTATTTCCATAGGTTAGACTTCTACAAGTAAAAACACAGGGTCAATTTTAGCGGATGCTTTCAAATTGTACTTCATTTTCATTTTTGGTAATCTGATAAGACACCTATTTGGATTCCTTTTGAGCATTTTCCATATGTCTAAGTATTATTATACCTACTATAAAATGTTTTTATAGTTTTAAAGTTTTTTTTTTCATTAATTAAAATCTATTAAGTACTGTGAGATTAAAGATTAATTTAATCACTTACAATTTAACTTTTTCAGGTAGTATCTTCATTGGTTAGAATATTTACATATCCAAATGGAACACAGATTTTCTTTCTTTTCTCAAGTATTTAGAATGACAAGAGAGTCTTAAGAATGTAAATATTTCAAAAGTGAAAATAAGAGACAAGAGAGCCTGAGAATGAGCAGAAAGCTAAGACGAGGGGAAAAAAATCAAGTGAAAAATCAGGTCAGGGTGACATCACAGGACCAAAGGGGAAAAAGGTCCAAGACTGAGGAAATGATATGTAGTATTATATATCAAAAGTTAATAACATTAAAGTTAAAACACTAAGTTTGAGAACTATCTTTTAGTTAAGTGGTAATCCCAGTAAAAGTCTTATTTAAGTTGATGTTCAACTAATGAAAAGAATGCAGTGATTGAAAAATTAAAAAAAGAATAGAGACAGATTAGTAATGAGCACAGATTAATATTTTGGGAAACTAGATAGCAATGAACTTTATTAAGCAGAAGTTATTGGAGAGGGACAGATTTGAGGGAGGGTTTTTTGGTAGCAATGAAAGGAACATTGTAATTCTTTTAAGCTGAAGCAACAGCGCTCACTAAGAGGAAGTAATGACATGGGAGAAGGAAAAACGGGTGATTTAGAAAGTGAAAGGATGAGGTGCAACATGGTAGGGATCTTTTAGTAAAGGCCAAGGGGTACAATGATGGGTCTACTTATGACAGAGTAGAGGCTGGGGTTTTTTCTGGACAGGGACAGGAAGAAGGGTGGTGATCGAGTGAGTTCAAGCATGAAGGATTCCATTTCCTTAAATAAAATGTGATGTCACATAAGAAGTGTAACAGGGTTAGGAAGAGTAATAAAGGGGACTGATGAAGCTTAGAAATGGTCACATTACAGAAATAAGGAAAGTGGCACAGAAATTACAGGGCAATCCCAGGAATCCAAGGGAATTCAGAGTTGATAGATAGTGCACATTGGTCTAAGAATGAATACTGACACTAGTCTAAATCTCTGTGTGATCTTCTGCACTACTGATCATCAGTCTGACTAGAGGTGCAGCTATAGTTCATTTGACTAACTGGAAATTTCTCCAGCTATTCAGAGGATAAGTAAGTTAAGGTTACTGATGAAAGAATAACTGGCCATGGAGGCCTAGGTATTTCAAGAAGAAAACAATGGTAAGAGAACATGAATAAAAGACTTTGACATATGAAGAGTCAAAGAAGCAGACTTCAAGACTGTGCTGAAAAACTGATGCTCCTGTCCAGATTTGTTGGGGAGTGGCGGGGGGATTCAGAAAGGAGAAAAGAATATCTAAACATTCTTTTATGTTTTATATTTTAATTTTTCTTAAGTCAATATTAGACCTAGATGTGTAACACAAGTTTAACATAGAATTTTTCCAATATGTATTTTGGTAAAGAGACTTTTGTAAAATAAGATTTCGAAGAAAGGTAATTTTTAATATGAATATGAAATAGCTAAAGATTTCTTCACACCAAAGTAGTCTTATACCCATGAACAATGTATATTAGTGTTTCCTTTAAATGCTATATTTTAAGTTTAAAAACTTATTCATGTCTCTAATATGAAATTACAAAATTCTTCCTCTTACCTGCCGTAAAGTACGTGCAACTATGCTTTCTAACACTGGCCCTCTATCTTCATGCAGCAAATGGACTTCATCAAGAATAAGGAGCTTTACAATTTGGGAAAGGGCAACATCCCCAACACTCTTTCTTGTTACTACATCCCATTTTTCTGGTGTGGTCACAAGCATCTATAACAACAAAAAAAAATCAAATTAATAGGGAAATTCCATAAATTATTTAAATTTAAAATTTTATTTAAAAAGTAACATTTTTTGCCATCTCTGTATAGATCATATAAAAAGTATTCAAAATATCCCAGAAGGACATCAAGCTCACAAAAGACAAAAGTCAATTTAAGAAGGTCTTTCCTTAAGGTATAATTTAAAGCTGTTATTTAAAGATCCTGAAGATAGTTTGTCAGCAAATTGTAGTGTGAACAGCAGACATTATCCAAGTTTTTTTAAAAAGCATTTAATAATGTGAAAAAAACTTTGTAAAGTATAACTGATAATGATCTTTGTCATTCATTATCTGTCCTTAAAAAGGGGCTAATAAGCAACAGATGCTTTCTTTAAAAGGAAATTAAAGAAAAAAACAAGAGTTAATTCCAGGAAGATCATAGGTGTTAAGCCTATTCAAATCTAGAGGAAACTACTACTGCTATACATTTTCTAAAAAATTGTCCTTTAATATCAACTTGCATATACCTTACTTTATAATAAAAACTGATAGATTTAATAAAACATAACTGACAAATACAATCAAAACAATGAGTTGCTGGAGATCAGAGGAATCAGAGCAAAAGCAGGCTTATAGCATTTATGTAGACTTCATAAAAGCAGACCACATGATAAAGCTGTGAGTATGTCTACTTACTTTTTACGTAATAAATTCTTTTGATCCTCTAAAATCATATGATTTAAGCCATGATTTAAGAATGCACTTTATAGTTCTCTCAATATAATTTACTACTTTTAAAATATCTTTCTTACTTTGTATTTTAATGTGCTGTTACAGTTTAGGATGTAGAAGAAAAGGATGGAAAGTTTATATTTTCTACTATACCAATGTCACATTAGGAGATAAACCCACATGTAAATAATTCAAAGAATAGATGGGGTAGCAAATCCAATCCAATGCTTCTCTTAGTATATCAAGTTAGTAGGATTCAAGAGAAACAATAGCTCAACTATGCTTTGCAGGGGTCAGATGAGTTAGGGGTCAGTTATTCTCAATATTTTAATACTACAACACATTTGTTTGAAAACCACTTATGGTTACAACAATCTTATTGAGATTGCAAATGGTTAATAAATTCTTAAGAAATGTATAATTCAAATTGATTAATACGATCTGCTGAATTATTCACAAAATAAATGCTACTGTTTTGAAATGAACTACATCAACTATAAAATTTAGTAACTAATTCTACAAAGTATTAATTGGCAGAGAGCAATGAAATAGCAATGCACATCTAAGGTGTGAAGCACTATAAAAGCAAGATACACAGCCATCTTATTAAATCTAAAATGGCAACGTTGAGATCAGATCAAATTTTACAGAAAACATATGCTAATAAAATTAAATGTAAAGAACAGTATATTGAGTTACAAAATAGCATGATATATTTACTGTACATTAATATCTCTTTTATTATATTACAATGCATTTAAACTTAAATACTTTGAATGATAGGATCAAAACAACTCAAGATTGGGCCAGGGATTTAACTCAGTGATGCCACCAACTGCCTTGAAAGTCCAAGGACTTGAGTTCGATCCTTGGTACAACAACTACAACAACAATAACAACAACAACAACAACAATAACAGCAACAAAAAAACCCCCAAAACAACTCAAGATAAAATATTAACAACCATTTTCATTAAAAGCCCTTGAAAAACATGCCCACACATTTAAAAAGGAGCAATTTTCCAAAACTATAATAGCATATTAAAATATAAAATAAAGAAGGTATTTTAAAAGTAGTAAATTATGTTGAAAGAACTATAAAGTGCATTCTTAAATCATAGTAAGTACAATTTAGCTATATATCTCACATGACTTAGAATATTATATCAGCACTTTTTTATTATATTTGAGAGGTAATGTGGTAATAATTAAATTATAAAATCAAAAGTCATAAAGCTACACCACCAAATCCTAAGAATTCTTGTTAGTATTTTGTTTTCTGTACTTTACTTTTAGCACATTAAGAAATGGTTTTGTTTATATCACTATTTTACTACACTTTAGGTTCCTGAATTGAAATACAAAATAGTGTCAGACTTGTTTAATGAATTAGGTTAGATGCAAGACATTTGCATCCGCGCTTGTATTAAGTTATGAGTGAACTGTTAATATTTTTACTGTCAACTTAAATTTTTTTCTGTGTAAGTACAAATTCCCTCAGAAACAAAAATCAATATTCAAAACTGTGCCAATTTTAGCCTTTCCATCAGAACATGGCATACGTTAGATGCTTATATATCATCATTATGCTAAAAATGTGGTATATTCAATTTTAAGATATTTATCAAGTTAACAGCAAAACTAAAAGACCTAAAACTTGAGAATCAATTTATCTGATAATTCATCTAAACATTATTAAAAAATTTCCTTAAATGTGTTTATGTACTTTGCTTTGATAAATATTTCATGACTTCTTAATTATTCTTTTCTAAAAGTAAAGCATGTTCTTCTTTAGGAGGGAAGAGAAAAACAGTAAAATTTTTATTTGAACCTTTATAATTATTTGCATAATCCAATAATTGGACAATACTGCAAACCCTTTATTAAAACACACCAGAAATTGTTCACTGAATGAAGAATGTTGTGTCTGAATCCAAGTACTGACAGGCTTATCCCAAATAGAAGTCTTCTGATTTTTGAGCTAAGAACTATGAGATCACAAAGCTCCTTGCCAAAGAATGCCTATGAGAGGAATGAATTTGAGTGTGAATTTTACATTCTGTTCCTTCTTTTCACCTGCATATTAATGGGCTGAACTGATTTAATGCTCTCTCTGAAATGGAAAATGCAAAGATTCAAGAGGTAAAAAGGCCAGTTAGGAGTTATAAGCAGATGATCAGCTCTAGAATTAAGATCAGAACTACAATCCAGCCTTTTGGCATTTGTAAGAAGAAATTACATTGGTCTCCATACATTTTTATATTTTTTACTCTACAAATAGCTATTGGAGAGATGAAAAAATGATTTATGTTGCCAGCATTCACTGATAAAGAATGGAGTTAGAATGATATGAAAAAAGTTAAGCCAGTGTTTAAAGAAGGAACCAAAAAAGCAGAAGGGGTTATTTTAAAAGGACAGAATTTTTCTATGCCTTGTTAGGTATTGTTAGAGGAGTGTGGCTTGCAAGCTTGTCACAACTCACTGGGCTAGATATTTACAAGTGTATGTTTCATTCTTTGTAAACTGAACCCAAATTTTTAAAAATTTCAAAAAGAAAGGCCTAGTGACAAAATATAATTTATGGATTTCAATTAAAAGTAAGGTGGAAAGTGGGGAAACAGAGTAACTTGTTATGAGATAATATTAAGAAAATGTAATTAAAATTATTTAATACAAAATATTATAGATAAATTTTTTCAAAGAAGTTCTTGTTTTTTAGAGATACTTATATTCATAAGTGAAAAATTAAAAAAACCCATAAACCAAAAATAGTAATTAAAAGGATATAATTTTAGAGATTTATATTCATAAGTGAAAAATTAAAAAAACCCATAAACCAAAAATAGTAATTAAAAGGATATACTACTTAATTCAAATAGAAAATAACAGGGTTCTACCTTAACATACAATATATATAAGAAATACCAATGTTTAAATATAATAAGCTTTAAAATTTTACCAACTAAGTAACTCTGTCAATCATTTATTTATATTTTAAACATTAAGACTATATTTGGCACATGTCTTTTATAAAATGAATTTATTACTTTCGCCTTCCCAACCAGAAGGCTTCAAATCTCTGGCTTCTCTCAGTTTCAAACACAAGGAAATATACACACAGAGATATGCACACATGTGCGCGCGCACACACACACACACACACACACACACACACACACACCCTTACTTTTCAGGTCCTAATGACATTCTCTTAATACTTTATACCCCTATCTCAAACAATCTTACTGGTCCCTGAAGTCTTGCTCACAGCATTCAAAATTGTTCCACTTCAATGAACAGCTCTACATTGTATATTTGGCTTCCAAGACTTTAAAAATTTCATCGCAGCATATGGTACTCTAAAACTTTACAAAAATAAAATTTTACCTATCATTCAAAATCAAAACACAATTGCTATATCAATAAAAAATTTCAATTTGTTTTAACAAGAATAAATCCCTTTCACCTCCACTCCTCTAAAACTTTGTTTCATGAGCCTTCACCAGATCATTCTACCTAGGGTGATAAGTGAACATAACATAGTTGTTGTACTTGACTATAAGTCAAGGGAGACCTAAAAACAACTTTTCTCCTAAACATATACATGTGCAATTACAACACTATTCTCCATGAGACAAAAATAATAAACAGGGTCTGGGGATGTAGTTCAGTGTAGTGTACTAGTCTAACATGAGTGATGCTCTGGGTTCAATGGCCATTGCTACAAAAACCCACAAAATGGTCGAAATATATATAAATTTTAAAATGTGATATGTTTGATAATAAACAGTAAGATGAGTACATAAATGCTATTATGACATGTAACTAAGTTCTACTATGTGTAATACTGAGTAAACCCAATCAGCCAAGAAATTAACTGAAAATCATATTATTTTTATATTGATATAAAAATTAAAAAAAGATAAGACCGAAAGCATGAGAGAGGGGAGATTAAGAAGGGGGAAGATAGAGGGTTAAGGGAAATAAAATTTCAGATATTTAAAGAGGACATAGAATAACTTGAACTCTCAAAAAAAAAACCCAATAACAATAATATAAAATTATATAACCACAGTGAGAAATTTCTTAGTAACATATTCTAAAGCTAAACATATATATGCTGGCTGGGAACCCAGGTGGTTTGTTCAAGTATGTTATAGTACTAAAAAATTGGAAAAAAAGCAAATGTCTTCCAATGATAAAATGGGTAATTCATAACGCATTTATACACTAGAATGCTACACAATGAAAATGATCAAACTACTAAACTATATGCAGCAACATGGAGGAAAAACTTGATAGTTTTAAAGTTAAGTGAAAGAATCCAGACACACATAATTTCATTTATTTAAAAAAAATTTTTTAAATTGAAAATAAAGTGCTAAGAGCTAAGGTATTTGTTATTTTTGAGAAAAAAACGTGTAGCAAAAGAGGATAACAAGAAATCTTGAGGTAGTACATTCTACACTTTAATGTGGGTGGCAGTTACATCAGTTTATTCACTTTAGAAAAAAATACTTTTCTTTATGGCAGAGCAATATTCCTTTGTGTATAAATACTACATTTTCTTTATCCATTTATTGAACCAATTCCACACAAATTACAAACATTATGTATTGCAAACATGTACAAATAAAAAACTCATTTTCCTTCTTACATTTTTTACATCTTTCTGCAATTTCATTTCAGTAACAGCAATCTGCATACAAATGCTAATGTAACAATATGATACATTTAACAACAAAACTTAAATGATAAGAAGGGACTTCTGAACTATACTGTTCAAAGGTAAGAGTTCTGCAGACAAAGAGTATTTCAGGCAATGACAAAAAAATGAGCAAATATATTATTTGTGATTCTAATATTTTACTGTGTATATGTTTTGTGTGGTCACATGTGTAAACACATGTTTACACTGAAAGTTTTTTGAAATCAGGGACCAACTTCAGAATTTAAAATGTAAATCTATGTTCCTCAATCTGTTGAGTAGAAAAATTTTTTTTTTTTTTTTTTTGGTATTAGGGATTGAATTTGGGTCCTTGCGCTTGAAAGGTAGGCCACCAAACCACTGAGCTAAATCCCTGGCCCAAGAAAAAAAATTTTTAAGGTACAGATGACAATTTTTAAACTCAGAGCAATTTCTTGCTCACTTTTTAATCCTCCTTTCAAAGAAGCCCCCAAAACACGAAAAGCAAAAGAAAAATTACGAAAGTTCAGGGGCTGGGGATTTAGCTCAGTGGTTCTGCTGCCTGCTTTGCAAGCGCAAGGTTCTGAGTTCGATCCCTGGTAACAAAGGGCGGGGGAATTCATATTTGTTGTGAATCTCTGAATGAGGGAAAAAGAAATAAGAATTATTTTCTTATTTCTTATTATTATTGCTATTAAAAATTGTTTTTGTATTTTATATTTTAATACATATGCTCTATCATGTTAAAGTTTAAAAGTCTACATAAATTTTTCTCCTGTTGATTACAGTACATAATTTTTGACTATCACAGACACACAAACAGCAAAGTAAACTTCAAGGGAAAGCATGAGTCTGCCAGGTCTAGTTTTAAAATCTCTTTACTGATTAACACAAAAAACATAAAGTTACTTTATCAATGTCCTGTAACTATTAGGAGAAGTAGGGGGCACTGTATGTCTCTTTGCACTTAACAATGGTTCAGTGGCCCATTTTCTCCATAAAAATGAGAGAAAGGAGAAAAAAAAATTTCTTTTAGGTCACAAGTTACCAGTTAGGGAGCCATTCGAGAAAGCCCTACCGTTTCACTCATTTTCTGACTAAAATCTCTTTAAGTCCTCTGCTTTCACACTTTATCTTTAACCCACTAGTCTCTTTCTGAACCCAACACAGACAAACACCCATGGCTGAGGACAACCATGGATCAGTCTCACACAGCCATGATCAATCTCACACATGTTTATAGGATGTATATTAGGGTTCATGGAATAGACAGTACACTATGTGCCAGTATCAATACACGAGAAAAAAAAAAGTCATCTCAGCCTCATTTTCATTACAGACAGAGATAATGAAAAGACAGTTGAGCAATAAACACTGGCTACAGCATATGGTGCTCACTAAGACTTTTGACAATGTTGTTCATGATAACTTTATGATCAAGGATGTAAATCAAAGCTGCTTAATAATACAATGAGGAAATTACTGAACAAAGATGTTCAAAAATTACTACTTAAAAAACAAACAAAAATTAAACAAATCAAAACATCCATTACTGTATTTTAGAATGAAGGCTCTGATAGAGGTTTGGGTAGATAAGAGAGGGAGAGGAACAAAGACATTGAGAGGAAAAAAAAAGGGGGAGAAGTATGGAGAGAAAATGTGTATATAGAGAAATAAGGCATTTTGTCTGCAGCCTCTTGAATAAACTCCTACAATGTGAGAAGCCAAAGGCCTCCTGGAGAGTAGGATTCTAATTTTCTATAAAGAACAACAAGCTTGTAAATAACAGCTTCTCAGAACTTAAAATTTTTCAAATTTTAAAGAATTCATTATAAATGACATCATGCTGAATTTACTAGTGAAAACGTATATCTGCCCTAAGCTACTAAGAAACGTTTGTAATGCCTAAAAGTAGTCTGTTTAATCCTGTAATGTCCACTGTAGAAATACATGTAATATTAATACAATGAAATATAAAATGTTATTTTGACTATAAAAAGTTTCTTTGTGGCAGATGCTATAAAGTAAAAGTAGGTTTAGAATTTTACATCAAAAAGAATATAAATATTTTAAAGATAAAAGTACACTTTCTTGACTTCCTATTTAAAACTATTCTATTTTTTTAGAATTTAGAATATTAGAAAAAGTTAAATCATATTAATGAGCTTTTAAAACCAGAATGATAAAACATGAAGTATAGCCATTAAAATCCACCATTATTTTATGTCTCTATGAAAAAACAATATTATCAAACACCTATTAAAATATAAAATAGGGTATATTTAGTTGAAAATGTTAGGGATCTATTAACTATGTTAAAGAGTATCAAGGATACGCAATACATCTGTGCTGAAAAATTCAGCTAGGAATTCTTGCAAATCACATTCTAACACTATGGGTAGAGACCACATAAATGCCTAAAGAATTTTAAGAAGTCTATCTTCCTTATTAAAATACCTAATTGCATATCTAATCAACCAATAAGTTTACAAATTATATGAATGTTTTAATTTCAAGATTAAATCTAAAGTGTCACAAAGTTTAAACTCCATAAACATTCATATAATTGCAGTTATATGACCCTGATATATTAATGTCAGTTTTGATAGATAGCAACAGCTTCTGTAATGGAATCTGACAGTGTGCATATCATACCCATGCCTTGGGACTCTACAACAAATCAGTTAGTTCCAATTACTTCCTTTTCTACATTTTATGTTTCCCCCTTTCCCATCAATTCATATGCACAAGTCCACCCTCATGTATGTAAAGCACAAAGTTATCTAAGTAATCCAGTTATATTTATGTCAAAGATAGCTTTCAATTATAAAAAATAAAAAAAACAAATAGGAAAATCTTTAAGTACGAAAGTATATCAGTACGTTGTAACAAAGTCAGATCTGTTACAGTTAAAGCATAATGATGTGCATCTGAAGTGAATCTGGTATTTTTATATTAGAAAAAAAACTATGATACCATTTTTAGCTAAAATTCCATAAACAAAGTATGATTCAATAAGAAATTCTAAAATCTTTGAAAGAGCAAAACGTGGAATGCTAGGAATAGGAGAGGGAAAGTTCCCCTATTCAAAATTGAACTATATATCTATATATCTCTTCAGTTTGAACTCTGAAATAGCAGAGAAAATTTTTCTATTTATTCTATTTCTATATATGTACATATGAATATGATATATACGTGTGTGCATGTGATATATATACACATATATGTACATTGCTATGTGAGTAAATGCTTGCTATGTTAGCCTGAACTCCCAATCCTCCTACCTCAGCCTACCATGTAACTGGGATTACAGATGTGCACATCTGCATCCAGTAAAGATCATTCTGTTAATGAAAAATAATTTTCCTAACTGCAAATGGTGGGGCACGCCTGTGAACCCAGTACTCTGGGAAGCTGTGGCAGCTTAAGCCCAACATGAGGAACTTAGTGAGACTTTATCTCAAAATAAAAAAACGAAAGGGTTAGGGGTGCATCTCAGTGAAAAGGCCTTGGGTTCCATCCCCAGAATTACTAAAGGAAAGGGAACAAAGGAGGAGAGAGGGAGAAAGGAATGAAGCGACTAGAAAAAAAGTGAAAATATAAGGAAAAAATGGAAACAAAGCTTTTGTACACTGGGGAGGGGACTTGAAATAAAATTTCAAATAAAAATGAAATGAAATAAAATTTATGAAATAAAAATTTATTTAAAAAATAACAATCACAACAGCAGCAGCAGCAGCAATAGCAACAAAACTTTGCCTCAATCCCAGAATTTATATTCTGAAGTCCAGATTCACTAGCATGAGTTTATAAAAGACACATGCTTGGTTTACTTTAAACTTAACGAATTACACACATTTGAGGGAAATACAAAACTGTTCACATTTCAACTGGGCCTAGTGGCACACACTTTTAATCCCAGCACTCAGGAGGCTGAGATAGGAAGATTGTTGTGAGTTCGAGACCAGCCTGGACTACACAGTGAGTTCCAGGTCAGTCGCAACTACATAGTAAGACCCTGTCTCAAAAAAACCAAAAAACCAAAACCAAAACCAAAACACTGTCTACATTTCTCTGCATAAAACTCATATAGACTTTGCCTTAATCTTTCTGACTGCTTTAATCACCAAGGATTTCATTCTGTTGAAGTCATGTAGTACAGATATCAACTACAGCTTGTAATAATGCCTCCTTACATTCACAAAAACAGGTTATTGTACAACTATCCTGTGGTGGCAACTTGCCTTGTGGTGAGTTCTAATTTGTACAATTGGGCTATGGATTATACAGAACAGGTAATTTTATTTTTTTTGCGGGGGTACCGGGGATTGAACTCAGGTCCTTGCGCTTGCAAGGCAGGCCACCGAACCACTGAGCTAAATCCCCGGCCTGAGAATAAGTTTTTTTGAATTTTAGTAAAGCAGTGTTTTTCAAACCTGACTGTGGGACATGCCTTTAAAAACAGTAGGAAAGGAGCCCTGAAAACTCCTTTCATACGACTTTGAAAATCTGACAGACATTACCACTCATCTGCCACATTTGTACAGCCTAGTTTGAGGATAAATTAGTTTCTTACTAAAATGAAGCACTTTAAAGGGTCACATTGTAATGCCAAACTCCACCTCACATGTGATAAAGTAAATATGGTCTGTGGCTATTCTCAAAAATGTCAGAAAGTATTAACAATGTAAATCATTCACTACTAAGAGACTGCATTTATTCAAGAACAGATAATCAAAGGTTTATTTGGAGCTACCTTTGGGAAGGAGAGACAGAAATGAGGAATGTAAAATTTTATCAAGGAATTATACCAGGATAAAAGCTGCTGAAATTGACGGCAATTAAGGAAATAGATGTTGTTGTAGTTTCTTATTGGTCAATTATTTTTATTATGTGAATCATTCTTGTCTTAGAAAAAGGACAAAAGCCAGAACATGTGTACCACTTAATGAGAACTTAAAATTATTTAAGGAGAGCTTCCTAATAAACGTCTGTTACTGACTCATTCAGTGTTCTCAAAAATGTGTCTATGGGGAGAAATAAAAAAAATAACTAGAGTAAATAAGATCCAAATTATGTAACTGATAATGTGAAATAGGAAGAAAAGGGCTAAAAGTGTAGGGGAAGTGGGAAGGGTAGGGGAAAGAAATAAGGGACAAGAAAAAATATGAGAAAAGGAAAAAAATGGAAACAAAGTCATTGTAAATTGGGGAGTGTGGAGGGAGTGAAGGCAGGGCAGGGCTATGGGGGAAAATAAGAACCAAGATCTGCATGTAAAGGTATAAGATCCCAATGATGAATGTAACTGCTCTGTATACTTAAAAAGTACCAATAAACTCAATAAAAAAGAAAAAAAAAGATAACTAGAACTGTGACACTTCACAGTTCTAGAGGAGAAATGTGGTTAAACTCTCTCTTGCACAGTGTTATGAAATGCAATTGTCATCTATGGGAACAGGATACCTGTACCAACACAAAGAGCTGTCACTGCCTCTGCCTAAAAACAGAGTCTGAACTACTCACACAGCCCAATATGATTAAGGCACAGAGCCAAGCTGAGTTATACATTTTCTACATGTTTTCCTCCATTCCAAACAATCTAACCAACTCACAATCCTAAGCAATCAAATGATTATTTGTTCTTGGTTTTGAAATTGCTTAATAGAAACTCACATTAAAAATGGGGTTTAGAAAAGTGATTTTTAGAAAGGAGAAAAACAAATATAGCCAATATGTTATTTGTGGTTAAGCATAAATCCTTGCTGTAAGTTTTCTTGAACCCAACTGGAAAAGAAAAACTGAAACAAAGCTATAAATATAAGCAAACCAGATACTGAAAAAAAAAGTGTAATTTTAGCATCAAAGTTTAAAAGCAATTTGTCTCACAGGACATTATCCTCAGGCTGACACAATAGAACCTCTTCAACAATACATTCAGAGCAAATGTAATAGCCTCCTCATGAAACATCTGCTTATAGCCGCTTTAGATAAAAGAGATTCACCATTAAAAATTTATAGTCTGAAAGCAATTTTAATTATATTTTAAATCAGAAAAATACATGATGGCATAAAGCATTCAAATCCCATGAGAAGACATAAAATGAACCGTCGTCCATTGTCTCTCCATTTGTTTTACCCTAAGGTAACCACTGTTTATATCTTTCTAAAAACAAACAACAAGCTAAAAGACTGCAATTATATGCATAATCTTAAAAAAAAATCACACACATCAGACCCAGGACATTGTGCTTTATTTCATGACAACGGTTCTTGTGCAGGCTACACTGACGAGGTCAAATGCAGTTATCCAATCTGACACAAATGAGTATGCTAAGAGTAATCCTCCCTTCTTTTTTTCCCTTGGAGAGATGTGTGAGTAAGAAAGCTTTTGTAAACCACCCATTAAGTGGAAAACTTCTGACCAGGGGGTGGGGGATTAATTTGCTACCATTGTGATAACTATGAATGGGAGTCCTTTTATCTGAAGCATAACTTAAAAAGAAAAAAACAACACAAAATTGTTGGAAGATTAAATAATCACTGTGTTTATATTATATTCTGTAAATATAACTATTATGGTAAAATTTTTGACAGGAGATAAATATCTGACTCTAAAACAGAAAACATGAAGTATTTTTTATTACCTGTAACAGTCATGGTGAACCTTTAGAACTTTCAATGATTATAAACAGCCCAGTGTGGCACGCATGCCGTAGGTTCACCATCACTGAGTCCTGTAATATTATATAGCTACTATAATGTGGACTATAGAATTAAACTGGGTAGTTTGACTACCCACCAAATTATCTGTGAGCAAAATGATGGTGGGTGATATATGTAAACTTCCTAACTCCTCACCTGAAAAACAGGGAGAACAACACTACCTGACTTAGTTTTAGGTTTATCCATAAAAACATTACAGTAGCAGCAGCATAAGCTTTTTGAAGTTTTTGCTGTTATTACTACAGCCTTTACTCTTAACTCTATCATCACACTATCACCAATATTACCACTCTGACCAAGTGGTAACTGATTAAAAGGTCCTATAAAACAACTAGATACCATACACGTAAGGTAAAAAATTAAACAGTAAGTAAAATGGTAATACAAAATGTGAACCCTGGTTTCACTATTAAATATACTTAGATAACAGAAGAACTGATAATGTTGCCAAATTAGTTGATGTTAGAAAAAAATGTAATGTATATTATCACCACTTACTTCTTCTAGTTGGTATATCTTTTCTTTTGCTTGATTGACACCAGAACCATAATTTCCAACCCCAGCTCATCAGAATAAAATTATAGAACAGGGCATTAAAGACTCCAGATTAAACCACCTAAATTCAACATATAACCATTATATATTATATACAACTAAGTGTTACAAAGAAGCATAATTTTTAAAAATCTTAATATCATTTAATTCTCAGGAAGAGCTGAGGCATATGAGAACGTGCAAAATACTAGGGCATGTATTAGAAAAATGATTCTCCCATGATTAAAGAACAACTGGCTAACTCTGATATACTTCTAAGAACCCAGAACTAAAATAACCCTAATCTTCTCAGTTTACTAAACTGTTTCTCACCATATTCTCCTGGTTGAATTTGAGCAAATGACTCTCCAATTTTACAGCACCATAGCCAATATTTTCAAGCTGAAGTTATACTGTAGTGTACTTTCATTAATTTTACTAATTTATCATGAAGAAATTATTCTGCATTTTAGTATTTTATTTCATTGCTATTAATGTTTAACATTTCATTTTTTGAAGGTTTGCATTTTTCTTTATGGAAAGAGTTTATTCATGTGTTTAGTACTTATCTGTATAAACTCTCTGTTTAACGAAGATAGGTAAGTACAACTACAGAAGCAATTATGGATGGAAAATTTGACAATATTTATCAAATGTAAATTGCACAATCCCTGGGTCCACCAATCTCACTTGATGCACCTTCATGAGGTTCTTTTGAAGCCAATAAAGTAGACACTGAGTGAAAAGGCAAAGTAA
Source organism: Fukomys damarensis (assembly GCF_012274545.1). NCBI lineage: Eukaryota > Metazoa > Chordata > Mammalia > Rodentia > Bathyergidae > Fukomys > Fukomys damarensis. Next base: position 79,675,791 of record NW_022900926.1, on the reverse strand, counting down.
TAATACACAAATATGTAAGTATGAACTTATTTTTACTATGCATATTTCTCTACATTCCTGAATGACTAATCCTAAGTGTTTAAGATGCTTTTCTTTTTTTTTTTTTTTTTTTTTTTTTTTTTTTGTTTTTTT
>NW_022900926.1:79667356-79675600 GCF_012274545.1 Fukomys damarensis | reverse complement strand
CCCCCTCCTCCCCTCCCCATCTACAAACACTTTATTTTCATCTTTTCATTCTCTCACATTTTTTTCTTTTCCCTTTTTGTTCTTCCCCTACGTATCACACCTTCCCTACACCTTTAGCTCCTTTCCTCCCATTTCTAAATGTCAGTAATCTTATTAGAATCTTATGCATTGTTGCAGAATATTCACACCAGGGAAACTATTTGGTATTTACACATGTGGGACTTATTTATTTCACTTAGGAGTATATCTTCAATATGTATCCATTTTCCTATGAATGAATCTATTCTCTCGCTCTTTATGGCTGAGTAATATTCCATTTTATAGAAAAACCACATAAGATGCTTTTCTTAAACCATACACTCTAGTTCTGCAATAACTCCTTTGCCTATGCATCTGTTTCTCTAATTTAGATATCAGCATTTATTATACTATATCACTTGCTTGAATACTAAATATTTTTCTCGTTCAATAAAAGTGCAGGGAGAGCAAAGACCAAAGAAAGCAACACTCTTGCAGTCTGATGCATCTACAATGCCTTGAAGTGGTCTGACACATCGTTGATGAGTAATACATACATGTGTGTGTGTGTGTGTGTGTGTGTGTGTATTCATTAAATAATTGACTCAATAACATTGGTATTAACTATGTTTGCTTAATGGGAGAAAAAAGTCTTCTGCATTCAATAGTAAGATTTATGTAGCTTAAATTCTACAACATAGCTACATAGGTTTAAAACTTCTTTTTAGGCCATAAGGATTTTCTGCACTGGTCAAAGGAATGCTTTCCTCCACAATGAAATCTATTTGTGAGCACTTATCAGACTGAAAAATCTAAGTGTGTATAAAAGGAAAAGGCCCACTTCCTGAGGCCTGAACAAAGAACTGGTAATGCCACTGCCAAACCCCTGGCCTCAGACAGTGATGAAACTAGGTCCTGGATATTATTCCTCCTAGGGTAGTGTTGGAGAAAGGCTAGATCCTCATGGCTCCTCCTGGATCTAAACTACAGTAAATGGGCTGAATACTCATTTTTATGTGTATGAAGAACAGTCTCATCTCATCTAGCAACAAATACAACTTGAACATTGTGAAGTGAGGGCTCGGAAGTTTTTAAAATGTTCCCATCCTGTTATCCCCCTCACCATCTCACCTGCCTGTCCTGCGCTTGGCCTTCCCGTGAGAGTAGGCCACCTCTCCATCTCTGTACCTCCCACGTGGCACATCTGAGATCTCCTGGGTTAACTTCTTCAAAAGTAAGGAAGAGAAGTGGGCGGTACTACTAATAGGGATTTAAACCGATATTTCTATAGAGTTAACACTCTTCACTCTAGTATTCTTATAGTCATGTCTGCTCATCAATATACAATTTGATTAATTGTGAATGTTCAATAACAATGAACTAAACAGATTTCACTCATTCATCAAATATTTATTATACATTTACTACTACAAATGACATAGTTTCCCTCCAATATCAGAAGGTAAAAGTACCTACATATCCGCCGCCTGCCTCAGAGTTCAAGGACCCGAGTACAAAAAAAAAAGTACCTATATATCACCAAATTATAATGCAAATCAAATATTAATGTATATCAAGTGTTTAGAATAATGCTGGACATGTACTAGCTGTGCTTTCTAACACCATCATCACTGTAATCATCTTGCCCTCCTCCTCCTCTTCCTTCTTAATGTGGCAAGCACAATGCTAAGCACTAGAGAGGAGTAGTAAGGTAGGACTAAAGCAGAAGAGCCTGATCTCATATAGCATACAGGAGGGTAAGGTGGAGTGGCAATAGGCCTTGCTCCAAACAACTATGAAATAAAAAAGTTTTATTTGTGATATGCTTCTGAGGGTAAACTATGCAAATTTATATTTCAACTTAATGAGAAAAATGAAAAAAGCCTTCAGGGCAGGGTGTGGTACGATGCATGCCTATAATCCCAGCACTCAGGAGGGTGAAGCACAAGGATCATCACTGAGTTCAAGGCCAAGCCTGGGCTACAGAGCGACTTCAAAGGCTAGTCTGAACTACATAGCAAGACCTATCTCAAGAAAACCACACACACACACACACACACACACACACACACACAAACACACCAAAGTTTCACAGGTAGAAACATGATATACGAAGAACAACTGGGGAAAGAAAACGAGATTTAAGAAAGGTAGAATAAATGACTGTAGCAAAGAAAATGAAATGAGTGGAGCTAGGTGGAAATGAGAGGTGAAGGGACAGGCTACTTTAATAAGAAAGACTACAGGCGTGAGAAGGGAGAGGAGTGCAACTGATCAGATGACATTATTTCTGGCTACCTGGAGAAAGGTCTGGAGGAGCAGAAAAACCACCTCTGTGGCAGACATTTTACTGTCTTTACTAAACTCTTTGTTCAGGATGGACTAATCACAAATGAAAATGAAACATTAAATAATACACAACAATTATGCTTGGACAAAGATTTTCTAATTTGATTTGATAATGTAATGGAAAAATGTTAAAGCTGGTTAGGCTGGTTAGACTGGTTATCTTCTTTAGGCAACTGACTGTCAATACTTTTATGTGTATGTCTACCTATTTTAAAATATAGTTCAACCCTAATAGTTGTAGGACTAGTGTATAAGAAAAGACAGATATAAAGGAATGCTACAAGCTGAGACTTATTGTATAGCAAATATTAGTCTTTCCAAAATTTAAAATACTTTTGCAAATTTCATTAAATAGGAAAAGAAAAACATTATTCGTTATAATGTCTCCAAAATTATAAAAGAACAGACATGACCTAACCATTCCTTTTTTTTAAGCGGGGGCGGGGATTGAAACTTGCCCATTATTTTTTAATACATGTTATATCTCTAAGGAAAATAAATAATTTTTCAAAATTATACAGATATTTGTGGTTAGTGAGTTCATGTCTTATAACTTACTGAAAAAGAATTCTTCTGAAAGTAAACTTAATAGCTAGAAGACTTAGGACCTTTACTTTTATTTTTATTTATTTAAAGAAAAAGTAGATTACTTTTATGAACTCTGTATCATGTTTTAATTTTGTAATAGAAGATATCCTAACTTTTTACTTGGAAGAAAATCATAAGCTTTCTATTGGCTTCTTGTCTTTATTTCATTAGTTTAGTGTGATAACTTTTCTAACAACATTCTTGAACCAATGTAAAAATGGGTTTTTGAATTATTTTGCTATTTTTCCTTGAAGTCCATACAAAAGAAAGCAATTGCATGATAGAAAAAAGGAAATGTTAATACAAAACAAAATAAAAAAATAAAACATTAATAGAATATGACTTTCACTTACCTAGTATTATGAAATAAGCTTTTTCCCTATGAAGGAATAGGGAAAGTTATTATTTTCTTCAGTGAAATCAAGATAACTAAGAAAATGATCTCATATAATATAGAATTTGCATCCACTAGGTAAGATGTTTAATCACCAAAAATAGTATTTTTCTTAACCTTAGTTATACATGGCAGAAGTTCAGATTTTCATAAAATACAGAAGGTAAAATATCCTTCTGTGCTAATAAAACTGTGCATCATTTTTCACTATTCTTAGATTTTTATATCATGTAATTTAAATATCTTTTCTTTCTTTGTAAATTATTCATACCAAGTAGAGTATTGGGTAAGGAAGAAACCAGGGGGAAAGGGTAAAATTACTTGTAAGTAAGCTTTAAAACTAAACCACATTTTCTTTTTTAGTGGGGGTACTAGGCAACAAACTTGGGAACTTGTGTTTGCAAAGCAGGTGACATCACCACTGAGCTAAGTCCCTGGCTACTAAGCTACATTTTCCAGAGCACAACAAAGTAAATATTACAATATAAAAATTATAATATCTAAATATGTAGTAAAAAAGACATTTATTAGATGAAAAGCCAATTTCTAACCTACTATAAATGACTACAGGTAGCTTGATTTAAAAAGGATAACATCAAAATTAATTTTATAATAATAAATTATGAAATGACTGGTGACAATGCTATTCTCAGTTATTAAACTGAATATGTTCATATGCTGGGTTTCAATCATTTTATTCATTTTTCTAATTTAGCAAGTACATTTCTCAAAACTGAAAAGCATTATTGCTTCCTAAGACATGCTTTTTTTCTCCATTAATTTTATTGGTACATTTTAGGTATACAATATGCTGACATTCATCATTGGGAATTTGTACCTTTACATAATATATCTTGGTTCTATTTTTTTCTCCATTCCCCTGTTCTCCCTTAAACCCCTCCACTCCTCCCTATTTACAACGACTTTTATTTTTCCATTTTTCTCATATTTATTCCTTTCCCTTCTTTCCTTACCCTTACCCACTTCCCCTTCCCCTTCCCCTTTGGACCTTTTCTTCCTATTTCCAATTATCTAGTATACATTTGCTTTTTGGGGGGGTATTGGGGATTGAACTCGGGACCTTGCACAGGTGGCGGCACCACGGAGCTAAATCCCCGACCTCTATACTTCTCGATCCTTATTTATACATTTAGTTTCTCACACCAGAGAAAATATTCAGTATTTACACATATCTGTCCTATTTATTTCACTCAAGATTATCACCTCAACATGCATCCATTTAGCTATAAATGTCTCTATCTTTATGACTGAGTAGTACTCCATTTTTTTTGTTTTGTTTTTTGTGGTTTATTTTTTTCAGCTTTAATTGAGTTTATTGGTACATTTTAGGGATACAGTACAGTTACATTTACTGTTGGGATCTTGTACCTCTACATGACAAGTCTTGATTCTCATTTTTTTCCCTTACCCCTGCCCTCCCTTCACTCCCTCCTCCCCTCCCCTCCCCATCTACAAACACTTTTTTTCATCTTTTCATTCTCTCACATTTTTTTCTTTTCCCTTTTTTCTCTTCCCCTACCCATCCCACCTTCCCTACACTTTTAGCTCCTTTCTTCCCATTTCTAAATGTCAGTAATCTTATTAGACTCTTATGCATTGTTGCAGATTATTCACACCAGGGAAACTATTCGGTATTTACACATGTGTGATTTATTTATTTCACTTAGGAGTATATCTTCAATATGTGTCCATTTTCCTATGAATGAATCTATTTTCTCGTTCTTTATGGCTAATATTCCATTTTATAGAAAAACCACATCTTCTTTATCCAGTTTACAATGAATGGGCAAATGGGCTGTTTCCAGGATTTAGCTACTACAAACTGTGCCGCTATAAACATGGGTGAACATACTTCTCTGTGATATGATTCTTTTAGTTAAAGCCACTGTGATAAGAACAGCATGGTACTGGCAAAGAAATAGGCCTGAGGATCAGTGGAACAGACTGGAAGACACAAAAACAAATGCAGATGTACTCAGCTACCTCATCTTTGACAAAGGAGCTGACCATCCTCAGTGGAGGAAAGATAGCCTCTTTAATAAATGGTGTTGGAAAAACTGGATGTCAACCTGCCAAACATTAAAACTAGACCCTTATCTTTCGCCATGCGCTAAATTAAAATCCAAATGGATTAAAGATCTAAATATTAAAACAGAAACATTAAACTTGCTGGAAGGTAAGTTTGGCAGAACTCTGGAAGACATTGGTATAGGAAAAGACTTTATGAACAAATCCTCAGCAGCACGGGAACTAGCAGATAGAATCAACAACTGGGATCTCATCTTACTAAAAAGCTTCTGTACTTCAAAAGAAACCATCAGCAGAACTAAGAGACAATCTACAATGTGGGAAAAAAATTTTTACCAGCTGTTCCTCAGACAAAGGACTATTACCAAGGATAAAGAACTGAGAACAATCAGTCCCCCCAAATATAAAGACCCGATTCAAAAATGGGCATCCGAAATGAACAGACATTTCTCAGACAAAGAAGTAAAAGCAGCAAGAAAATATATGAAAAAATGTTCCACATCACTGGTCATTCGAGAGATGCAGATGAAAACAACACTGAGATTCCACCTCACCCCACAAAGAATGGCTGCTATCAGGAAATCACACAATAACAAATGTTGGTGGGGTTGTGGGGAGAAAGGAACCCTCCTCCATTGTTGGTGGGAGTGCAGACTGGTGCAACCACTATGGAAATCAATATGGAGATACCTCAAAGAGCTTGGATTGGAGGTTCCATTTGACCCAGCCATCCCTCTGCTGCGTATCTTTCCAAGAGTAGTACTCCATTTTATTTTTTAAAAACACATTTTTAAAAAATCCAGTCTCCAGTTAATAGGCAATTGGGCTGTTTCTAAGTTTTAGCTATTATATACTGTGACACTATGAACATGGGTGCACATATATTGCTGTGATATGATTCGTTTAATTTTGGGCGGAAGATACTCAGCAGGGGAATAGCTGGGTCAATTGGCACCTCTAATCCTAGTTCTCTGAGGCATCTCCACACTGATTTCCACAGTGGTTGCAGCTGTCTACACTCCTACCAACAATGGAGAAGGGTTCCTTTTCCCCTACAGCCTTGTCTGAGAGCTGTTTGTTCATTTCAGGTGCCCATTTTTGGATTGGGTCTATATGCTTTTCATTTTGTGGTATGGATTTCTAACCAATCATGCTCATTCTTAAGTCTCATCAACAGAAAAATTTGGAAACCCTACAAACATCCAAGCAAGAACTAAATATATAAATAACATACTATGCAGAAAGAGTTCAATCTGAAAAACTTTTAAAGCAATTATAAAAATCTTTCAAAGGAGTAGTTTCAAACACCTTTGAAACAAATAAGAAAAATACAAAGTCTAAGTGAAGATATAGAAGACATTAAACTGATCAGCAAGTTTACAACTGAAAATAATAATAAACTATTTTAAAAGTCACTTGGAGGGCTCACTAGCAAAGTGTAAATAACAGGATAAAAGGTGTACTAAAAGATCAATCCAGTATAGGAGATGAGAGATTAGCAAATGAAAATATATTCTTTAAAAAATCATGATATACATGGGGCCAGGGATTTAGCTCAGTGCTTCTGCCACCTCTGCCTCACAAGCACGAGGACCCTGAGTTTGATTCTCAGTACGAAAAAAAAAAAAAAATCATTATACACAGTGTATTTATCATTGTTATTCTCTATTGTTGTTATAAAAATCATTTTTTCATAGGCCAGCTTTTATATTTTCTTTAATAATTAATATATACTTTTATTACATATTTCAAAAAGTTAAAAAAAAGAAAATATCCAATCTTAGTGACAGTGAAAAAACGCATTAAAAATATATTTCAGTATCCTGTGAGATAATAACAAAGCAGCTAATATTCTTGCCAATGAGGTCCAACAAAAGGAGGAGAAAAATGTGATGAGTCAAAAATATAAAGGCTCAAAATTTCGAACATATTGAAAAATATAAACCTAGAAATTCAAGAAGCTGAGCAAAAACAAAAAATAGGGTTAAACTCAAAGAAACCTAAACCAGGCAAATCATAATCAGATTTATAAAAACGAGACAGAGAAAGAAACTTGAAAGCAGCCAAAGAGAAAGAACATATTACATTTAAAGGAATAAGAATTTGAATGCGAGATAAAGTCTTTAGAAATCACAGAGACCAGAAAAAACCTGGCTGTACATTTCTTAAGGCCTGGGGGAAAAAAAAAGAAAGAAAAGAACCCAAAACCCACAAGTCTATTCAGCAAAAACACCTTTTAGGAATAAAAGTAAAATAAAGAATTCTTTAATATTATACAGAAAGGTAATAAGTTAGTAATATAATGCACAGATGGTAAATTACTCATTTATATACTAATGCATATAATCTCAAATATCCAGATAAAACTGCAACCTGTGCATATGTAATGTCTAACTGCTGTTTCCATTTCCCCTTTATTCTAACTTTTCATTCCTAATAAAAATATTCCCAGAGAAAATAATCAAAGATCATATATATATGTGTATGTATATATACATGATCTATTGATTATATATATATATATATATATATATATGACTGAAAACTTCCCTTGAGAAAAAGACCAAATGAGGACAGTGCAGTGTGGCACCAACACTGAGCATGTCCTGAGCTTATCCATAGGCACAATTAACACATGTTCTCAACCAAGGTTGCTGCAGCTCTCCTTAGCAGTGCAGTATGACAGAATTTAGGTTTCCCTTTGCTGTCACTTGGTCCGATGACATCTGAAGAATAAGGCTTCATCCCCAACCAAAATAGAAACAAAACCCCTGAAATAACCCATTTTAACAAAGCTGCACACATAAAACCCTCCCATACAAAGAATAAACACACAAATATAAGAG
>NW_022900926.1:79622146-79664977 GCF_012274545.1 Fukomys damarensis | reverse complement strand
ATGTGTATGTATATATACATGATCTATTGATTATATATATATATATATATATATATATATGACTGAAAACTTCCCTTGAGAAAAAGACCAAATGAGGACAGTGCAGTGTGGCACCAACACTGAGCATGTCCTGAGCTTATCCATAGGCACAATTAACACATGTTCTCAACCAAGGTTGCTGCAGCTCTCCTTAGCAGTGCAGTATGACAGAATTTAGGTTTCCCTTTGCTGTCACTTGGTCCGATGACATCTGAAGAATAAGGCTTCATCCCCAACCAAAATAGAAACAAAACCCCTGAAATAACCCATTTTAACAAAGCTGCACACATAAAACCCTCCCATACAAAGAATAAACACACAAATATAAGAGAAAAAGAACCATTTCAGAACTCAGAACAAATGTCCTGCTTTGATAAAGAGCTACTTCCAAGACAGGAAAAAATCTTTAAAGTATTTAATCAGTGTTCTCACTGAAGTTCAAAGGAACACAGCTCAATGGGACCACTGAAAATCACAGTGAATACTGTAAGATAGTAACTATTCACAAAAGGTATATTTAGAAGAAAGAAATTTAAAATTAATAATAGATGGAAAATAAGGTTGAAAAATAGGATGCATGTTTCAACAAATGACAAACTTAAATCTTTAAAGCTGTACAAAACTGCTTTTTAGCTGAATATCTAAAAGATGATTTGTTATCTATATTTTTCCTTCTGAAAATAAATCTCAGATTTATATGATGCTGTGCTGTAAAAGGAAATTTTACATTTAAATCTCAATAAAAACATAATTGTTGCTAAACCTGACAGTCCCTGGTGAATTATAAAATAAACCATACCTCATATTATACTTAATTTATACAAGATTCTTAACAAGCTAGGTAGTTGGACTTAATTGAATAAGCAATAAAAAAACCAATGAAAGTTTTATAAGGAAGGAAATGATATGGTCAGAGTAGCATGACAGAAAAATTTGAAAATGAGATTTATTTCCCTTTCCATATCTAAATTAAAAATAAACTATACTGAGAAGATACGGGGAAAATGATAAGGAAAATTTAAGATTATATTAATTTAATCAGCATCAATTATTGGAAAACTTCACAAAAAATATAGTAGAAATAATTTAAAAGCTCTAAAAATCACAAAATTTAGTAGGGGTCAGTGGTGCATGCCTCTAATTTCAGCATTCTGGAGGCTGAGGCAAGGGGATTACAAGGTTTGACACAAGCCTGGGCTACATAATGAAGTCTTGTCTCACCTCCTGTCCATACACACACCCCTAAAGAGTAAAAATTACAAAACTGAAGAAAGGATAAAATTGAAACTACAAAAATAAACGTGAATTATGTATATGCCCACATGTTTTGCATGATTTTGGCTTTGCTATCTCTCAAATTTCTCAATCTCTAAGGCCACAAGAGCAGCACTGCCTGTTAATATGTGAGAACTTACGAGAATAGACAGAAGGGCAGGGTGAACAAGTTGGTATTACACAGCTTCATCTCTACAAAAATTAGCTTCAGTGGTATTAGGGTTATACTGGAGGAAAATGAAGAGCAAGCACAAGATAGGAGAGACTCAGTGTATAAATTACCATGGAGGCCAATCACATGGGCCTTGCCTTTATAAACAGGCATTATCTACAAAATGGCAAATGAGGAAAAAAAAAAAAACAGGTGTCCATCAATCTTTTAAAAACACATAAAAATATAAAGATATTCTTGGTGGGTTTTAACTTCTGCATCCGTAAACTGAAGACAAACATAATAGGGTTTATGCGAGGACTAAGGGAGGGTGTATTTATGCATTCTGCATCGTTACAGGCTCACAACTTTAATTCAAGTGTTATTTTCTTGTCTTCACATAAACCTTCTTTCATCAGAATTAGTACCATAGTTGGATATAAGAGCAATCAAATTTTTTTCCAAATTTCTAAGACAACATCAGCTCCAAAAGCACACTTTGTGTACTAGGTATTATTTTATGAATATAAATGAATGGTTCTACAGGACTCTCGCAAGAAGGAAATAAAATATTCACACAGATTGAAATATGTTTTGAAAAAATGTCAATGGATAGAAGATACTGTGAAAAAGAGAAATGTATGAGGCAAGTTATTAAAGAGCAATGCTCATTTTAGAATGTTATTTGAGAAATATTATTTTAGAAAAAGCAAAATTGATATGGCTATAGTTAACATTAGGAAGCAGCTTGGAGAAAAATTGCTGGATGTGGGATCTGAAGAGAATCCAGTGTCATCTATGAGGAGCTTTCATATGTAGTAGGGTTCTTGAGACATTTTAGATCTAGGATTCCTTGGTATTATTTTTATGACCCAAGCATACAGAGCATTCATTCTGCCAGCAACCTGTGCTTTCGCTACATGGTGGGGTCCGCTAATACACACTTGAAAGAGAGTAAGAGTAATAGGAACATTGTGATACTAATATAGAATTCAGTTTTAACATTTAAAACCTCTTTGATTATCTCAAAAGATTTCAAACTTCAGACCATATTTAAAGAGCTCCTGCTTCATAGCAATGGGAATGAGCAAACCAATGAAACCTTATAAAAACATGAGTTGCAGAGAGACTAAAGCAGAAAGACATAGTGGACTTACACTAGCAGTGAGACAAGAATGTCCAAGACAAACTTATCATTTACAGAAAACTTTTAAGGTTATACTCAGAAGCAATAAAATGGAAATAAACTATCTTTTATTCATTTTTCGTAGAACTTTTTATACATACCAGGATGCAAAATTTACTTCTTTGTATAAGATATCTTACTTCAGTCTCATATATTTTAAAGTTTTCCAATTCCGAAAATATTATTTTGAATAATTTGTTAACTGTCATTTAATATGTATGCCTTTAAGAGAATTTGTGAAAGTGAAAAATTACACTATTAAAAAATCATCTATTGACATTACATGCCTATAATCCCAGCACTTAGGAGGCTGAGGCAAGAGGATTGCCACAAGTTTGAGGACATCCTGGGCTACGTAGTGTTTAGGCCAGTGTAAACAACACAGCAAAATCCTGTTTTAGACAGACAGGCAAAAATTATCATTTAGTCCAATACATGGTTTTAAGAAACTATATTCTGCAAAACATACTTAGCTGTTCTTAAAAGCTAGCCTTAAAGTCAGTCATATATTAGTTCTAAAACATGAAAAACTTCAATGCTAATGTGTCCATGAATTTAGAAGTTGTACATAATATTGTGCTATGGCATGCAAATCTATAAAACTCCTTTCCCTTTACTGTACACACTGAAAATCTTAAACATGATTCAATTAAGTATATAGATTATATGAAAAGAACAAAAAAGACCAAATTTAGAATGTTTTAAGAAGCTAAATGATATCTAACTCAAATTTCAAGAGATTATTAAAATTTTTCTAATCATTTTTTATTTGTTTCATAACAGACAAGAAAAATACTTGTATTTCAAAGACACTTTAAGAGATTATGAAAATGTCTGTAGGGAGAGCTTGATTAAATTATGAAGGAAAAAGACATTTTTATATTTATAATAATATAAAATAGAAATACTGATTTTTGAGAAAAATTTGGAATAAGATTATAAAAATTTGATGTAAAAATGAATAAGCTTGAGATAACTTTTAAAAGAGCAGCTACATTTTAAAAATACACTTCCTCCCTTTATTGCTAATAAAATAATTATTTTTAAATATTTACAAATTCAGTAATGTATTAGGAAATTAACTTATTAAGCAATGGAGCAAAGTGGTGCTTTGGATCTTTTTAGATTTAATTTGAGTACAATTTTCAGAAATTTAAGACACAGGATTAAATGCACAAGTAAGTCAGACAAGAGTTTAATATCAAAACTACAAAGGAGAAAGTGACCTGAAGTGCTAGCTACTTGGGTGGCTGGGGCAGGAGGAAGGCTTCAGTTAAAGAATAAAATGTGGTTTTAGGAGCATCTGTTAAAGTATCCTTTACATTTTTCAATTTTTGGTAAGTATTTTATCAATAAAATTGTGAGATTTTTAAAAAAGCCATTATTCTTTGAGCAAAAAAAGTCATCATAAAGAAAGGTATAATGTATGATGCCATTTATTTGAAATTTCAGTACATGCAAATCTAAGTAATGGTGATAGAAATCAGAACAATGTTTGCCTCTCAAGGAGTAAGGGAATGTAAAGGAATGAGGACCATCAGAGAGTAATAATTTGAAACTACACTACAAAGCCACTGTGATAAGAACAGCATGGTACTGGCAAAGAAAAAGACCTGAGGATCAGTGGAACAGACTGGAAGACACAGAAACAAATGCAGATGTACTCAGCTACCTCATCTTTGACAAAGGAGCTGACCATCCTCAGTGAAGGAAAGATAGCCTCTTTAATAAATGGTGTTGGAAAAACTGGATCTCAACCTGCCAAACATTAAAACTAGACCCTTATCTTTCACCATGCACTAAATTAAAATCCAAATGGATTAAAGATCTAAATATTAAAACAGAAACACTAAACTTGCTGGAAGATAAGTTAGGCAGAACTCTGGAAGACATTGGTATAGGAAAAGACTTTATGAACAAATCCTTAGTAGCACGGGAACTAGCAGATAGAATCAACAACTGGGAACTCACCTTATTAAAAAGCTTCTGCACTGCAAAAGAAACCGTCAACAGAACTAAGAGACAACCTACAATGTGGGAAAACATTTTTACCAGTTGATCCTAAGACAAAGGACTATTATCTAGAATATATGAAGAACTCCAAATAATCAGCCGCCCCAAATATAAAGACCTAATTCAAAAATGGGCATCTGAAGTGGACAGACATTTATCAGACAAAGAAGTAAAAGCAGCAAGTAAATATATAAGAAAAAATATTCCACCACTGGTCATTTGAGAGATGCAGATGAAAACAACACTGAGATTCCACCTCACCCCACAAAGAATGGCTGCTATCAAGAAATCACACAATAACAAATGTTGGTGGGTTGTGGGGAGAAAGGAACACTTCTCCATTTTTGGTAGGAGTGCAGACTGGTGCAACCACTATGGAAATCAATATGGAGATACCTCAAAGAGCTGGGACTAGAGGTTCCATTTGACCTAGCTATCCCTCTGCTGGGTAGCTTTCCAAAATAATTAAAAGAATCATATCACAGTGATATATGCGCACCTATGTTTATAGCAGCACAGTTTGTAAGAGCTAAAACTTAGAAACAGCCCTTTTGCCCATCAATTGGAAACTGGATAAAGAAGATGTGGTTTTTCTATAAAATGGAATACTACTCAGTCATAAAGAATAAGAAATTAGATTCATTCGTAGGAAAATGGATACATATTGAGGATATACCCCTAAGTGAAATAAGTAAGTCACAGATGTAAATACTGAATAGTTTCTCTGGTGTGAAAAACTATAATAGTACATAAGATCCTAATGAGATAATTGACAATGTGAAATAGGTAGAAAAGAGCTAAAGGCATAGGGAAAGTGGGAAGGGTAGGGGAAAGGTAGTAAGAGAAAAGAAAAAATATGAGAAAATGAAAAAAATGGAAATTAAATGTTTGTAAAGGTGGGAGGGTAGGAGGGGGTGAAGGGAGGGCAGTGACAAGGGGAAAATAATGAGAACCAAGACCTGTCATGTAAAGGTACAAGATCCCAATAATGAATGTAACTGTACTGTATACCTAAAATGCACCAATAAACTCAACTTAAAAAAGAAAAGCGACGAGACAGCCTTTCAAGCTAACAAAAATCATTTGTCTTCATTATCAAAATTAATGAATATAAATACATCTGCCAATGCTCATCTAACTATATACTTAAAAATCTGAGGATTTATTGTATGTAGAGTATATGTCAATAAAAATTCCCCAGAATTAAGTCATTATTATAATAAGAAATTATCATTAAATCACAAAGTAAATAAACAATGTGAAAGAGGCTACTAGATAGTAGATAGTAGAGAACTTCTTATAATGCTAAAAATACATAAAACTTCCAAAATTTCCAAATCGACACATGATGTTCCTAGGTGTATGTTGCTTCAAATACTTCTCTTCAAGCAAAATCAGAGGAAAAGGTGAACAACAGTAGGATCAAAATATCTAAAAGAAGAGGCTTAAAAGCTGTTGTTTCCATAAGGGTATGGGAGTCATTGCATGAAGTGTAATTTGTATTACACTTCCTAAAGGTTTTGGAAATGTCAATCCTATACGAAGAGCAAATACAGGGAGAAGAGGAATAAAGTTTCTCTCAAGTCACCTTTAAATATGCTTCTATATTTCAGCATCTATTGCAATGTTTATGGCACTGCTTAGAACTTCCATCTAGTACTAACTCCTAAATGTGAGTATGGAATAGGCATGTTAGAATTATCTATGTCTTTGTCCTTGCCCCAAACCAAACAATACACAATCTCTTATACTTTTTAAATTCTTTTGCTTAAGATATTGAAATAATGATTGCTTTAGGGTTGATCATTTTCAAAAGTTAAAAATTCTTATGCTCACAAAATAAGTGCAAGATTTATATTTTGGTATAATGGAAATAGAATAATAAAAAAGTCTATACATCTTAAAACTTTGATAGCTCTACTGACATATAATTTTCCTTCTGTAACCTCATTTGTCAATTACACTTAAAAAAAGTCAGATAGTGACACACACTGAATATTAATGTACTCTACATCACTAAATCATCAAACAAAATGGGTACTAATAATAACTAGAGCCAGATCACTGATAGTTACTTTTAGCTAACCTCCACTGGATAGAGATCTGATCTTCACTAAAAATCTTTGACCTCCAGTAATGCAATTACATAACACAGATGACATTTAATATATTTAACAATCACAGGGACAAACAACTGTGACCAGATAGTGTGGTAGGCAGGGATGCCTCATTTCTACCCTAGGACCACCCTCGAGGTAGATCAAGGGGAATGGGGAAACTACAGTGTATAGAAAAGGAGAACAGTCTGCAATTGCTGAAAGAAATCATCAGTAAGTACATATAGATCTTGTAGTTTTACCACCGGGTCTTCTTCGAGGCTTCCTACTGTGCCAGGAACTGATCTATTAGTTGCTGGATTATGTACTTAGAAATGTACTTAAGAGTGTTCCTGGCAGTATCTATTTACTGTACTAACATTCAAAAGTATTTTAAAAAAATATTATGGGGGAGAGGGGGACACTTTGCACTTAGCTACACCACCAGCTCTTCTTTTCTTTGAAACAGGGTCTCATTAAGGGGCTAAATTACCCAGGGTGAATTTGAGCTTGCAATCCTCCTGCTTCAGCCTATCAAAGTGTTGGGATTATAGGCATGTATCACTACAACCTTTTTAGGTATACAGATGTCATATACCTAGATATCAGTAGAGTACCAGTACTAAAGTAGAGTAGTAATATTATTGGTATTAATGTGACAGAATTATATACTGTAACGTAGAGTTTAGAAGTTTCTAGTTATATCATTATGTAAGGGAATGCTGTTGACAATATAAAAGCTAATAACACTTCAGTGAGGTACTCAGCAAAGACTTCACTCCTCTTCATCTTGGGTATCTTTTCAAACTTTAAAAAGTACTCAAATGAAAAAGGCTGAGAAACCCACAATATAAAATGACAGCAAACTTGCTACTTTTTTATTAAATTAACATTACTTTCCTATCTTTTGATCTCTTTAAATAAAGTGATTTTGTCCTATTCAATGATTTTAAAAAATCTTTTTGTGGAGCAGAATTAAAATGGGGCTGCAAATGAAAAGTTAATTATACTACATATTTCGGTGTCTTAAAATGTAATTGTTTAATAATTTTCATATGTACCGGATCAAAAAAAAGAACAGCATTATACAAGATACCTAGGTAAACAATATACCTGAGTTCGCAGTATTTCATTTTTTGATAACTGCATATCACCAGTCAATTCTTTCACAACAATGCCCAGTGGCTCTAGACGTTTGCTGAAGTAATTTGTCATTTCAGCTGCCAAGGCTTTCATTGGAGCAACATATACAATCTATACAAAAAACAGAACAAAACACTAGCTTGATGAACGAGTAAAAGCTAAGAAGTCATTTGCTTCAAAGAAGCCAAAACAAGTTACAATTTATTGTGAAATATGATTCTGCCTATTTAATGTGAAAACTCTTAATAGTGACATGTGAAAAGTACTAATCTTTTATGGATAAGTGTGCAGCTATTTAAAGGGCAATGGAATTTGTTTACAAAGCCTTATCACTTTGTAAATTGGTTCTGCTTCAGAGTTAAATGTATTTTCACAAGAGTGATAGGTTTTTCCAAACATAAACAGCAACTGCCTTTAACAGCAATGAAGTAAATCAAGAATCATTCTTTATAAGACTTCAAGTACAATGAATATGATGGAGACGTACAGATTTTATAGTAGACACATAACTACAAGCTCATTTTAATTTCTTCAAATTAAAAAAAATATAGCCTAGTTTCTGCTTCTCTTACCTTAAATTCATTCTTTTTGATAACACCTTGTTCAAAATGCTGGCGAACTTCATGCAAGATGGTAAGCATAGCAATATTGGTCTTTCCAGCTCCAGTAGGAGCACAAATCAGCATGTTCTCATTGGTGGTATAGGCAGTCTCAAACACTATTGACTGGATTCTATTGAGTCTTCTCATTCCTTTAAAAGCCAACTGTCCTATCTTTAAAAGAATAAAAGGCATTCATTAATATATCTTTATAAATGATAATAAGGTGAAGAACTGCTCCAGAACATTAAATAAAAATATTCTTTGGTTAAAAAAAAGACTAGTTTGTCCAATTTCTTGCTGGGTACTATATTTAGACAAAAGTATGTACACAGAGGACTAATATCTAGAATAAAATGTACAAAGAACTCAAATAAACTAGATCCCTCCAAAATAAAACATCTGATAAAAAAATTTCTCTCTCAGTGACCTAGAAATATTTATCAAGTACACTGTATTCTTGAATCAGAAAACAATTCTCAGTAAGTGTGTGTGGGGAGGAATCAAACAATGTATCCTCTCAGGTCACAATGAAATCAGGTATCTTTAAATAGAAAATATTCAGGGCTCGCTTTGGCATCACATATACTAAACAGAAAGTATTCAAATACAGGTGGAGTATCCATAATTCAAAAATCTGAAATGCACCAAAAATCTAAGTCCCTAAACAAGTGGAAAATTCCACATCATGAAACTTTAATGCAGAAAATTATGCAAAATGTTGTATAAAATTACATAAGGTATAGCTGAAACACACATGGCTTCTGTGTTTAGACTTGTGACCATTCTTTATTGAAGAAAAACAAAAGGCCAATATATCGGAATTTATGTGTGTTGCTAAAGTAACATTTCAGGAAAATTTTCAATGTTGTTAATAATAAGAAATAAAAAATTCAAAGAAATGAACTACTTCACCTACAAAAAAATTAATAAAAAGAGAAAATCAATTCCAAAGTAAAGAAAATAAAGGAAATAATAAAGATCAATGAAACAAAAAAACAGAAAGGGTGATCATTTAATGACAAAAAACAAAAACAAAAACAAAATAACTGAAGCCACACTGATCAGAAATAAAAGGAAGAGCAAATAAGCATTATAAGGAATGGTAGGTGTGGTATCACTAAAGATGCTACAGCTATTCAAAGGATATAAAAAATGTCATGAAAAAATGTATGGCGGTAAATTGGGCTGCTAAAATGAAATGAAACAGACATGAACAAATTGGTGAACTAGACTTGAGAAAGTGAAAAACTCAGTACTTTCAACAGAAAGTAAAGTATTTCAAGGTCTGTTAACAAAGAATTTCCAATGCAGATTAACACTACTGCTTTTAATATAGTTCCTTTTGAAATAGGAGAAATAAGGACATTCCATGAAAAAGAATAATTTAAGACAGGCAAGAATATCAAACTAGTACTCCAGAAAATAATCAATAACATCCTAGACAGTGACAATGAAAACAATAAAAGCAAAAATTGAGATGGAATGAATACATCAAGGAAAACAGCTAGCTAGCTAGACAGACAGAAAAAGGAATAAAGGGACAGAGGGACGGATGGATGGAGGGAATGACTACCAACAAAGAGGTCAACAATGGAAAAAAACACAGTATGAGGAGTAAATTAACACTTTTCAGCAATAACAATCAATGTTAATGCATCAACTCCCCAGTTAGAAGATACAGCTTGGTAGATTGAAACAAAAAATGGATTTCAACAGTCTGTCCCACTCAAGAAACTGATTTAAAACAAAAAAATATTCACAGACTAAAAATTAAAAGAATGGAAAACAGTATTTTATGCATCAGGACTTTGAAAGCAAACAGGGGTAATGATTTTACTGTCAGAAAAGTAAATTTCAATCTAAAACGGAACAGAACAGGCAAAATTGATCACTATATACTAGATACAGGAACAATCCAAGAGGAAGAGATAACATTTGTAAAGATACACGCACCAAATACTTGAGCACCTATTATCATAAAGTAAGTACTGTTGGCCATAAAAGATGAAATAAACACCAACACTATCAAAGTAGGTGACCTCAATTGTGCACTATCACAAAAAACAAATTTAAAAAAACCCAAAAAGTCAATGAAGAAATATCAGTGCTAAACCTCACTTTTAAACAAATGGACTGAACACATTTCTACAGTGTTATACCTTGCTACAACATAATATACATTCTTCTCAGCAGCAAACTTCCTTCAAAATACAGCATATTGTAATCCATAAAGCATGCTTAAATAAATAGTATTAAAATCACCCCAAGATTACTATCAGACTATTAGGAAATGAAAGGAAAACTCAATCACAAAAAAACCACAAAAAACTTATAAACACCTGGAAATTTAATAACACTCCTGATATAATAAGTCACAGTAAGAAATCAAGGAAAAAATTAAACAATTTTTGTAATCCAAAACAATGCCAGTATAACACATCAGAATCTATAGATGCAATGAAAGCAGTCCCAAGAGGGAAGCTTCTTGCAATCAATGCTCAAATTAGAAAAACAGAGCAAGCTGAAATACAAAATCTCATGATAATCCTCAAGATACTTGAAAACAATGTACATCCAAATCAAATTTGAGGAGTCATAAAAATCAGCAGAAATTAATGAAATTAAGACAAAACAATTCAAAGAAATAACAAATTGAAGTGCTGGTTCTTCAAAAGAATAAAGAAAACAGAAAACCCCTTAGCCAAACTTACCAAAAGAAAGAGAGAAAAGACTCACATCAATGCAATTAGAAATGAAAAAGGCAAAATCACAACACTGTCAAAATCCAGAAGATAGTAACTATGAAAAATTGTTTTTCAACATGTTGGAAAATCTTGAAGAAATGAACAGACTCCTAGAATCATCCATAGAAATTACTAAACTAAACCAAGAAGACATAAAATTTCTGAACAGTCCAATAACAACTGAGATTGAGACATTGATATAGAAAAGATCCTACCAAAACAAACAAAAACAAACAAACAAACAAAAAACCAAAAACCTGAGAAACTGATGGATTCACTGCTAAATTCCTACAAGACCCTCAAAGAGGTTATAAACAATATGACTCAAACGCTTCAGTGAAATTGAAAGTAAAGCAGTGCTACCAACCCCATTTCTGGAACAGGCATCACTCTGATCCCAAACTAGATAAAGACGTAACTACAAAAAATACAGGATAATCTCCTTAATGACCATAGATTTAAATATCCTCAAAAAGATACTGACAAATAGAATGCAATACATCATCAAAAGAGTCATACATCACAACCAATTAGCTTTCACACCCAAGTTACACAGATGTTTCAACATATAGAAGTCAACAAACGTCATACACTACATAAAAAGAAGCAGGGACAAAACCCACAAGGTTATATCAAGAGATGTAAAAAAATCTTTTGACAAAACCCAAAACTTACTCACAATGAAAAAAAAATCTGAAGGAAATAGGTTTAGGAGGAACATCTCAATCTGATAAAAGCCATTTATGTCAAACGAACAGCCAAAATCATATTACATGGGGAAAAATTGAAAGTATTCCCTCTAAAATCTAGAATAATACAACAATGTCCACTACCAACCTTCTGTTCAGGACAGAAGGGATCAAAAGATTAGACATTTCAATTAGGCAAGAAAAATATAAAAGGGATGTGTATAAGAAAAAAAGTCAAAATTATTATTTGTAGATGACACGATCCTCTACATAGATATCACAAAAGAATTCATCAAAACACTGCTAAAATTAATAATGAAATTCAGCCATGTATCAGGATACAAAATCCACACACAAAAAGTAACAGTATTCCTATACACTAATAGTGAACTTGCTGAGAAATTTAAAAAAAACTCTCACAATAACATCAAAAAATTAAATTGTTAGAAATTAACCTAACCAAATAAGAAAAAAAGCTCTACAATAAAAATTGCAGTATTCTCAAAAAGAAGATTGAAGAAGACTTCAGAAAATGGAAAGATATCCTCTGTTCCTGGATAGGCAAAACCAGTAGTGTCAAAACAGTCATACTTCCAAAATGGATAGAGATTTCATGCAATTTCAATCACAATACCAACAGCACACTCCAAAGAACTAGAGAAAACACTCCTAAACTTCGTATGATCTCAGAAGAGAGCAAAAGCAGTCTGGGGCAATAAAAGCAAAGTAGGCAACAAGAGCAAAGCTGGAGGCATCACAATTCATGATTTCACATTGTATTAGAAAGCAACAGTGATAAAAACAGCATGGTACTGACACAAAAAAAAAGACACGTGGATCAATGGAACAAAAGAGAATATAGGAACAACTCCAGACACATTCAGCTATCTTATCCTTGGCAAATGAGCCAAAGATATACGTTGTAGGGGAGATAGTCTTTTTTACAAATGATGCTGGGAACACTAGCTATGTAAATGCAGAAGGTTGAAACTGGACTAAACTATGTACTAGACTAAAATCAAAATGGACTAAAGATCTAAATCGTCAGAAAAGAGTTAACCTATTGGAAGATAAAATAGATAAAACTCTTGAAGTCATAGGAGTAGGCAAGCATTTTTTCAAGAAGATACTAACTGTATAAGAAATAAAAGGATAAGTGAACAAATAGAATTATATCAAATTAAAAAGCTGCAAAAGGAAATAATGGTGTGAAATGACAACTTACAGAACATAAAGACATTTTGGCCAACTATTCCTCAGAGGACTGATATCTCATATATATATAAAGAACTCAAAAACATTAGGGCCAGAAAATAAAAGAACCAATAAAAAAATGGGCAAGTAGGATTGGGGATTTGGCTCAGTGGTTCCGGCACCTGCCTCACAAGCACAAGGACCTGAGTTCGAACCCTGGTACCAAAAAATAAATAAAAAAATAAATGGCCAAGTAAAATGAATACACACATCTCAAAAAAGGTACAAATGGCCAATAAACATATGAAAAACATGTTCAACACTACTAGTCATTAGAGAAATGCAAGCTAAAAAAAAAACCTAAGATTTCATCTTACTCCACAAAATATGGCAATCCCCAATAAATCAAACAATAACAAATGCTGGTTTGGCTGCAGTGAAAAAAGAATCTTTCTATATTGTTGATGGGAATGTAAATTAGTACAACCATTATGGAAATCAGAATGGAGTCTTCTCAAAAAACTAAAATTAGAAATGTTTGACCCAGTTATTTCCCTTTTAGGTACCTGCCAAAAAAGAGCTAAATTTATCATATTACAGCAATACATGCATATCAATTTTTATAGTAGCACAATTAATAATAGCTAAATCTTGGAAGCAGTCTTTATGTCTATCAACAGACAAGAGAGCAAAGAAAATGTGGAATCTATACATAACAGAATATTACATGACCATAAATGATAAATTTGAGATATTTGTAGGAAAATGGATATGCCTTGAAAATGTTAAGTGAAATAAATCAGACATAAGCTGAAATTCCATATGCTTTCTCTCATTTCAGTAATCCAAAGTAAATGAAGAGCAAAAAAACAAAAGCAACCAAATAGAAGGGGACCATAAGACTGAGTAGGGAAGGGACAAGAAAAGATTTAAGATAAGTCAAGTACAAGTGTCAACTACTCACAATGAATGTAGTCAATACATATCACAAACATAAACTAAAAATAACAGTAAGGAAAATGGGGAAAGGGCTAGAGAAAGAAAAGTGAATGGGTAGAGAGGGGAAGGGGAATAAAAAGATCAAGTTATGTTAAGTGCCTTATTATGGCTTGTGTCTAGATGCCCCCCGCAAAGCCTCATGCAGTCATGGGTGGAGCTTTTTCAGAGGTGGCTGAATCTAGAGTATGTGACTGATTCATGGTGCAATGCTATGATTAAGGGTGTTAGGATTAAGGGTGGTTGATTACTCAATCACTTCAGTGATTGGTTTGGCACTGCCTTAATACCAGCAGCTTAGACAGAATACATAAGGGGCAGAAAAAAGCTACTTAGGCCCTTTGTTTCCTTGATTTCTTGCTTTGCTACCTTCTGTCTGCCATGAACTGTTTCTCCTTTGCAATTCCTGTCATGCCACCCTGCCTTGGAGCCAGCCAATC
Organism: Fukomys damarensis; assembly: GCF_012274545.1. Taxonomy (NCBI): domain Eukaryota; kingdom Metazoa; phylum Chordata; class Mammalia; order Rodentia; family Bathyergidae; genus Fukomys; species Fukomys damarensis. Next base: position 79,650,409 of record NW_022900926.1, on the reverse strand, counting down.
ATAAACTAAAATCTTTACAAACTATGACCTAAATATTTCTCCCTTTAACTTTGGGTATTGGGTATTTTGTCTCAGCAATGAAAAACATAACTAAGATATACCTGCATCTATTACCTAAGATGAATGTAAACATCATGTATTGCGAATATGTATAAAATAAAAATATATTCATAATATAACAATTATATCCTAGTAAGTCTATTTTTAAAAAATATAAAAAACAAAAGAAACACTATATCCATTTATGCTTTCATTTTTACAAAAGACAGAATATATCAGTGTGATATCTATTGGGCCTAGAAACTTATAGGTAGACAAATTAAACTGATTTTTTCATCAATATATGTATATTGAGCATTCAGCACTGGAAGAGCAGTACAGTAGACTTTTCAGGATATGGATCTTGGGGACAGGGTAAAATATGGCCTTACTAATATTTGCAATATAATATTAAAGAGACAAAAGATTTCTAAATTCTGTTTCTTCAACTACAAGATAAAGTTACTAACATCACACAAGGAAATTATAAAGATTAATAATATTAGCTAACCAATAATGAATGCTAACTATAGGCTGAACATAGGGTATGCCTCTTTTACATGAATTATCTTAATTATTTCTAATGACCATACCAAACTATTTTATACATAAAGAAACTCAATCTTCAAAAGGCTTGTAAATTCACAAAGCTGTAAATGATGAAGCTAGGATTTGAAGTCACATGCTGTACCTTCAGAATAAGTGTTTAATTAGAAAATGTTTACAAGATAGGAGACTTGTTTAAATATGTTGAAATAAATTATTGTTACCACTATGGTTATATGAAATGTTTGCTTTTATTTAAGGTTCACTAAAATAATGCTGTAAATGACTTGCAATTTCCAAAGAGTCTTTATAGATTCATGTCAAAAGAGATGAAACGGAGTCCACAAAACAAATTTCAAATATGATCATGTGACATTCTAGCTTAAAGCCTTCAAGACACAGAATACACAGTAGACAGGGCTCCCCACAATGTAAGCCCCTGTTGTTATTTATCTCCCACTGTCACCAACTACATACACCACAGTATTCTTTGAACATTGTTTTTGTGTCTTTGCCCTACCTAGTAAACCTTTCCCAATCTTGAAAACCTCTCCAATTACCTACATAAGTAGGTATATATTTACTTATTTATATTTACTTATTTATACTTCTCTGTATTCCAAAAGATTTAAGGAACCTCCATCTCTCTTGGCAGCTACACATTCAAACATTCCTCCTCGTGTATTACCATTATGACCTTCAACCACAAATATTAAAATGATTTCTTTATATGTACATCTGGACCATCTGATTGAAACCAAGGAATTCTGTTTTATTACCTTTTGTATTATACTAAGAACTAACAAATTGTCAGGAACATAATGAGCTGCTAAAATAACTTTTTATTGAACTTTATGTTGACTACTGGCAAAATCTTTAAATGATTTAAAGGGAAAAGTCTTAAAATACATTTACTACTTATATAATACCTTCCAAAAATAGTAAATTAAATTCAATCAAAATCTGTAGCAATTCAGCAAAAAAAAAAAATCTGTATTTAACTTGGAATAAGATTACTGTTCTTGAAGGTTAAAGAATAAAGTGTCAGAAAAATATGCTAACCAATGATACTCATTACATAAACAGAGGTTTATAATATACTACTCAATTCAATTATCATTTATTGCTTACAACAGTGGAGACTAATGTAAGGCACATGCGCCACAGTGAGCTCTTTGAAGATCTAAAAGGCTCACTATCACTGGCTTAATGTATCAATAATATTATACTAAAAACTTCTGGCAATATAAATATCCATTTCTATAAAAAATTTAATATCCTTGAAATAGATTAATGAGCTTTAAATGGGAAAAAGGCATTTGAAATTCCATTACATCAGTTTAGTTTCTATAATAAAGACATGAACTGTGTGGTGAGGTATCTGGGGGAAAGGGGAGTAACCATAAATGCCACTTAGTACACACTTCTAACTAGTGAAAAGTAAGCAGTAAGGTGAAGATAGGAGAGGAAAGTGAGGAGGAAGGACTGACAAAGGAAAGCTTGCCAAGACCAGGTTACAGAGCCATGTATGGCAAACTAGTGTGGCCTTGCTTTCACTCTTTCAACAAATTATTAAATGAACATCTACCATAAACCAAGGACTACTTCAGCTTCTGGGAATGTAGTGGTGAGAAAGTTACTATTTCATGTCTCATTTAAGGGGGAAAAATAATATTCTAACCTCATTTAAAATACAAAGTTATTTTAAATTTCCCCATGGGGAAAATTTCAGAACTTTAGAAACAATATTGAGAAAGAAAGAAGATACAGATTAAAGTGAGAGTTTAATAAAGAAAGGAAGCTGATAAGAAGCAAGGATAAAACTTACATGATCATTCTTAATACATGCAAAACAAAAGCCTTCGACAAAATCCAACATCCATTCATGATAAAAATCCTGAAGAAAATAGATACAGAAGTACCTTATCTTAATTTGATAAAGGCCATTTTGGCATACTGACACCATACATATTAAATGGGGAAAAACTGAAAGCTTTCCCCCTCAGAATAAGAAACAAGACAAGGATTTCCACTATCATCATTCCTTTTTATTATAATATTCAAAAATTAGCCAAAGGAATTAGGAAAGAGAAATAAATTAAGGGATATATACAGGAAAGTATAAGTCAAATTATCATTAGTTGCAGATGACATGATTCTCTACATGAGACTCAAAAAGCTTCACCCAAAGATTCAAAAAATTAATAACCAAATTCAGCAAGGTAGTAGGATACAAAGTCAAGACACAAAAATCAATAGCACTCATGTATATCAATAATGCACTCATACAGAGAAAAATTAGGAAGACAGTAATATTCAAAATATCATTAAAAAATCAAATACTTAGAAGTAAATTTAATCAAAAAAGTGAAAGATTTCTACAACAAAAGCTACAGTGCCCTGTAAAAGGAGACTGAAGATATCAGAAAATGGAAAGATAAGCCTTGTTCCTGGATAAACAGAATCATTACTGTCAAAGTGACCATACTTCTAAAACCAATATATAGATTTCATGCAATCTCAATCAAAACACCAACAGCATTCTTCACCGAAGAGAAAAAAATACTAAGATTTATATGGAACCAAAAGAAACTCAGAATTGCAAAAGCAATTTTGGGCAACAAGAACAAAGCAGGTGGTATCACAATCCCAGATTTCAAGTTATATGACAAAGCTACACTGATAAAAACAGTATGTTACTGGCAAAAAAGCAGGTGCATCAATGGATGATTTAACAAATGTTGCTGCAAAAATTGGCTATCTACATGTACAATGAATCTATGCTCATATCTCTCTCCATGTATTAAAGCAAAATCAAAACGGATCAAAAATCTGAATGTTACCTGCTAGATGATAAAACAAGAAAAACTCTTGGAGTCATAGGCTTATGCAAGGTATTTCTGAACAGAAGCACAATTGCAAAAGAAATAACATCAAGAATTAACAAATGGGGAATATATTAAATTTAAAAGCTTCTGCACAGCAAATGAAACTACCATTAGAATGAAGGCATTACTTACAGAATGGGAAAAATTATTGCCCACTATCTCTCAGACAAATAGATAGAATATATGAAGAACTAAAAAATTAGACTCTTCAAAACAAAAGATCCAACCAAAAAAATGAGCAGCTGAATAGACATTTCTCAGAAAAAAAGTACAGATAGAACATTTAAAAAGTTCAACATCCAGGCATTAGACATTAGAGAAACGCAAATTCAAACACCGAGATTACATCTTACTCCAGAAAGAATGGCTATCATAAAGAAATCAAGTAATAATAAAAGTTGGTAGGGGCTGGAGATTTAGCTCAGTGGCACTACACCTGCTTAGCAAGCACAAGTTCCTGAGTTCAATTCCCACTCCCCCCCCAAAAAAAAGATTTAAAAAGTTGGTGAGGTGTGGGAAGGGGCCTTTTCTACGTTGTTGGTGGGAATATAAGCTAGTGCAATCACTATGGAAACTAATGTGGAGATTTCTCAAAAAACTAAAACTAGAAATTCCATTTGACCCAGATATTTTACTTCTAGATATCTTCCCCAAAGAGTTAAAGATAGCACATTACAATGACACACGCAATACATGTATTTTGGCAGCACACCTCACAATAGCTAATATTCAAAAGTGGCATGTCCATCAACAGTTGAATGAATAAGGAAAATTTACTGTATTTACACACAATGGAGTAATGCTCTGCCACAATAAAAGACAAATATAAATCATCTGTAGGAAAAGGGATGCACCTTGAGACCATAATGATAAGTGACATACATCAGACACACAAGCTTAAATATTTTAGGATTTCTCTTATATGGGAACCTCAAAATATAAATAAAGAGCAAAATAAAAGACATGAGGAAACAGGGAGATTGAGCTTTCACAAAAAGGAAAGGAAGCTGAAGATCAAGGAAGGTAGGAAAGGAGTTCTGGGGAAGGGGATTTAAAAAAAGAATTAAGATATTATGTAGAAGACCAATTCCTCACAATCAATGTAATCAATTATTTGCTGTAAACATGAACTACTTTTAAAAAAGACATATAAAAACCAAAAATAAACTGCAGAGACCTGTTTACAAATCTTTAAAGACTTTTTTCCATAAAGATTAACTGAAGGAATTTATCAGAAGAAACTGAGATGCAAAGAATATAAATATTTCATCTGTGTTTACACTGCTAAGACATTGTGGCTGGGATTTACAATAATACTGTATGATGCTTCATTTTACCACTCAATGTCTCTAACTTCATTTCAAAATGTCATGTCAAAAGAATTCTTATAACATGCATGTTGTTATGATTCATATATGGATGCCCTCCCCAGAAAGTCTCATTTGCTCATAGTAGGTCTTTTTGACAGTGATTGCAAAATGGGTCTGTGATAATCATCTATGGATTAGTCCACTGATAAATTTATAGTTGACTTGCTGTTAGGAGGTGGGATCTGCTCCAAAGAGGTGAGTCAACAGAGGTGGCCTGCAGGGTTTATCTCCTCCTTGCTGATCCTCCCTTCTCTGGCACTCTGGTTCTGCTACCACAAGAACAACTCTCCTCTGCCTTGCCATGCTGCCCTGAAGTCAGTCTACTGCAGACCTGAAGCTCTACAAATTGTGAGCCCAAATAAATCTCTTCTTTAATTTATGGGTGTCGAGTATTCTGTCTCAGCAAGAAGAAAGTAACTAAGACATATTACTATTAACAAAACAGCTTGAAGAGAAAATAAATTTACAAAGAAAATTTTCAAATTTGTAATAACTTCAATTCCCTCATTTCTGCACCTGTCCCCCTAAATTTCTTCTTTTGTTTCAAATTTTGAATGAAGGGAGATGAATAAGGAAAACTTCATCGATAAAGTTGGCAAAAATAAAAGAAACTGCTCAGATAGCAACTGTACAATACTATTTCAAAAATCACTAGCAGGCTCAGTAAACTTCAAATTATGTTGTAAGCTATTGGAAGATGAAATAATTAAGGTAAACTTCATTAAGCATAAGAAATTTCTTGTATTTGAATAGTATTCAAATTATACAAATTTGCTTTAAAGCAAAACATTAACGAGTAAGAATGTGGTTACATCAAACTTTTTTTTTACTCAAATTTTAAACTATATAGAATATTATTCACTATTTTATTTAATTTCATACATATACTAACATCTAAATGAAGTTAACAATTATTGCTTCCAAATGCTAATTAAAATGACAAGATGCGGGCCATGAAAAAATTTGCAAGCACCTGATCTGAGATTAAGCTGGTTGAATGACAGTGGTCAGACATGAGACGGTGAAAGGAGTGGGAACATGTTATTGTATGAAATTGTTGCTCATAATCTGAGCTTCAATATTTATTCAATAAAATAAAACTCAGAAGAGATTTAGGTGAAAAGAATAACATACTATGATTCATGTTTTTAAAGCTGTATTTGGCTAGTATGAGAAAGGCAGACTGGTGAGTGACAGAAAACTAGGGTAGCAGTACAGGTGAAGGATGACAGTGGTCTGCATTAGAGTGACATCAGCAGAAACAGAGGAAGATTACAGCTTGCATCTTTGAAGTACATCACTGAATTTAAATGTTAAGAAGGTAGAAAAATGAATAAATCGAATGTGACTTTTTTCCTGAGTAGATGGACCGCAACTGTATTGACATGAGGAAGATTAAGAAGGGGAACAGAAAGAAAAATAAATACTGAGTGTCTATTATATATTAAATCAGAAATCTGAAACAGGCAATTACATCTAAATTAGGAGGTCACTAGAAGGATGAAGGATTTTATTAAAACTCTTTTTCAGAAAGGTACAGTAACCTTTCCAAAAGTATACACTAGTAACAGATCGAAAAGTTGAAGGGTTGGAATCTAACAGTCTTTCTAAATTCCATCTAAAATAAGTTAACAGATACTAGATAACTGTTTAGTACATTCTTCTAGGAATAAAGGGTATAAATTCTTTATATAAGAATTTTGACCTCCATTTCTGGCTTTCAGAAGTCTTTTTTATTATTACTCTTTATACAGCTGCACTTATGATCAATAGATGTTTTTCTTTTTTTTTTCTTTTTTGATCAGTAGATTTCTTAATGTAGTACTCTAGGTAAGAGTGTAGAAGTTGTAAGTAGTCACAAGACTAAACTTCAATCATCCAAATTATCAGAGTAGTTTTGTGGCTGAACATAATTTAATAAGCCTTGTATAAATTTCATTCTTGAAAGCAATGTGGCTTTTAAAATTTATTTAATCTAATTTTATAACTGCTTTTAAAAATTGAATGAAAACTAGGTTGTCCAATAAAAATCAAAGACTTGTTTGTGGAATAAATCATTTTCAGTTCAATGTAATACAGCTCACTTATTTAAAGAATGTTTATTCTATAAGCATTTAACTGAACTGCCAGATAAATTTAATGTATTGATTATTTTACTGCAAAAATTCATGATTTAAGTGAAAATTATTTCAACATTTTAATATAAATATAAAATAATTATGTAGATAAAAATTTTAAAGATTTTTTTGAGAGGTCGACATGTAAAAAATCAGCATTGCAAGTCATACGGCCAAGCTTTCAACTTTCCTAATTACCATATGATTTCTAAAATTATAGGAACAATCATATAAATTATGATATACTCAATGTAATACTATGAATTTATTCAAAATAATCAAGAAGAATATGAAACCATAAGGGATTAAAAAAAATATACATTAAGTGAAAAATATTCCGCTGGGGATGCTGAGGATATAGCTCAGTTATTCTGGGTTCAATGCCTCATACAAACAAAAAAGGAAACATCAAAAAAAAAAGAATCACTACAAAATTATAGCTACACTAAAATACAACCATACTTAAAAACATCACATTAAAATCAGAAGGCCTCAATCCCCAGTACCCCCCCAAAAAAAATTAAAAATAAATTTTTTTAACAAATAAAATAAAATCAGAAGGGAATAAATTTACAAACAGAAGAAACTTTTTCTGTGTGGAATTCCCTTTGTTAATGCTCATCCTAATGTTGTGGATCCAGCCCTTTAGGTCTATCTTGGTCTTGTCACATTATTGCTAGAAAAACATCCACGTAACAGACTGCTTAACATTTCACAGGAGCAGGACACATTTCTTTCTCTAATTCTTATCCTCCAGAAATCCAGGTGATCTCTTAATTGTTTTCAGAAAAGTAATACTCTACTACAAATAATAAAAGACTGAATATCAGATATACTGGTCATAGAGAAATAAGTGTAATATATACATCAGCATTATAAGATGCTATTTCACTGTACAAAGTTGGAGGTGTGGAGAACAGATAATAATTTATATTTGGTTGAAACACCAGAAGAAGACATAAATTTCAACACAGTTGTTATTAATGAAGGAGGCTAGAGACCTGGGTAGAAAGAAAATAAGGATTAATAAGATTTTCATTAAAGGTTTCTAGTCTTTTTGAAACATAAGGACGGTTCCTATGTAAAAAGAAAAAAGAGACACATACAAAAATACAACTGATCATGTTATAAATTGAAAAACTAAAAAAGTGCCTGGTTAGGTAGAGAAACACAATTAAGAAGCTCTCAAGTATTATACAATTAACTCATATTTAAATGTTTTTATTATACTTAGAATTCTACACTCCAGAGACAAAAGGTTATATTGATAACTCCTCTGATGGCTTTCCAAATTATTTTAAATCATACATTTTTCTCATTTAGTATTTTCTGCAACATTATCTTTCTAGGTCTTAACATCCTAGTTCATAAAGGCTTCTGGATTAAAAGTTCAAAGATGGAAGAAAACAGCTGGTCTTCCTCCTATGTCCAATACCTATGACATTAGACCTATGACCTTATCCAAGTTTCTATGACTTTATCCTGAGGGCCAGATCTGATATTAAAGGTAAGCCTTAAATGTATCCTGCTGTTATCTAAAATGTATGCTACCCAACTGTTCAACATTTGCTGAAGATTGCCCAATCAAGTCAGGCTGAGAAGACCTCTCTGTCCTCAAAAACTTACACTGCAGCGGATGAAGCTGAACTACTATAAACTACATCCAATATACCTTTTTTCTTGTACACATCTACACCTTAACATTTTAAAGCAACAAGGGAAATGTGATATGCTACTTCACTAAATATGCCAACCCCAAATGAGATAATTTGTGACAAGATCACAAAACTAAAATGTTTTCTTTTCTCTTAAATACATTAAATAAATAACTTGGTAAGAATAAATGGACAGTAAGTGGCATAACAAAGATCAGAACAAGTATACAACACCAAAGTCAGATATTGATTTTTTTAACCAAGTAATTTAACTTATAAAATGAATATAAAAATATAAAATGAAAAATATTATTTCACTAGAAAAGATACACAGTATGAAATATTTAAAAATCTGAGTGATTTTTTAAAAATTTGATTGTTCTTAGTAATGTTTCTACCTTTACAGGTGTAAAGTAACATCATAAATGTGCACATATCACTTAAAAATTTCACATAAAAATGTATCCAATTGTAATAACTAAACAAGAATGTCACATATATACATATAAACTAAATGTCTTTAAATAGAAAATTAAGGCAAGTAATTTATGACCCATTCTCCATGAATTACAGTAATTAAACAGAATGATAAAGATGTATGTACTTATAAAAAAGTGCCTACAAATAATTATAAAGCATGTCACAAAATTAATATAATGTATAATATAGTTGTACACAAAATTCTGAAAATATCAAACTATTTTACTGAAGTTATGATTATTAAAGAACATTCATTTTCAATGTTATAAATTTAGATATTACTTTTTTGGTAATGAATAGTTTATAATCAGATCCACAAAAATGCTTTTCTGAATATAGGAAATAAGAAGAAGGGTGGGTGAGGGAAGAAAGTATGTGTGTGGATACCATCAAATTATATTATACGCATATATGACAATGCCACAATGAAACCTAGCATTCTATGTATTTAATATAAATATATACATTGAAATGCTTTTGTTTAGATGAAAATGTTTATCTTATGAATAAACAAGTGAAAGGGAAGGCCTATTCTGTATAGTCTAAACATATTCAAAGTAATTTTTCTTTTAGATATAAAGACTAATGTTTTTATATTAAAAACAGCTTATTCATCCCTTTTTTATTATATGATGAGTCCTGGTCCTGTTTCTTTTTAAAAAAATCAAATGTCTCATTTTTTTCTCCCTCTTTTAACTTCACTGTAAAATTATTAAATTTTCTTAACAAGAGACATGAAAGACTGCTTGACCACTGTTTCTTTGTCTGTACTTCAGAGTCATGTGTCTTAATGTCTCATGATAGTAATTAATTTTGAACCAGATAACCTGGGTGGAGGAAATTAAGTCTTAGTAACAAGACAGTGTAAGAGGCTTCTTTAATATATTATTAAATCACTGAAGGAAGATTATAAGATTTTTGTGAAAAAAGCAAGTTAGTTATTTTCTAAAATGAAGCTCTGCCAAATTTATTTCATACAAAGAAAACAATAATCCCTGCTAAAATTAGAAATTGTAATACATAATTTATAATCCCTTTATATCACTTAACTGAATAAATTTATACAATTTAAAATACTACTACTATCATGTAAAGGTACAAGATTCCAATGATAAATGTAACTGTACTGTTTGCTTTAAATGTACCAATAAACTTCATTGGGGAAAAAAAAGAGGAATTTAAGAAAATGATGGAAACCATGAGTACCCAACATAGAAAAGAAATGGAATCCATTAAACAGATTCAAAAAGGAAAAAAAAATACTACTTGAAAATAATCAATTTGCCTATAAATGCCAATTCCTAAAAATTACCTCACATTGAAAATCACTCACCTGAGATACAAACTCAAAATAGTTCAGCTAAATAAATAGATGGAAATTCCAAAAATGTTGTATTCCCTGATAAAAGGACAAACTTCTGCAGGAGAGAGAGGTGTGGGGGAGAACAACATTAAAAAACAAAACAAAACAAAACAAAAAACCTTTAGCAAGAAAATAAGGTAGTCACAGAGGAGACTTCTTACCCTTTGTAGGAGGGTAAGAAAGATGCCCTTGTCCTCAGGAGAGGCATGGTTTGAACTAAAAGGTCAGTGTTGAGGAAAACAGAAGAAAAAGTTCTCAAGAGGTTTTCGTGTTTTTGTTTGTGTTTTTGATTTTTTTGGTACTGAGGGCTGAACCCAGAATCTTGCATTTGCCAGGCAGGTGCAGTGTCAGTGAGCTAAATCCTCAGCCCTTTCAAGAGGGTTTTTCAAAGACAAAGTTTTGGCTGCCCAATCATGACAATATCTGGTGTTAAAACTATCTAGGGTTTTATCACTGTCAATAATAACCACTGCCAATAATAACTCAACATGTCAGATAGCAATGTTCACTGAGATGTTGTACTTATAGTCACATTCACAGTGTACCAGAAGGCAGTAAAAGACAGGTTATGCTTAGTTATGGGTTTCATACTGAGTGTTTTGGTTTGCTTACCTTTAAATAGTACCATCCTGGTAAGTGAGTATTAGTTTCTAAAATAAGTACTACAGTTGTACCTCAGTTCACAAATTTAATTCATTCCACGATTCTGGTCACAGAATTTGTTTCACAATTCTGGTTGCAACTGTACTATATGCTTGCAACCTGAGCACAGAATGAATTCTGAGACCAGAATCATGGAAATAATTAAGTTCATGAACTGAGGCACTGCTGTATAATTAAGTCTACAAACTTTAGAAACCTAGATAAACTTGAGGCTAAGAATCTGGTATATTTTTAGAAGTAATATATTGTTTTGGTAAGAGAGATAAAAGTCATAGTGCCTCTGTCCATATCTTATCTGTCTCAGGATGTCATTCAAATGTTGTAATTTAAAATTATTTAATCAGTATTACAAATAATCTGACTGGACGAAACTGTAGTATCAATTTTTGATAAACAGCTGTGTAAGATCATAGCAATAAAATGGAAGCAAAAAAGCCTGTCAAATTCTGTTCTATAAAAGAAATGTCACTTTAAGCTTCTTGGCTGATATTTGTGGTAATTATTGGTTTCAGCCTTGATTTTAACCTTTAATTTGCTTCAACTACCATGCTTGAAATCTTTAAAAAGGGCAAAGTATTTTGGCACTTATGTGGTCAAATTTACAAAATGTTTACAGATGTGGAATTATGGGCAATGTATTAATTCAAATTTTTATAGTACATAGTACTATTATGATTTTTCAGTAAATAATTCACTTAAATAAAAAGCATAACACAAAGGAAAGTATTCTTAAGTTATTTAGAATGGATAGTTCAATATACAAATATGTGTGTGGGTGTGTACTTCAAAGCTTAACAAATGCTTGGGTACTGATTTCCTAGAGAACAATTTTTTAAAATAACTATTTAAACCAGTACTCTGAAGTTTTCAAATCTTTTAAATATCCAATTTAAGAAAATAATTTTCATATCTATCTTATGGAAATGAATTAAGGGCATTATTTGAATATGACAATGTGATATGAGTAAAATGCCAAATATTTTCATGCAATCTTTTGCTCTTGAAAAAAATTCAACCTTGATTTAAAAGATATTTTTAAAATGCTTTTTTCAAATATACAAAAAGAGACACAGTGGGCCAGGGATTTAGCTCAGTGGTTCTGTGCCTACCTCACAAGTGCAAGGTCCCAAGTTCAATCCCTGGTACCAAATAAGGAGAAAAAGACAAAGAAAAGAAAAGAAAAAAGAGACATAATAACTATCTTTAAACCAAAATTTCTCTAATTTTAAAAGATAATCTGAGTGGTGTTGCTGGCCTGTAACTCCAGCACTGGGAAGGTAAGGCAAGAGAATCCTAAATTCAAGTCCAGCCAAGATCCTGCTGCAAAAGTATAAAAAGGGCTAAAGCCCTGCATTGACTCCATTGTATTGCAAAAAGAAACAAAAAGAATAATACAGTATAAACTTTAAGGCCATATCAAAAAAACATTCAAAAAATAGAAAAGAGGGCCAGGGATTTAGCTCAGTGGTTTCGCCTCCTGCCTTGCAAGCTCAAGGACTGAACTCGATCCCCGGTACCAAAAAACAAACAAACAAACAAAAAAATAGAGAAGAAAATATCAAAACAAATACACTGTTATACAGGAAAAAGTAACTATTATCGAAAGACACATTAACACAGAACCATATGCATCAGCCTCTTAATTAGCAGAGTGAAAAAGGGGGGATTTATATTCACATTTTTATAGTTGAAGAGCTTTAAGTTTAATGTTGACTGCTTCCCTGAATAAGATTAAAAGCTCGAAATAAAATCTCCAATCAATACATTGAACACACAACTCAAAAGTGTATGGAAAATATGTAATCACAGACTGCTGGAGAATAGTTTGGCTGAGAATGTATACTGAGCAGGCCAGGGCTTTGAGAATAGCTTCCTCATGCTCAGGGTAGCAGCTGAGGGTAGATTTCAAAATGACAAATTTCCAGAGCTCAACTCTTAAGATTTTCATTCATTTGCCATTGGGTAGGAAATATTAATCTGTGTATATTACAGCCCCAGGTAAACAACAACAAACAAGAATTGAAAGTGATATTCTAACTTTCCCTACCTTCCTCTAGCACAATGATTAGGTTTTTCTCATTTGTCTATTTTATAATGATTTAACAGAATCTATTCTAAAAAGAATAAAGTGAAGTTTAAAAAAAAAAGGCTTCTAAAAGAAAATCTGTTTAAAACCTGTTTCAAATTAATGAGAAAAGTTCAGTAAGGGGAAAACATTTTGTTTGAACTTCTTTGGTACTGCAAAAAGACTTGAGAGAAGCTGGGCGTGGTGGTGCATGCCTGTAAACCCAGCACTCAAGAGGCTGAGGCAGGAGGATTGCTGTGAGTTTGAGACCAGCCTGGGCTGTATAGTGAGTTCCAGGGTAGTCTCAGCTACAGAGAGAGACCCTGTCTCAAAAAAACAAAACAAAACATCAACAACAACAAAAGACTTGAAAGGAGAAGCAAAACGTTTCAGTGAAGAAATATGTAGAGAGATGGTAGGGAGGGGAGAGATGAAAAAAGAAATTAAGGTGTTATGTACATATAACAACTACACACAAAGAATGCAAACATTATGTACAACAAATATGTACAAAAAAGAAAGGAGGCCCGCAAATGCAAGGTCCAGTGTTTGATCCCTAGTACCAAAAAAACAAAAACAAAAACAGAAAGGAATCAAGAAATCAGTGGAGAGAGAGAAGGGAAAGGGGATTAAAGAAGCAACTAAGATATATTATATACATGTGCCAACTTCTCACAAGGAAAATAATATGTCCTACAGTTATGAACTAATAAGAAAAGACTTCATTGAGATTCCATTATATATTGTTTCTCTCATATACGTCAAATTACTCAAAATTTGAAAAATACCACTTTCAAATAACTCTGAAATTTATCATAAATATGAATTTGCTGAGAATGTAAAATAAGGTGACCTGTGTTTTTGTACAACTGGATCAAATTTAAACTTGCCCTCACCCACTTGTTTTCAGATTTTATGAGGGATTAAGTTAAATGATGTAATATAACTTAATGAAACAGTACTATCCAAAGAAATTAGTTCCTTAGTTTTACAAACTTAAAGCTGTTTCTAACTTCAATAATCTCCTTTCAGGAATTTAAGTTATTCATGCCAAAGTAATTTTGCCTATGAATGACTCCTTACAGAGAGCTTCAAAGTGTGATTAAACAGCAAAACTTGAATGTCAATTAAGAAAATAACTGAAAGAACAGTTTATATAAGCATTTCTCAGGCTGAGAATTTACTGATCACCTAAAATATATCCAGACAATGCTGTATATTTTCTCTATGTTAACTCATGAAACACTGAAAAGTCCATGCAAGAAAGGAAAACTCAGAGGCATTATGCAACTTGATCCATATCAGAAAATGTGTAAACAGTGAAGCTGGGAAGTCAGTATCAGTTCTCCTTAATTGGATAGCAAGTTCCTTAAAGGCAAGATCATAGCTCTAAATGTTGCCATACTAACTATACCTCCTCACACAATGCATGGTATCAGTCAGGAGCTCAAGAAATGGCCAGTAATAAGTGATAACTTACAGATTCATTAATAAGGAGAAGGAAATCTATAAAGAGCAACACAATTATACAAATTATTTGTTTACTGTAACAGGCCTGCGTACCCACAACAAAGATATATTGGAAGATACAGACTAAATCCATTTCTAAAGCAATTTAAAATTTCCCTAAGTTAAATCCATCTTATTTTCACACTTTTGAATTCATTTAAGTTCTAAAGCTAATATTCGAGGAGAGCTTGTCTTTAAGCTTTTAATATCTGCTATTCTAATTTCCTGCTAAAAAAATCACTAAAACATAGGTTGTAAAAAATTATTTTGATGACTTTACTCCTTGCTAGAAGCAGATGTTAGTTATAACTAGCTCGCTACTTTAGCAGGTTATTTTTTCAAAGCAGCTGGTGCCCTTTTCCTAGTTAGCTGTTTGCAAGCGCTCCCAGTAGACTTTTCAGTACTGCAATCCTGTAAAGGTTGTGGCATAAAGACAAAATTCATTCTTATTTAGAAAAGCAAATAGAGATAGTCTTTCTCTTCAAATGAGAATTAAGCATTTCATATTTTTAAACTATAGTACACTTTTATAACAATCCTTGTTTTTTAATCATATAACTTAATTTCTTGAAGTAAAAAATAAATGAATCATAACTTTGTAAGAATCTATATACAATGAATGAAATTTTTACATATTTAACATTTATTAAACTCCAATACAGGGCCGAGGATTTAGCTCAGCGGTTCCACTGCCTGCCTTGCAAGCGCAAGGACCCGAATTCAATTCCCAGTACCAAAACAAACAAACAAACAAACAAACAAAAAACCCAAAAAACCCTCCAATATAAAAGATATTATACAGTGCTACCTCAGTTCACGAACTTAATTCT
The DNA here is from genome assembly GCF_012274545.1 of Fukomys damarensis. Taxonomy (NCBI): domain Eukaryota; kingdom Metazoa; phylum Chordata; class Mammalia; order Rodentia; family Bathyergidae; genus Fukomys; species Fukomys damarensis. Next base: position 79,634,884 of record NW_022900926.1, on the reverse strand, counting down.
TTCCACACAACTAGAATCATGGCATGAATTCTGCAACCAGAACCAAGGCAAGAATTAAGTTCGTGAACTGAGGTACCATTGAACAACCAAAAGCTACATTACATAAGTAACAGATAAAATTCATGAAAGTCCCCAGGTACCTTTGACAGTAACCTGAGAATTTTAAGTTTTTCCTCAAAAGTTTTCATAGTAATCCTTTAAATAATACTCTCATACTTAAATTAATGGCTTTCCTGACAGTGATCAAGTTTCTATAATAAAAAATTCATTTGGGGGCTGGGGATTTAGCTCAGTGGCCCTGCACCTGCCTGGCAAGAACAAGGTACTGAGTTTAATACTGGAAAGAAAAATTTTTAATTAATTCTGAAGATTCTATATAAAAAGGGACACATACATGACATAATCTAATATTTTATGCTAGGTCCACACTATATTTTCAACATGGAATCTGGAACTATTCTTTTCTCTGTACAACCTACAGAAGCTCTACTAAATAATTACTGTCATTGCTTCAGATAAAGCCTTATAACCCACACTAAGCAGTTGAGAAACAAAACACGTTCTCCAAGAAGTCTTCACTAAGTGGTAAAACCTGCAATGATCCCACTGCTTTCTAGTACATTGAATGTGAACTACTGATTTACTTAATGCATTCCATAGTATATTGTTGGTAAATATTCAACATAGATGACTTCCCATGTCCCTAACAAGGATGCAGCTCACAGAAGGCAATAAAAGTATATTGTATCTCTTTTTGGTGTTTTTTCTTTATATTATTTGTCTGCCAAAATACAGGTGCATCAAAAATGTAAAGTCATTTTTTCTTTACTTCTTTTATTTGGTGATATTAGGATTCCAACAGAATGAGAAAATAGGAAGTTAAAAGAAAGCTGTACCTAGGAAAACAATTTTGTGGTAAAGCTACAAAACTCTAATGGTTAAGGAAAATCTTAAGAACCACCACAGAGAAATGAAGTTTTAAAACAAATAAAAATTAGATTGCACTTTTCTCAAAAGTAAAAATGAAAAGCACAAAATGGTAGGACAATATGTTAAATGTGCTGAGAAAATAACTGTCAACCTAAAATTAGATTGACTATATTTCAAGAATAATGGTAAAATAAAGGCAATTTAGATCAACAAACATTAAGAGATTCTGGGACTATCATATTCCCATAAAGAAAATCTGGGAGATAAAAAGTGGTAGAAAGCATGGTTCTGCAATCCTAGCTCTCAGTCAGGCTGAGGCAGGAAAATTCCAAGTTTTAACCTTGCCTGGGCAACTCAGCAACTTAGTGGGACACTGTCTCAAATGGGGAGGGGAGAATAGGGTGAGGCTGGGAATGCAACTCAGTGTGAAGCCCCTGAGTTTAAACTTTATTGCTAGGAAAAAAGGAAAAGGGGGAAAGTTTTAAAAAATTGCCAATATATAAAGGTAAATCCAAATAATTATTTACTATAAATTCATGACATAAAACTAGTAGAAACAAAACCAAGAAAAATCTTTGATATGCACAGTATCAAAGAAGTTAGAAAATAAGTAATAAAAGTTTAAGAGACAGAAAAACCTTATTCTGTAAAATTTAGGTCTACTCAATGTACAAAGGAAGAGAAAAAAAACCCCACATTTTAAAATATGTATCAAAGGTATTATATTCAAAACAGAGTTCAACGTAGGGGAAGTGGGAAGGGTAGTGGAAAGGAAATAAAGGAAAGGAAAAATATGAGAAAATGAAAAAATGGAAATAAAGTTTTTGTAAATAGGGAAGGGAGGAGGGGGTGAAGGTAGGGCAAGATATGGGGAAAAATGAGAACCAAGACCTGCCATGTAAAGGTACAAGATCCCAATGATGAATGTCACTGTACTGTATACCTAAAATGTACCAATAAACTCAATGAGGAAAAAAAAAATAGAGTACAACGACTTACACATACCTGGGGACAAATCTTACTTTACATTCCTAGTGCATTAATTAATAAAAGACCATGGATACATAAGAACAATAAAACACATATAGAGAAAAAGGAATACTCGTTCATTTTCTATATTTCTAAAAGCCCAACCCTATTTTTTAAAAAATAATTTTCCCAGGAATCTAATCACCTAAAGAAACTTTTCTCTTAAAAGCATTTAATTCCAAATTATTAATTTTCAAGATTTTGAAACAAGAGCCTATTTATTTAGTTCCCTCTTCTGGAATACATATTCAACTTCCCAGAAAGATAAGATTTTACTATAATTCTAATCAATAATTCCATGGGCCCTAACATTAACAAGATACATTTTCTTATTATCATACAACTGTTCAAAACTTTGTGAATTAACAGAAGTGTTATTCTGCTTGCTATTAGTATTAACTGAATAAATATATTGTTAACAAATTTCCAAATCCAACATACATGTAGTTTCATGAAGTTTAAAATGAAAACCAGTACTGTAGAACACTGAATTTGAGTGATCCACTTTGTACACACTAGGAAAAAATACAATGAACAGTACAGGGTCTAAGTAATATGTAACATCAATGTCAGACTAACTCAGTGATGGTGAACCTTTTAGTGCTTTCAATGATACCAAACCATTCTGGCATGAGAGCCATAGGTTCAGCACCTCTGGACTAACACTTCTAAATTTCCTACATCAGGTTCAGAATTGAATTTATTTTTCCAGAAAAAAAGGATCAGGGCTTGAAAAGAACCATGAAATTCTCACAAAGGTTCTTAAGTATACCAAATAACCTCTAAGATAAGTTATATTCACAGAGTTACAGGTATTGATCTAAAGGAATTTTCCTAGATATATGTATATCTCATATCTGTCTTGATTTAGTTGTATTAGAATATCATATAAAGAATGTACATTACCAAATGGTATTGGGATGTTTATTTAAAAAGTATCACTCAGGAACTCTGGATTCTTTTGTAGTTCATGCTGTTATTATTAAAAGTAATATATAAGAATTAATAATCAAGTGTTGGGAGTGAAAAACCTACGGGACAATGGAAAAGGAAATTTAAATAGAAGTTAGACTAACAGTTATTTGCAAGGAAAGAAAAGCAATTTGTTAATAAGTTACTGCCAATAACTAGAAGTGACATGGAAATGTAGAGATGAGAGGAAAAAATAAAGAGAAATTATTGACTTCAAATAGCTAAACTGTTTTTACAATTAAAATATATCCCCTAAATTGGGAAAGTCAGTTCTAAGGGAATGAAGTAGGGCATCGAGCAACTGAAGCAGAAAATTATTATTCCATTAAACCACCCCAAATCTCTAAATTTTAAATGAATTTTCACTGCTTAGCTATTGACTTTATTTTTCTTTTTGAACCAAAAGCAGCAGCTGACTCTGGAAATTGAGAATTACAGCAAGCTAAAGGTAGACTTTCTTATATCTTTCTGATGATCCCCAATAACTAACTGCATTCCTAGACAAGTCATCATCAAAAAAAGGAAAGAATCTTGTTCTTACACAATATACTACTGAAACAAGAGGTCAGTACATTAAGTATTTTCTAAATAAAACAATCCTTTTCCTATCATTTAACTACAACATGGGTTCCCACTTAGTCCATTTTGTTGAATCCTTTACCCCTAGAGTAATGGGTAACTTGATCAAATGCTGCATTGGCCTATCTATGAAATTTTAAAAGGCAAAACCTAAAAAGATCAAACTTATTCCAAAGAAAACTATTTCAAGAAAAAACTTAATAATCATTAAAGGCATTAAAAAATCTAGCATTCAATAGGTTAAAATCATACCTATAATTCAATAAAAATTATCAAGCATACTAAAAACCAGGAGAAATGCTCCTACAAAGAAAATGCTGGTCTGTGGGGTGTAGAACTGATTGCAATAGGATGTAGATACCTACAAGACATTAAAAGACATAAATCAAATTTATACAGATAAAAAAATTCCATGCCTGGGAGAAAAGTATACTAGATGACATTAACAGTACTCATTTCAGATACTACATTAAAAAAAGATTTGTAAATATGAAGGTGAGTCAACAGAAATTATCAAAATGAAGCATAAAGAAAGAAAAAAGATGTAAACAAACAAACAAACAAACAAACAAAAACTACAGGGCTGGGAATTTAGCTCAGTGATTTGGTGGCCTGCCTTGCAAGCGCAAGGACCCGAGTTCAATCCCCGGCACACACACAAAAAAAGAAAATGAAAAACAATTTAATATAACATCTGTGAGCTATGTGTCACTGTCAGGAGAACTAAAACATATATGATTAGAGTTTCTAAAAAATGAAATGGGGGCAGAAAATTTCTGAAAAATAATCATTGAAAATCTCCCATATTTGATGATGAAAATAGTAAACCCATAGATCCAAATTCTCTATGTCAAGCATAGAAACATTTGAAAACCACAACGGAAGGCAAGTGGAAAGTAAGATTTCCTATCCTATTCCTTACATTGGCCTATGGTGTATACATCTTGCATAAACTGTAGGACTGTGAAGGTGATGGATTTTATTCCCACAATCAGCTTATGCTATCTAGAAGGGTTATCCAGTGTATAGGAAGATTATCTTGTTGGTCTGATCTAATAATATAACTCTTTTAAAATTAGAGTTTCTCAGTGTCCAGCAGTAAGTCAGAGATTTGAAGGAGATTTGATATTCCCTTGCTAGACTTTAAGATGGAAGGGCCACATGCTAAGAAATGTGGGCAGCCTTTAGGAACTGATGACCACCCACAACTGACAGCAGGGAGACAGGGTTCTCAGTCTTCAAAGTGCAAGAAAATTAAATTTAAAAGGTGTTATTGAGTTTGGAAGGAAATCCAACCCCACTGCTTCTGGATGACAACTTGGCCTGGCTACAACCATGACACCTCTACAACTAAAAGTACAGTTTTTCAAAGCCAATTATGGCATACTATGAACTCTCTTTACAGATTGATTGGGTGTCATTCAGTCTTTTTATTTTTAACGCCCCCCCCTTAAACCCTTGGGATTTGATGAGTTATTTATTTTATTTTATTTTTTGTTTTGCCATTCTTCACACACAGCATACAAATTCAGCATTCTTTACCTATCTGGAAAAATCCTATGCCCTCAATATTTATCTCCATTCTAATGAAACATTTTACGCATCTTTTTTGATTCCAAACCAAATGTTATATTTGGATCAGTTTTTTGGATCATTTTTGCTTTATGAAACTACATTAACTATTTAAAAAATGAACTCTCAAATGTATAAATATAAAACAGATTTAACAACAAAAAAGTAATTTCAAAAGCACAGCTCCATTGTCTTAGAATATTTCCCACCTTTATTTTATAGGTAATAAGAGCAATATCTCTTCCATTAGGAAACTCCTATTTCATTTCTGATGGTTCATGAGAGTTGACAAGGAAAATATGCACCATGGCTGTAAGAATCCCAATACTCCCTCAAAGGGAAAGGAAATTATTTAGAAATGAACTGGTAATCTAAGTTGGAAAAATCAAAGCTTAGGCTAGGAGATTTTTTTTTTTTTTTTAATGGCTGAATGTACAGGATACTCCCCTCGCTTCCAGGATGAGAGTAGGTGGAAAAAGTTACCTCTGAAGATGCTGGCATATACTTTCCTCTGGTAATATAGAGAAAGCCTTTCTGAGCATCAGGAAATGAAAAGTATCAGAAAAACACAAAGGGAGGTGGGTGATACAAAGGAGAAAAGGCTAAGGGAAGGAATAAGAAAAAAATAAGAAAAGAAAGAAAGAAAAAAAATGAGATAAGAACAGGAAACTAATGATATCCTCTGATCCTATATATCCAAGCTGGATAATAGGCAGCTATACTTTTGGACAATCAAGCAATAATGCCAGTAAATCATCTGCTTTGACTGGAAGCAACTACTTTGACCACTTCGACTTAGATTACTTTAACTTTCAACTGAATGACTCCAGACTTATTCAGAAATACATCAAAATTGTTTTGATTCTTCTTCCTTTCTATGACAATAAAAAATCAATTTATGACATTAACAAAAGTTTTGCACATCCTTTTAGCATTTAAAAATTCTCCATAACTATTAAATCAAATTGCAGAAGAAATTTAAAAGGGAAGAAAAAATTATCCAATGCAACATTCAGTCAGATAGAGTATATAAAAGCATCCATAGTTTCTTATAAAAGTTAGGAATGGCAGACAAGATTGCAGTGAAAAAATAAAAGACAACATCCGATATCTTCAGTGGCACTTTCTCTGATATATAAAATGTCCTACATGATTTAAAAAAAAAAATCCAAGTCAATACAAGCATCTACTAAACTCTCTGACAACTGTTAACATCTGCATTTTCTCTTAAAATCTGTATTACCATCAATCTGGATCATTGCCTAAAGAGGCATTACTGCAGATAACTAAGACAGTTACAAATTATTCGAAGTCAGATAAAGCTGGGCCCTCAGCATAAAAAAACAATTGTACATTCATTCACTGGTTCACATTATAGAAAGAGAAAAGGCACTGCACCCAACTACTTCCCCTCAGGATAAATAGCAGTAATTAATATTCTAAATAGACATCAACATCCCTACCCCATTTCCCTTCCAGAAATTCCTTGTGACTTATTTTCCCATCTGATCTCCATTTAATCAATATTACCTGGGTGACTGCATTAGTTATTTTATTGATTGATAGTGGTTTTGTACCACCTTATGCCCACCGTGTAATTTTCCATTAGATCTTACAGTTTATTCTCACTTTGAACCTGCCTCACTTTGTGGCTTTGCCCTTTCAGGCACCTTTGAGAAGTGGGATTGGTGGGCAATTCAATTCCTAGTGCCTCTTCTGTCTCTCTTAGACAGAAGCTATCTTTCTCTCCATATATTTTTTCCTACTCTTAACCTCCACTGTTCCTAGAATTTATCATTAATTTTTGAGAACACTAACTCATGTTTCACATATCTAGCAGATTGGGAGTTATATTTCCCTTGTTTGAATTATTTTGGTTATTTGGATTACTTGGTGGCCTATATCAATATGACTTTATGCAGTTTACTTATTTACTACTATATGGACACATGACATTTGAATGTGTTATTCCCTGATTATTAACTATTATGAAAGTAAAAATTAAAACTATAATGAGAAATTTTCCTATTATAAAAATGTATTGTAGAAAACAACTTAAAATTATAAGGAGGTGTTTTAGAAGTAATAAAAGTATGAAATGAAATAAAATGTGATAGAGAAAAATGTAAGCATATTTAGATGTATACATAAAATGATGTAATAATATCTTTATAAAATACATATACACATATATAAAAGAATAGAGTTAATTTTGGTTATTCTGAGGGTATCTTTATTTTGGTTTATGCTGCCTTTTTGCTTGCCCATATTACTTGATATTTGTCTATGAATATATATTACTTACATATTTTTTAAAACATTTAATAGAAAAATCAACTTTAAATAATACTTTAAAATATATTTGATTTTGAAATAGAACAAGTATAGTAAAATTTTATAAAATGGTGAATCCAAAAAAAGAATGTACATGTGGACAATTGTTAGTCATTTAACTTTTATATAGGTTTGAATTTATTCAAAATTGAAAGTTGTGGGAAAATAAAGAAAATGCTTTATAATCCCCTCCCAAAGTATTTTCTTTTATTGTGGTTGAAAATTTCATGTGTCAAATGTATATATGAATTTAAAAAAAACACTTTACTTAAGTTGGTTTATACAATTAAACCCCAAAATTAGCTAAATAGTGAAAATAAACAGGAAAATATGACACACACACACACACACACACACACACACACACAAAATATACAATATATGTTTAATGTATCAGGGAATATATGTGTACAGTGTACACTCTTAATTTAAACTCCCCTAGTAAACCTCTTTAGTAACCAAGTAGGTCTCTGTACTATATTAGCCAACTACTTTTAAAATCAATATTTCTAACACAAACCTACTCATAACAAATTCAACCCTCAAAAGTATAAAAGATATAAAAGGTTCATCTCACCTCATCTAAATCTTGGATATAAACAGGCTTTTCCTCAAAGCCAACTGGCATTGGTTCACTGTAGGGAATCCTTACTTCTTCATAAAGCTTGTTATTCTCTCTTTGAATTGCTTCTGGTAAAATCATCTATAAACATCAAAAATAAGTATCCAATAATCATATTAAATAAAAGTATTCTGCTAAATATTTTTTAAATAAAAAGAGACAGAGTCAGACAATGCTATTAGCATTTATGACATAGCACTGGCAAATACATTTAGCTAATTTAAATGAAAATAAACCTGAAAAAAAAAATGAACACACATAAAACATTCATCTATTAGGTATCTCACATAATATACAGGCCACAATATGTTGTTAAATATTAAGGTATACATTAATTATATATCCTTGAAGACAAATGCACACACATAACTAGGAAAATGTGCAATATGTAAATTAAACTCAAAAATACAAATTACAAAAATAATGACAGAAATAAACAAATGTTCTTAATACCTACTAAGTCTTAGGAACTTTACTCTGCAATATCTCATTTCCCTACACTTAAACTGGTACTACACATACAAAGTAAGCAAAAAAAAATCATATGGCATTCCCTCAGAATAGAGACAGTATAGTGCTGGGGATTTAGCTCAGTGGTTCTGCTGCCTGTCTCACAAGCACAAGGACCCAAGTTTGATCCCCGGTACCAAAAAAAAAAAAAAAACCCAAAAAAACAAAACAGAACAACAACAAAAAAGAATAGAAACAATATATAGCACTTTTAGAAGAGCGGTATATAACCACCAATGTCATACCTTTGCACCAGCAATAAATGCTGATGTTTTCCTGGCTTCAGCCTGAGAATCATAAACATGGGGATATTGTATTTTCTCAATGTCCATGTCTCTCTGCCTGCTCAAAATTGGAACACTTCTAGCATGCAAAAGTGCTTGCTCTCTGTAAATACAAAAACAATAGGCTCTATTTCTCATTTTTATTTTGAAAAAGCATATACTAAAATAAGATCATTATTTCAGGTAGTTTTCCACTATAAAGAGAAGAAATGAAGCTATACAAAGATATTATCAAACCAGAAATTATTCTGGTAAGAAAATAGAATTTAGCACATTTTTAGATACACCATTCCATAAGTTTGCTTTACTCTCTTTATAATTTTGTTTTCTCATAATCCAAAGATGTTTAAAAAATTATAATTTCATTTTTAAAACTGTTTCAGTATTTAGAGAATCAAGTACAGTAATCTCTTTATTTCATTTCCTGCCTGTCTACTTCTAAATAATAACAGTAATAACAAAAATATTATTCATCTGGGAAGAAAACAAAGTATCAAAATAAATTTATGCAGGTTTTATATAACTTAAACTGAGCTGTGAGTGTATTGCTCCTAAATAGCCTGCTTCTAGATACGTATGTAGCAAAAATAAAGACAAAAAAAAAAAAAGATATGTACCAATTCCCCACAAGGAATGTAAACATTATATACTACAAACATGTACTAATAAAAAAGCTTACTTCTACAATCTAAATCTCTTACCCATGTGGATATAAGTAAAAATATCTTAACTATATAGATGACTGCTTTTTTAATTCCAGAAAAAGATTTTCATACAACAAAATTCTATTCTTACATGAAAATGGGACTATAGTATCAGAATCACTTAGACTGCAAAAGCCAAACAAAAACTGACAATGATACACAAAAGTAGCAATTACAACACATGCATTTTTCAGCTTCTAGCTTTTATTACCTCTGTGCCCTCAATTCCTTGGGATCAAAACATGTAAGACCATCTGCAGAAACTTCCCCATCTTCTCCAGTCTTTTTTTCTCGTCTAGCAATTTTTTTTTCTTCACGGCGACACTGTTTCATGAACTGCTTTTCTTGTTCGGACTGAATAGTGACTTGACAACCATAATTAGGTTTAGCATTCTCTCCCAAAATTTTTTTGCAATTGTCTAGGAAGCAAATTTTTATATATAACAAAATGTCTCAGACATGATTTGACCTTTATGAGAATCACTTCTTTTTCCCTACTAAAACGAAAAATTGCACAAAGGCCTAACAATTCACTTTTTAAAAGTGATATATTCAATTATATACTTTAACAGTTCTTGAAATAACAATGTCTAAATAATATTACATAGTGACTTATGACAAGTCAGCAATATTTTCTTACAAATTCAACAGTTTAATGTTACTAACATAACTTTTTCCATATAACATCAGTGACATAAAAATAGAATTTTATAATTTTGCAACCATTTATGTAATTTCAAAAATACAATAATGAACAATGTTAACTATAATTTGCCATTAAAATAATAAATAAAATAAAAATCTTTACATAAATATTTATACACAGTGAAACTTTTTTTTTAGCATTAGCTGAGGAGATATTTATAACCAGCAGTCAAAGTAAATAAGAAAGAACATGGTATACTTTTTCATGGGCATACAGTTAAGAAAACAAATAATAAAACAAAACAAAACTATAAGAACCAATCAGGAACAGTGGTGGTATGTGTCTATAAACCCAGAACTGTGGGAGGCTGAAGCAGGAAGATCAAAACGATAAGTCAAACTTAGGCAACTCAGCAACTTAGTGGGACCCTGTCTCAAAATTAAAATAAAAAAGGGACGGGCTGTATAGTTCCGTGTAAACAACCTGGGTTCAACCCCAAGTACTGTAACAGCAAAACACAAACAACCACGGGGCTGAGGGGGGAGGGACAGAGAAGGAGAGAGAGAGAGAGAGAGGGAGAGAGAGAGAGAGAGAGGGAGGGAGGGAGAGGGTGAGAGGGAAAGGATGAATCACTAAGGGGAATAAATAGTATGTCTGTGGTTTGGTCAACTCAATATTCAGTATAAATTGTCTTCTAATAGGATTACCTTCCTTTTAAATTATATCTTTCTAAGTACTGATTTGTTGGTTCATTGCAGCCCTAAAGAACAGACGTGAATGTCATTTAAAAAAATCCGAAAAAAAATTTACTATATTGAGAGCCTACTAAATCCAAGGCACAAAGAACAGACGAAAGTCATTTAAAAAAATCCGAAAAAAAATTTACTATATTGAGAGCCTACTAAATCCAAGGCACTATTGCTAGGTTTGGAAGACAATAAGGAATGAGACTTGGTCCATACGATGACAGAACGCAGTCTGAATTATTTCATCAAATTACAAGATCCAATACAGAACATAGAAGGAATTAAACAACGCTAGGAGAGGAAAACCTGTTTTCTAGTTCATTCCTGGTCAAATCTTCACAATTTTCAGATATTTGTCACTGCCTTTTTATATAATTTTAAGTAAGTCATTTAATTCTCCATCGTAAGAAATAATCTCATATAATGGCTTTATAAACCTTAAAAAGGAAGGTTTATCTCAAAATTATAAAATATACTCCTATCTGTATCAGAACTAAATTCTAAAAAACTATTAGAACAGTTCTAAAAACAGTATGTTCCAATTTAAGTCTTATAAGACTTTGTAAGAAAGTCTTACACCGGCAATGATAATTGAATTTCTGATTAATTTTAAGTGACAAAAAAAGAATGTAGTATTCTGACAGTTTTCAAGTGTGCTCTAGACTAAAAGTTAAATTGTCTGCAAGTCACACAACCAGCAACAAATAATAAGCAGAACATTTACAAATGTGAATAATGTCATTTGGTTATTGAAATTGGTGTTAAACATTTTAAAGTGTGAAACTGTAGTATAAATTACTGGGGATTAAAACCTAAATTTATGGTTTTCTTTAAAAAAGTGTCTACTATAAGTGAGTTCACATTTTACAAAATATATACTGAAATATCATCATACCCTCCTAGTTGGGTCTCTTTTTTGGAAATTTTCTATATCTAAAACCTACTCAATAGAACACAACTAGTAAATTATGTACTAGACCAAAGGATATAAAAATGTAATTATACTAAAGAGACAGATGTGTTGTGCTCACTTCGGCAGCACATATACTGTGTTAGTGAATGAATCTTTCTTTTAAATTAGTATTAACACTGCATAGTCTCTTACCTTGAAGAGCCTGAAATTTATGATCATTAAGAAATCTATCCACAATTGTAATTCTGTTTTGGAGGAGCTTCTCAATAAGATCAAGTCCTTCAGGTCCAAGCAAATCAAATAACTAATTAATAAAAGAAGAAAACAAGTAAAATCTTTATTAGCTCAAAATTAACTTTTAAGTTACTAACATCCTATTAAACACAGGAATAAAGTAAAAGAGTTTAATAAATAAGATAACTTAGAAAAGAAAACTTAGGTCTGGGGATACAGCTCCATGGCACCATACCTGTCTGGCAAGCACAAGGTCCTGAGTTCAAGCCCCGATACCCCACTCCACCCCCAAAAAAAGAAGAAAAGAAAATTAAATCTTAACATTGAGAAGGAGCTTTCACCTTTATAAAGCCTACTGACAATTATACAATTAAATATTATGAATCAATTTTTTAAAATATGATTTGAATACATTACTCTTAAATCATACAGTAATAAACTGTGATACTTAAGTTTTTTGTTGTTATAACCAAATGAAATTATAAAGTTGATTTAACTGGCTTTTCAACAAAGTATTCTGTGTTTTTCAGAGTCCACAGTACTATTTTCTTACAACTTTCTATGTAACAGTTGTTATTTTAGAGTTAAAGAATCATTAGAATGTTTTAATGAATCAAGACTATATGTGAAACTTTTACATTTTTTTTTTTTTTTTTTTTTTTT
>NW_022900926.1:79602944-79622026 GCF_012274545.1 Fukomys damarensis | reverse complement strand
TGGTGGAGAATGAACTCAGGACCTTGTGCTTGCAAGGCAGGCACAATGCCACTGAGCTAAATCCCTGGCCCCTTTTATATGTATTTTAAGACATAACATCTAGCATCTAAAATATATGCAGCAAATATTTTATGTAACTGTATTTAAAATTTTCCATGTATATCTTATACTTCTATTCAGTGGTTATCAATGATTTAATTGATTTTAAAGTCATACTACCAATGTTAGAATACAGAGACATTAAATTACATAACTGCAAGATAAAATCCATCTTAAAAACCTTTACATTTCCTGAAGTATGGTCTGGAAATACATGTTTTATTTCTTTTTCAGAATGGTTACATTCTTAAATTTGAATGTGAAGCTGTTAGATTAACCAAATTCTATTATCAAAGAATCCACACAAAATCACTGGATAAAAATTTAAGTTGAGCATATGTATAAGATATTTTATGTACAGCAATTTTTTTCATTCTGATGTTCATTTTACTAGTTATGTATATAAAAGGAAAACAAAAACAATAATAAATGATATCCTATCAATTCTAAGTATACCTACATCATTTACATAACATTTATTATATGCCAGGTATTACGATAAGCACTTAAAAGTGCGAATAAATCCTCCTAATAATTTTCAAATTAAAGTGCTATTATTGCTTTTGGAGTTGCAAAAATAAGCTTTAGACAATTATATAAATTGCCCAGTTAAACTAATTAGTAGAGTTTTGAAATGACATCCGTCTGAATTCAAAAATAAATATAATATGGTAACACTTTAAAGATAATTATAAGAGATCAACTTCCAACATAAGATCCTGCATACTGTTCCCCAATGAAACTAGAGAAATCATAATAAAAATAACCATTGAAAACCTCTAGAAATTTGTTTGTAAGGCACACAGTAAATAAAATATTTATTCAAAAGAATCTTCAAAACTCGGTAAGAAGACGGTAGCATTTAAACTAAAACCACTCTCTCAAAATAAATAACAACAAAAAACAACAAAAAAAACAACCAACCAACCAACCAAATAAATAAATAAATAAAACCACTCTCTCTCCTCTTTCCCAGATTAGCAAGGCTTGACTCAAGTTGGCGTACTTGACTGTTTCAAGAGCTTTGAGTTGTCAAGAGATTGTACCAGAGTCAAGAACTGAGGGCTCTGTCTACTCCCAGAACTTAGGCAAAGGGCTTTCTTCCTGGGGGGGGAACTAGACATCAGCACTTCTCAGGCTCCTCCCACATACCTATAGCTGAGGCAGTGCCCAGTAAGTACCCCCTCCCCAAGGCAACGTTGCAATCAATAGAGCAACCAGCTTAAAAGTAAAAGTGAGTTGTGGTCCGTGAAAGAAAAAGCCCTGGCCGACTATCCGCACTCTGACATAACTGTAGGTATCCCCAAAGGTGCAGCTTCCCGAACATCAGAAACTTAACGCTGTGATATGAAGGAAGATGGAATTGTCTTCACTCAAGTAATGTAGACAATCACTAAACAAAAATTAAAAAGTAAGTAACAGTTAATAGCTCTGGAGACAGAGGAGAGAATTATCCAGAGCTGGAATACACTGTCCAGTTTCAGCATGGATAGATGGATAAAGAAGTGCAAAGAAACAGGGCAGTATGATCTATACACGCAGGAGGAAAGGAAAAACAATTAACAGAAATTATATGTGAACATGACTAGAAATCAAATCAACAGAAAAAAAGTATTCAAGGTAAGTATTATGAATACGCTCAAAAAGCTAAACAGAAACTATGGTTAAAGAGGTAAAGACAAGCCCAAATCAAATAGGGAAGATATAAAGAGAAATTTTACAAAGAATCAAATGGAAACCCTGTAGTTAAAAAAATATAACAATTGTTTCAAAAATTCATTTCAAGAGATCAACAGTAGATTTGAGAGTTAATAAAGAGGAAGACAGAGATTATGATGAGATCCAAAGAATGAAAGATAAACAAATGAAGAAAAATAAACAGATACTCAGAGATACGACTGCATTATGTGTACCAACACAGGAGTAAGTGGAGGAAAGGTACATAAAAATAGTAGAAGAAATGATAGCTTAAAACTTCTCATGTTTATTAAAAAATATCAACCCACATTTCCAGGAAACATACCAACCCAAACGAACTCCAAGTGTAATAAACAGAGATCCACAGACTTTTAGTGAAAAGAATCAAAGTTAAAGGTAAGACCAAAAAAGTCTTGATAGCAGCAAGAGAAAAAAAATAATCTCTCAGTTTAAAAGAAGCCTCAGTTACCTGGGGATGTGGCTCAGGAATATACTGCTTGTCTACCAGGCAGAAGGCTGTGGGTTTGATCCCTAGCATCACAAAAACAAAACAAAACAAGAAGTCCCAATACATTAACTGTTGCAAAACAATGAAGGCCATAAATGGCAGGATAACATATTCAAAGTGCTAAAAAAGCAAAACAAAAGAATACTCATCAATCAAAAATTCTGTACCCACTAAAGCTATCTTTCAAAAGTGAAAGCACGACATTCACAGATAAACACAAAAGTGATTGTGTTGGTAGCGGACACACCTTACGATAAATATTAAACAAAGTTCTTTTAGGCTGAAAGCCAAGTGAATCCAGATGATAATTCAAATGTACAAAATACTTTATACATTATAAGGTGCATGTATTGAGAGACAGAACACAAATGTGTATGTATATTATCAGAACACCAAAACACATGAAATGAAAGCATAAAAAGAAACATAAAAGATAAAGGATAAATAAGGATAAATTCAACTGTAATGACTGAGGCCTCCAATAATGAGTATAAAACTGTACAGAAGTTAAATACTGACCAACACTATACACTAACTAAACCTAGAAGACATCTATAGAACATGTTATACAACAAGAGCAGAACATACATCCTTTTCAACGTATATGCCAAACATGCTCCAGGATAGTTCATGCACTAGGCCATAATATAATCTCAATAAATTTAAAAATAGAAATAGATCAAAGAGAAATTCAAAATCATTAACAAAAAATGTTGAGAAACTCACACATGTGGTAAATAAAACAAAAATTCTCAGTTGATTACAATTTAATCAAAAGGGAAACACTGTTGAAATGAATGACAATGAGAAACAACAGAGCAAATTTATAGGGAGAAGCTAAAACAGTACCTAGAAGGAAATTTGTAGCTATAAATGTTTAAAGAAAAAAAAGACCTTTAATCAATAACCTAATTTTTAACCTTCAGATACCAGAAAAAGAACAAAAAAATCCTTAAGCAAGCAGAAGGAAGAAAATAATAAACATAAACAAAAACAAACGAAATAAAAAGGGTAGAGGCCAATCAAGAACATTAAAAGGTGATTTTTAAAACGCTGGTAAAAATCAACAAACTTTTACCTAGACTGTTCAAGAAAAACAGAAGACTCTTGTGAAGGTGGGACATCACTATTAACCTTACAAAATTCAAAAGGGTTAAAAAAGAATACTATGAATCATTATCTTATCAATAAATAAGATTGGATGAAATGGACAGGTCCTTAGATATAAACTACCCAAACCGAGTCAAGGTAAAATAGACTATGTGAATATACCTGTAGCAAATGAAATATTGATTAGTCATGAAAACTACAAACACACACACACACACACACACACACACACACACACACACACACACACACACCGTAACACCAGGTCCAAATGATTTCAGTGCTGAATTCTAAATGTTTGAAGAAGTTAACACCATTTCTTCACATACTCTTCTGAAAAATATAAGAGAAAGGAAACACTTCCCAACTCATTTTACGAGGTCTATACTACTGACAACAAAGACAAACAGCACAAAAATGAAACTACATATCAATATCTCATTGAAATGTGGACATAAAAATCCTCATGAAATACTACCAAACTATATCTAGCACTCTATTAAAAAATTACATACCATGAAAAGGGGTTAATGCTAAGACCACAAGATTGGCTCAACAGGAGAAAATCTCTGATATACGACATATTATATCACTGGGATAAAAATAAAACACATGATCCCTGGTGCCCCCTCCAAAATAAACCACATGATCAACAGATGCAAAATAAAACTGACAATACCCCTCTTTAAAAATAAAATCACTCAATAAATGAATACGTGAAGGAAGTTTCCTCACTACATAAAGGACATCTATAAAAACTCACAGCTAACATCATACATAGCATCAGTTCACAGTGGTGAAAGACTGGATATTTAACCCACAAAGATTAGAAGTAAGACAGGAAAGTCTGCACTCACCACTTCTATTCAACACTGTAGTGTAGTTCTAGCCAGGTCATTTAGGCAAGAAAAAATAAGAAAGACATCTAGATTGAAAAAGAAATAAAACTATTTTTACCTACAGATGATATAATCATCTATAGAAAATACTATTACAACTGATAAACCAATTCATCAAAATTGTAAGACACAAGATCAATACCCCAAAATCTATTGTGCTTCTATTTAATAGTAATAAATGATATGAAAATGAAAGTCAAAATTCCATTTATAATAGCAACAAAAAGAATTACTAATACTATATTTTATGATTTCATTTTTAACAAATGTCCAAAATAAGAAGATTTCTATAGACACAAGTAGATTAGTGGTTTCTTGGGATAAGAGAAGACGGGAGAGAGGGATGAAGAGTGACAATTAAAGGACTACAGATTATTTTGGAGGTGATTTAAGAACATTAAAATTATGGTGATGGATATATATATATATTTATATCCCTATATATATAAAATTATATATATCCATATATATAAAATTATATATATATCCATATATATAAATTATGGTGATTGATATATATATATTTATATCCATTACTAAAAACAATTTACACGCTTTTAAATGGGTGTACTGCATGATATATGAACTGTCTTTGAAGTAATTTTTTTAAAAACCTTATGAACCAGAATGATTTATAAATAACAAAGAAAATTATTTATGAGAGAAAAGATAAAGTTTAAGTAGTTTAAAAGCATTTTTTTCTAAATTTTTATTATTTGAATTAACAAATTATACAATGAACTGTATATACTAATTGGGTTTAGTCTGATATTTCAATATATACATACAGTGTTCACTGATCTAATCCAGCCACCCATTGTCCACTTTCTCCTGATCCCAACCTCTAATAATGATTGTGCATTCAAATCAATTTTCATAAAAACATCTTAGTCACTTTAAATTAATTGTTAGTAAGACAAAAACCCTGACATTAAGATTAAAGATGCCATTAAAGAAACTTAGAAAAAGAAAAGAAAAACACAACATAAATCTATATATATACTTTTCCCCCACATCCAAAAGAAACTTCAATAGGAAATGCTCTTTATATACGAAATGAACTATCTTTTAAGTCCTGTCAACTCTCAAAGAAATTTTAAGACCTTTTCTTCCAGAAGAAAATAATTATAGCAGAGATATCCTTACATACATTCTTAGACACTTAAAATTACTCAATTCAACACGTGATGTTCTTAAATAATAAATACTATTTAAAATCTAGTTATAAATTTTTGACCCAAAACAACTTCAGAAAACTACCAACATATTTGGAAGATAATGCACAGCCCACAGCACAAAGAGCACATTATTTCCTAAAAGTAACACACTCAAATCCTGGCAAAGAAGATAAGGCTTTTTAGCATTGCCTAGCAAAACTTCTAAAATTCCAAGTAATCTCCAGCAGAGTTCTGCGATCAGCTGCTATTAAAGAAACCTCAAAATTATGTTTCCATAACATTGGCCATTTTCATCCACATTGAGAGCAGGTGCAATTCTCTTTCAAGATTTGCACAACAAATTAATTTGGTATTCAGAGTGACTGTGAAGGTACAGCTGTCTGGACCACTACTCCATACACTGATAGAAGTTCTCAAAGCTACCAAATTAAATGAGAGCAAGAAGAGAAAAGTTAGTTACGGATTCAGAAATAGACATCTACTAAACAGGTTTTAAAAAACTAGAAGAATACAACTCTCATAAAAAGGTAAGTTTCACTATTCTGGGTATAAATGATATGGGATTTAAGGAAGACACAATAGATAATGACAAGTAACATCCTTTTCCTGGGTGGGAGATATTGTTAAAGCCATAACTACTAAAGTATTACTGAAAAGACAAAGGTTCTTATTGGCATCAAAAACCCTTTTTTCATTAAATCAAATTATTAGACTAAGGTAGTTCTTCATTAAACTAATGAATGGAAACAGTCAAAAAGTAATTAAAAGACAAAGTTCCTGAGATGCTAAAAAATTACTTCCTAGCTTCTTGACAATGCAATATTTTCAACAGATGAAATGTATTTTTTTTATCTCTCTGGAAAGATAAACTCTACTTGCCATTGTATACTGAATTAGATCACTGTTATTCTAATAGAAACAATGCTATCGTGGGTGTTAAATTTCCAACACAATTATCACATCATAGGTACTGCCACAAAGGAAAGTAAAAAGTAATGTTAAACCTTTTCAATAACATAATAAAGAAAATTATACTATGAACCTTATAAAATTTGGCAGCAAGATATACAATGGGACTAAATAACTATAAATCTGTCTTCTAACTGTGATATGCAAAGACAAACAGAGGGTTTGAGAAACTGCAGAATAAATAAGTGAACTTGGATTTGCTAGAGATTTAGAATCAAACATTATTTCAAAATAAAACAGTAGCGGTAATGTGTGGTTTGAACCATTTCTGAGTAGTCAAAAATGTTGAACAAATAAGCAATCACTAAAACAGGCTTTAAAGTAAATAAAATTTCAATATTTACACAAGGATTGTCAGTTCCATTGTTTCCATGTGAATATTAAAGAATTCATTAGAAGTAAAAAACAGAAAGTGTACTTGGAGTTACAAAAATATCTCTTAAAAAGAGAAAATTATCAAATAGATAATAGGCATTCTGAAAAATAGTGATGCACAATAAGTAGAATATCTTGGTGTAAATGGTACAGGGGATTGAACTTGGGACCTTGTGCTCGCAAGGCAGGTGGCAGGGGCATTTTTAAACTAACAAAGTAGATTATGGGATTAATCTTAATATCAAGTTTGGTCATGGGTCTGCCCTGTTCGATAATTTCACCAAAGACAAATAAATGAGTAGAACTTAAATGTATTGAGTATTTATATAGAGAATGTAAGCAGTATTATAGGTCAGTATAAAACTTATTGAGATCCTAAAAACTCATGTACTTATATACAATAAAGAAACCTGGTCACATAAATTCCAGAAAAGGCTAGAAAAGTAGAGAGTTAGTTTTTTGCAGACTTAAATGAACAAAAATTGCAGTGAAGGCTGGAAAGAAATTTAATGCATCAGTGGTAACTGTCTTACTTTTCTTGTCATTGGGACACAACACCTGACATCTACAACTTAAATGAGGAAAAGTTTAATTTGGCTCACAGTCTGTAGAGGTTTTAGTCCATACTTGGCTGGCTCCAAGGTGGTGGGGCACAGCAGA
Organism: Fukomys damarensis; assembly: GCF_012274545.1. Classification (NCBI taxonomy): domain Eukaryota; kingdom Metazoa; phylum Chordata; class Mammalia; order Rodentia; family Bathyergidae; genus Fukomys; species Fukomys damarensis. The sequence continues at coordinate 79,614,530 of NW_022900926.1, read as the reverse complement.
GTGGCTTGCTTATAGCATGGCTGGCAAATAAGGGAGAGGGATCAAGGGAGGAGGGGAGGTGATAAGAGTCGTCTAAGTCACATCCCCAGTAACCCACCTCCTCTTACCAGGCTTTAAGTCCCAACATCACATCTAACTGCAAACTCATTAGTGGACTAATTTGCTAAGTGTCATTCTCCCACGATCCAATCGCTTCCCAAAGCCCCATCTATGAGTACATAAGTCTGCAGGGAGACTTCTAGATATAAACCATAACAATAACAGTGTTTCTAATGAGTGCTGAGTGCAATTCTAATCTATACTTTTTAAGATTACAATGAAAAATTAAAGTACATTTTAAAAATGCAATCAGGATGTCCAATAGCTTGTTTACAATAAATGTTATATAAAGAAAGCTAATAGCTTGTATTTAACTTGGAGAATTAGGACCATAGTAGAATAACACAGACCCCTTCCTTCCTCTTCTTTCTTTTTTCCTGCCTACCCCTCCTCCCTCTCCTTCTCTCTCTTTCTTTTCTTTCTCTCTGGACTGATTGAATCTAGGGCCTTCACACTTAAGCTACATCCTGTGCCCTTTCATTTATTATTTTTTAGACAGAGTACTGCTAAACTGCTAAGTTTGTCCAGTCAACTTGTTGAACCTCCTGCCTCAGCTTCCCAGAATGCTGGAATTGCAGGCATGCACCACCACAACCAGCTGACCTATCACTCTTGATACACATCCTACCACTCTGGCAATGTTCCTTTCCTGCCTCTCCTTTAGACTCATTTTCTTTACTATTAAATGCCTGTGCCCCTTAACACGACCCACACTTCATCTTCTCTCATTGGCCTTTCACAACCAATTCCTTAACTTCCATTAGCAAGCGGTGCTGAAATATTTTACTTGGTACCAGGGATCACACTTGGGACCTTGCACTTGCAAGGCAGGCAGTAGAACCACTGAGCTAAAACCCCAATCCCTGAAAAATTTTAAATTTAAGTGTTTCTATATCTTCACTCTGAGCTCCACGGATTAATTGCCTAGTTATAATCTTGATTTAAAGATCTCAAGTCTCTCAAAATTCTACATAAATAAAACTTCCCATGATTTTCTACTCACTTCATCCTTTCCTAAGTCTTATTTCCATGCATAGCAAGCAACACAAGTCAAAAGCCTAAAAGGCATCCTTAACACCTCTTTATCCCACTGCACCCACCCCATCCCAGCCATCCAACACAACACCAAATCCTTTGGGATTACAACTACTACACAGATTTCAAATTTTTCTGCTTGTCTACGTTAATCTCCCCAATATTTGTTGGCTGGACCACCAAAGGGCTTCCCTAAAAGACTTTTCTACATCTATCCAAAACATCCCTGTTCTAACATGATAATTTTATAAAGTTCAGAACTGATTAATGTATGCTATCTCTGCTTCCATCTCTTGCTAAAAACTCTCCAATAGCTTTTCATTGTTCTAAAGATAAAGTACTGAACTGAAGCAATCTTACAAGCAGAACCTCAAAACATCACAAAATGTTACACTAAGATTCAAAATACTAACATGTATCTGGTTATCTGCTCCATCTAGAAAGAACTTTAATACCATTAATAAAATTAATATTAATTATAGCATCATTTTAAATTCTTCCCTTCTATACACATAATGTCCCTTTTTTTAAACTAAATGAATATACAAATTTGGGAGATATATTATCAAAACTGGGAGAAAATATAAAAGAGTTATGTTTAACATTGTAAGTGATCTGCTGTAGGAATGTCTTACAGATGCCAGATAATGTTTCTTTCTGAAATGCTATTAAACAAATTACATTTTTGAAAATTGTAAGTGCTTTACAGAATTTAAAGAAATATATATTAGTACAAACACACTGGTACCATTTCTGCTTGTACTTACTTTCCAAGATTCTTCTCTGTATTTGCATTCTAAGTTAGAGACTTGGTCTCATTCATATTTTTGACAGTCAAGTAAATTTAAAACTTTATAAAATCTATGCATGTTATTGTAACAGCAAGTTAGTGCCAGACAACAATCGACTGGAGCTCAAATCATGAGCTTACTGCTAACCAGCTCTAGGACTTGATACTTTCTCAAAGCTTGTTTTCTAAACTCTAGAGTACTCTCAATGTGACAGGGACTAATATATGTAAATATATTTGTCAAGGTGACCTTTATATAATAAGCATTTAACTGTTTAGAATTAAAATAAATCCTAATCAAATATGGGAGGAAGAAAAGTATACAAAATAATTTACATGATATTAATAAGAGATTCATTCATAGGAAAATGGATACATATTGAGGATATACTCCTAAGTGAAATAAGTCACATGTGTGCAAATACTGAATAGTTTCTCTGGTGTGAATAAACGATAATAGTACATAAGATCCTAATGATATAATTGACAATGTGAAATAGGAAGAAAGGGGCTAAAGGTGTAGGGAAAGTGGGAAGAGTAGGGGAAAGCTAATAAGGGAAAAAAAATATGAGAAAATGAAAAAAATGGAAATGAAGTGTTTGTAAAGGGGGAGGGGAGGAGGGGGGTGAAAGGAGGGCAGGGACAAAGGAAGAAAATGAGAACCAAGACCTGTCATGTAAAGGTACAAGATCCCAATAATGAATGTAACTATACTGTATACCTAAAATGTACCAATAAACTCAATGAGGAGAAAAAATGCAAACAAAAAAAGAAAAAAAAATAACAATAACAATAACCTAACTTTTGCTCTACTTATGTCTCAGACAAAGTAGTAAGTGCTCTGCCTATAAAACATACATTATTACAGTTTTGATCTGAAAATATGTTCAGTAAATCTCTGTAAATATGCAAAATACTAAGGCTTGGTACATCATTTAAAAATGATGGACTGGGGATTGGCTCAGTGGTTCCACTGCCTGCCTCACAAGCGCAAGGGCCCAAGTTCGATCCCCAGTAACAAAATAATAATAAGAAGAATAATAAGAATAACTTAAAGAAAACACTACAAAATTGTCTAATAATCAAGTACCACTTGCTAGGAAACACAAACACATAGCAAATACTATACATGCATATTTGTTTTAGTATTTTTTTCAGAGGTGTGCTTGATTGTGGTATGTGCATGTATACATTCTAATTCCACATTTTGCAGCCATTTAAAACTGTCAGCTTTCTCATCTGCTAAAACAGAATTAGCAGTGTCCAATAGTAAGTCTACAATGAACTGGTATTATCAATAGCTTTTTCTAGCTGATGATTCTCTAGCACCTTTCTGCTAATAGGCACTCATAAGCCAAATCATGCTAGTGCTAGAGAAAACTCATTGACAAAAATTTTCCTTATATTGAACTCCATCAGTCTCACTAGAGTTTTCATCCATTACACTATCTGTACCCATTAGGGTCAGATGATAGTAAAAGCTTTTCTATAAGATACCTCTTCAAATACTTGAAGACATTGCCAGGTAATATAAGTACACTTTACTCTCATATTCTTACTTTCCCATGCAAAGTGCATTATCTACTTGGTTTCAAATGATTTGTCATCCAGTTTCCTTTTAAAAAGGACCTTTTACTGTGCCTCTTTACAAATGGTGTCTTACACTAAATATTTATTAAATATTTCATCAGGGAAGATCACAGATAATTTTGGATTAAAATGTTCTACAAAGGTAACACAGGAGATAACAAACATACTATCAACTCAAACTGAATGTGTAACCAAATAAAAACCTTCAGTTTTAATTTTTTTTCAACACAAATTCTTATTAGGACAGGTTTACATATCCTGTCCTGTGTGTGTGTGTGTGCGCGTGTGTATGTGTGTAGTGGGGGGGGTCACACATATGCACAGGGTAGTGAAACTGAACTCAGGGCCTTCTCACTGAGCCACACTCCTGGCCCTTTCTAATTTTTTTATATTGAGATCGGGTCTGCTTTATTTCACTAAACTGCCTAGTGTAGGCTCAAACTTCTGATCCTCCTCCTGCCTTAGTAACTCAGATGCTGGGGTTAAGGTTTGTACCAGCTTTCTGTCCTTTACACAATCTTGAAGCCCAGAACTCCAAATGGACCTGCCATACAGTTTGGTTTCTGTTTCCTCACTTTAGTCCTTTGAAAGCTTTCTAAATCCAACTTCTATCACCAACATTTTAGTAACTGCTACCAAGAGCTAATCTCACCTTAAGTTTTATAAACAAATTACTGATTCAAGTGCTGGACAGGACTAAATTTTTTTTAAAAAATGCATTAGAGAATGAAGAATAGCTCCCAAATCAATATTTAGGATTGGATTTCTCAATGAACTCTATTTAACTGTATTAGTCACTGGCCAGCATTACCTTGTCTTAGATAAAACCCTGATGTTACAGCTCTTAGCCCCTGGGGCTCTCTATATGCTAAATAATAAAAATTAAGTTTAGAATTTAATTCCTCAGTCATATTAGCCACATGTAGCTAGTAACTACCATAGTGGAGAACATATGTGAAATATTTCATTTATTGCAAAACTATACCATTGTTCTAGAAGATATTTTGTGTGTTCTGTAAAATGTTCTGCTAATATCCAAATGGGATATAATTAGACTGCAAAATGTATCTGTATAATTAAGGCATATTTTCTACCAACTAGTTTTTAATAATCTATAGTTCACATTATGGTTCACTATTTGCATTATACATTCTATAGGTTTGGACAAATGGATAATTATTATAATAATACATAATCTTCTATTATATTACAAAAAATTTCACCTCCCTAAAATTTCCCTGTACTCCACCAATTCATCCATTTCTCTGTCCTCCAAATCCTTGATCAATATTTAATTATCGCCAATTCTGACTTTTCCAGAAAGTCATGGAGTCAGAATTACAGAGTATGCAATTTTTTCTGATTGGCTTCTTACATTTAGCAATATTCATTTAAGCATCTTCCACCTTGTTTTTTGAACTGTATCCGTGCATCATATATTCTGTTATAGGGCTACACCAGTTTGTATATACATTCACTTAATGAACGATACCTTGCTTGCTTCTAAGTTGAGGCAACTATGTCTTTTTTACTTAAATATGCAAATAAACAAACAAATGCTAGAAAGATAATAGTAATTGTATACTTTTCATTGTCATTTTTATCTTTTCCACCTTTTCTATAATAAATATATACTAAACAGTAAATTTATTTTATTTTTAATAATACAAACCAGATGCTTTTCTACCAATTTTCTCATTTTTTGATGAGTACACAAAACATCAATTATTTAGACTAGAATATATTTATATATTTACTATATTTAGGATGAACACCAGAAATTTTATAAATAAAAAAAACTTATCTGGTAGACAAAAGCAGACAAAAGTCTAACAGTGTAAGATCTAATGACTAAACAATTGAAATTTATTTTTTCAAATGAACTTTCGGTGAAACACAATTTAACTACTTGAGAATCATGCTGACATAATATTTTTTAAAAAATGAACACTAAAATATATCTAAGCAATTTAGTGTTAATAATACCTCATATAAAAATAAAATTAGTGTTTAACAATTTAAAAACTGAATTAACAAGTAAAATCTTTAATACAAATTACAGATGGATGGAAATGAAGTATGTGTAGGGTAACTACAATACTGAAGAAGAGATGAGGCGTTCTGAACTAACCTAGTAGGAAAAGTAGCAATTTACACCCAGAAATTAATATTCTAATACGGCATCTCAAATGGACAAATTTATAAAGTGAAGCAAGTGAAAAAGGTATTGGTTTTCAAATATACTTATCAGTTTATGTATCAAGAGGAAGTGGACATTTTTTAAAGAAATACCTGAAATTCATCATATAAATTTAATATTTGTGAGATTTATTATATTTCAAAGTAAACTAGTAACATATAAGCAATAATGTCTAGTCTCTTTTTTTATCGACACAAACAATAAAAACCACAGCATTTATGAGGAACCCTTTCTATTTGGAGTTGGGAGATGTGAAACTATGCAAAAATTCTTGAAACAAAATATGAAAACCCTTATTCATAGCTATAAACCATTAAAATTACCAAATTAATAAATAAAATCAATAAGGCTTAACACAGTAAGTAACAATGACTTTCTGGTTGTTGCTTCTCTTTTGTTTCCCAGAATCACCAAAATACTTACAAATGCTACAGTTAAGGTATTTATTTATTTATTTTTTGGTACCAGAGATTGAACTCCGATCCTTGCATTTGACAGCAGGTGGCAGAACCACTAAACTAAATCCCCAGCCCCGATGGTTAAGTTATTCTTATTAAAAACAACATAACTATCATGATTAACTTTCATTACTTTGATCAAACTTAGTTTTTAGATTTAACCCTAAGTAAAAAGAATAAATAAGTTTATACTATTTCAAGAGTAGTAGACAGGATTAAGAAAACAAGGAACAGTTAAACATTTTCAAGTGCAAAGCCATTTTTATCATGAAACAAAAACATCAGTTATAACTAAGTATAACAAGAAGATTCCAGGCTTAAACTAACATTTTATGTATCTAAGGAGAGGAAAACTGTTAGATGTCTTATTATTTAAAAGTAATGCATGCTATATGAATAAATGTTAAAACACGTGCAAAATACAAAAATAAAGAGCAATACAAAGAAAGGTCTTTTTTTTTTTTTTTTTAAACAAAGCAAACACAAGCAAAACTGAGCAAAAAAGTACAGAAAACGAGGTTTTAAAGAAAGGGCCAACATAAATCTAGTGCAAAAATTTAAAAGAGAGGACGAGTACTTAGTAGCAACATGCTGAGTACTCAGAGAAAATGGCTAATTTTGCTGAAGACATATGATGTAGGGCTGGGGATTTAGCTCAGGGGCACCAGACCTACCTCCTAAGTGCAAGGTCCTGAGCTTGATCCCAGGTGCCAAAACAAAACAAAACAAAAAAACCCCAAACCATGGACTGTATAATAGATATTGTGAAATAAGAAGATATTTATCAAACTTATACTGTGTGAGATACTATATTAATAATTAAAATGCTTAATGCAAAGAAGTTATGATTATTAGGAAACGAACTGATAGATTAGCAAATGAAAATATATTATTTTGAGATCATGATCGTGTATTTACCATTTTTTTTGTTTATTTTGAAAAATTAATTTTTAACAGAACTGTTTTATATTTTCTTTATTAATATCTACTTATACTACAATAAAAAAGTAATACAGCCACGCAATTACATTTTCTCACAATCAGTTCAGTAAGTATCAACCCAACCTAACTTTGGATACTCTCACAATGTTCCGAAAGTGCTTTTTATCATTTTCTTATCCCTTGATTAAAAAAACAAACAAACAAACTTGATTTTGGAAGAAATAAAACCAACAACTACTATAAAATTTGAATGGGCAAGTCTGCCTTCCAAGAGACACCAGGCCATACAGTTTAAGAACACATTAGTATTAAACCTTGCCAGGAGTGGTGGGGCATGCCTGTAATCCCAGCACTCACTCGGGAGGCTGAGGCAAGAGGATCTGACCTGCGCTACATAGTGAGTTCCAGTTCAGTCTCAACTACATAATGAGACCCTGTCTCAAAAAAACAAAAAACCAAAAAAAAACCCAAAAACAAAAACAAAAAAACAAAACACATCAGTATTACACCTTTATGCCACAGATAATCTTTCTTACTGAGACTTTTTTAAAAACAGAAAAAGCAAAAATGTTCCAGAAGCTTATTTTATGATGCTGAGACAATGTTATATATTACAACAGTATAATTCTCTACTCAGGACTGGAATTTTAAGTAAAGTATAAGAATAAAAACTATATATTGCATCAGTGCCTGACTAAGAAGGCTTCAAGAAAAACAGAAGAGGAATTCTGATTCTCATAAGTCAACCTTACAAAATACAAAACAAAACAAAAAGGAAAACCCATACATTTCCTTTTTAATTTCAGAGATATGTATTTTAAAAATTAGAGTTTTTCTACACAGTAAAGTAATAAATAGTATAGTAAGTAAAATATGCTAAGAAAAACTAGCCAATTTAGGGAGTCATTGAAACAATAAACTTTTTAATTTGTATATAATATAAATTATGCATGGAACTAAAACTAAAGGTAACAATAAAAGAACAAAACTTGTAAATCTGGGCTGGGGATTTATTTAGCTCAGTGGTGCTGCCACCTACCTCACAAGAGCAAGATCCTAATTTCAATCCCCAAACCAACAAAACAAAACAAAACAAAGAAACAACAAAAAACCAAAACAAACAAAACAAAAACCAAACCAAACCAAACCAAAACAAAAAAACATGTAACCAGAGCCACTCTGAAAAAAGCTTGGAATTGACACTTAAGTTCATGTGATATTTAATATTAAGTAATTACAAAACAGCAATTAATATTTAAAACTTCATAAATTACATATTCTTAGTTTGGTTTGTGGCACAGAAAATTACATTCTAAAATACACAAATAACATAATATGACCATGAAAATTAAGACAATTTATTTATCTGTAGGTAGAAAAATGTGCTATACTAATCGCTGTTGCTTGCAGAGAATCATATAAATTATATTTTCATAATAACTAATGCTCATTATTTACAGGTACTTAATCTAATTTAACAAAGCTAAAACCAAGGTCATTTACCACCTAGTTAAAACAACTTGGAATGTGAACACTATTTATTCCCCAAATGCTGTAATTAATTACATGTGCAGTAAATAAAGTTAAAGCTAGGAACTATTACATATTTAAAAACTTACTTTACATTTTCATATAAATGACAAATTAATAGTTTCCTTAATTCTTAGAAAGGCTAATTTTCAGTATCTCAGAAGAAGACAAGCTTATACTCACAAATGTATACATACAAAACTGAAAAAAATTAATGCACTGTCACATCTGAATAAATGTATATGCAATTTTTAAACCTAGTATTATTTATATTTATAAACTGACAAAATGTTTTTATTCAACTCAAATACTACTAACAGAAATACATCATTTACAATAAAATGTATTTCTCACTTATAGTCTATGTCAATACCCTCCATGTAACTGTCAATGTACAAAATACATATATATAAAAGACCATCAGGCCATAAAACTGTATTCGCTATAATGAATGTTGCTAATGTTAAGAATACTTTGGAGGAACACATGGATGTATGAATCATTCATATGAGGTTTATGAAGCATTTTATCACCAAAACTCAGTGAAGAATAAAAGGAAGGAACAATATTAAAAAGAAAAAAGGTACTGTACATATTTTGACAAAATGACCTACTTTTTCAGCAATCATTCCAACTAAGAGCAAAATATTTTAGAATTTACTATTACTGCAAATTGATAATAGGTAATTTTAAGTCCTAATATAAGTTTAATATAGTTATAATAGATTTTTATCCATATCTTATAGTAAGGATATATAACCTCAAAAACTCAAGTTTAGCACGCATCTTAAAAGTCATCAAAATCCGACTTCCACAAATTTAAATTAAGGGAGGACATGTTTGTTCATTTCCAATAACAATCACATTATTCACCAAAAGAGCTTATTACATTTAAAGGACTCTGAATTGACAAGATTTTCCAAAGCTGAAATCTGTGCTCACTCACCCTCTGTCAAGGTATTCTAGTCATAACAAGTGAACCACCCTTCTTCCCGATATAGCTTTTCAGTCATGTCCCCCCATCCAACCATAGCTTTCTCTTCAAAGTTAACCAACTGCCGTTTTTTTGTTTGTTTGTTTGTTTGTTTTGTTTTGCTTTTCCAGGTTGGTAACCCTCTTGTAAGTAACATCAGAGGATTGTGGCTTCCTTAAAGTGTGCCTGCCAAGTATAGTCTGAGGAACACAAAAATTAAAAGAATTATCACCAGTACCCAAAACTTCCTTTATAATCAAATTAAATTGTCTGCTACCTATACATTACTTACAATAACAATAGATAGGCAGAGCTTGCTATCTGCTAAACATCAGTCTAAGTGCTTCAGGAGCATTATACCATTACCTTCAGAGCTAAACTATGTGGTAAGCATAACAACTTTCCACACATAACTAGTAAGGAAACAGAGGCTTAGAGAAGTGACCTGGACAAGGTCAGTTTGAAAGTGGAATAGCTAGGCTCATAAACATGTCTACACTCAAAGTCTATGTCCTTAAACATTTGAATTTGTAGCTTCCAGGCTGATTCACACTGTATTTCATTTTAACAAATGCAGCTGCTTAGGCTGGGGCTTTAGCTCAGTGGTCCACCACCTGCTTCGAAAATTACTAGGTCCTGAGTTCGATGCCAGATACAAAAAAAAAAAAGTTGAAATAAATGCAGCTGCTAAAACAAATGTTCCTATGTAACCATATTCGTGGTTACATATATTTCACCTTTTATTTACCTATTATGTCAAGTTATTTTCAGTTGATCAGTTTAACAATGTGAGCCACAAAGGGAAGAAAAAGGCATATACAAGCAGGATAAATATATATGATATATATAATGTATATATGACACTTTCCTAAATAGATTATAAAACGAGATCAGCTAAATGATTCTTGAGTTCACGAAAACTTCGTATCTCCTAAAGTAAAAGTAGAAATGAACAACCTAATTGCAGACAATGTGGAAGGAGTAAGCAGCTTGGGAGAAAACAGCCATATCATTTTAGAGTAGACAATATGTATACATTCAAATAACAAAAATAAAACAAAAACAAAGATACCTAGGACCTAAGTCACATTTCACTCAAAACAATGAGATTAAAATAACAAAACATTTAAAAAGATGTCTGATTCAGCTATGCACTGAGGACTGCCTTTCTAAGCGCACCACCAAAGATTCTTAAAATGAAAAGAATACACTGCTTACTTGACCATGCGAAATATGAAGACATTTTTATATCTCAATATAAATCTTATAAAAAGTTAACTCCATCAAATAAAAATCAGCTATTCTCACAAGAAAAATATCAGTCTACATATACTTGAAAAAAATTTAACCTCAGTATAGGAAGAAAGGGGCTAAAGGGGTAGGGAAAGTGGGAAGGGGAGAGGAAAGCTAATAAGGGAAAAGAAAAATATATGAGAAAATGAAAAAATGGAAATGAAGTGTTTGTAAAGGGGGAGAGGAGGAGGGGTGAAGGGAGGGCAGGGACAAGGGGAAAAAATGAGAACCAAGACCTGTCATGTAGAGGTACAAGATCCCAATAATGAATGTAACTGTACTGTATACCTAAAATGTACCAATAATCTCAATGAGAAAAAAAAGTTAACTTCAGTAGTAGTATCTTAACAATATCATTTTCCTATTAAATATGCAAAAGGTTTTTTAAAGAATTGTCAGTCATGTAAGTACAGGAGACACTACAATATGCAAACTGGTAGACAGAAAGTATTTTGTTGATAGGCTTCTGCATTTAGTTATGCATCAACAAATTATACTCACTGAAAACTGAAAATGTGAGGGGAGAAATATATCTTTTCTGAATGTGCACAGACATATTCTTGTCATTATTCCCTAAATAATACAACAGCTATTTACACCTCATTTATATGAGATAATATAAGCAATCTATAGATGACTTAAAGCATACAGGAGAATGTGTGTAGATTATATACTA
>NW_022900926.1:79574321-79602869 GCF_012274545.1 Fukomys damarensis | reverse complement strand
ACTATATATATATATACTATACAAACCCTATGACATTTTACATGAGACTTGAGCATCCTTAGATTTTGGTATTTGTATGGAGTCTTGCAATCAATTTCCCACTTGTACTAAGGTACAATGGTATATCTGGACATAAAATTTTTACTGAATCGAATATATATACAAGAAAAAAATATGTATGAGTAATTACTTAGAATAGTCTTTGATGCAATGCTTTTTATAATGGTGAGAAGGCTACTGTAATTTAAATCTGTAATAACAGAGACTTAGCATAGTAGCATGAACTTATAGTCATAGGTGCTTGGGAGAATGAGGCAGGAGGATTCCTTGAGCCCAGGAGTTTGAGAACAGCCTGGGCAATATGCAAGGCATAAAGTGGTGGGGACAGAAGAGGGAATTTACTAAACTATGGTATGATATAAATCTAATATTCTGCATCATTAAAAACTTACAAAAATTATAAAAACATGTACAGAAGGAAATGTTAATAAAGAAGCAGATGCAAAAGTATATATACTCTATAACCCAATGATTAAGCTGTATTTAAAAAACATATAGTCCAAAATATTTGCAGTGGTTATATATAAAGGTGGAATTATACATAATCTAAGTAACTTAGTTTCTGTATTTTGTAAATACAGTAAATTTTTAAAAATGATAGTATACTTTTTTTTTTTGGTACCACTGATCAAACTCAGGACACTGCACTTGCCAGGCAGGAGCAATACCACTGAGCTACATCCCCAGCCCTTGATAATACATTTTTTGAAGTTAGAAAAATAAAGTTGCATTTTTAAAATGGATGGCATTAATAATTAAAATAGCATTTATTAAAATTGAATGTCACAATAATGAAAAAGTGAAAAAATTGATATCTAGTAAGATAGCTACTTCTTGTCATGAAATGAAACATCTGAGAGCAATAAGATAGCAAAATCATAGTAAATAAACACTCTTCTATATATACTTCTATACTTTTAAAACTATCATACTGTAGCCATAGGTTCAATCTCTTAAAGAAAAAAGTTAGGCATACAAAAATGATATAAGAAACAGTCTTCTTATTAATGCTTGAAAAGGAAATAAACCCTGAAATTTTTTTTTCCTTAATGAAGATGGGAGAAGTAAACAATCTCAAATGACTTTCATCTTCTCTTATAAATAATGTTAACTTAAAACAGGAAAAACATGAATACTACAAGGTAAAATAAAAAAGTAATGTTCTGAGATCTGAATAAGTTTAAGAGTTCAGGCCCTGGGGCATCATACTGTAAGGTTCAGGAACCATGTAAAAACTTAATCTCAGAATTACTGCTATCCTATAAATAATGAAGAAAGCTCAATTGCTAGATGATGGCAAAAATGCCCAATTAAAAAAACTGATGGATTATGATATTACTTAACTGCAGGTTTAAATCAACATATGGCAATGTAATAAGACAACAAGATTCACAAGTTAAGTCATGACAAAACAATATTATTTATCTGTAAGATTATTAGAAAGATAAATTAGCAACTAAACGTGTAACATCTTTGAAGATGAGATAATGAAAAGCATTCTATGTCAGTACTATTAGAACAGCAAATTGTAACCAAAGTTGTACAGATAATAGTTTAAGGTCAACAAAAGAAAAGTGAAGAAGTTCTACAAAAAAACAGGTTAAGGAACCTAGGCATAGTGACACAAGTGCAAGGAAGGTGCGCAAGGGGAGGGTGAAACAGGAGGATCACAAATTCAAGCCAAGCCTGGGCAGTTTGGCACCTTATCGGGAAACTGTCTCAAAAAATAAAAATAAAAATAAAGGTTGGGGATGTAGCTAGATGCAGAAGCCCTGGGTCCAACCCCCAGTGTCACACATGAAGAGGAAGAAGGGGGTAAGCAGTGTTGGGGAGGGGAGTAAGGGGAGGAGGAAGAGGAGGAAGAAGAAGAGGAGAGGAGGAGAAGAAGGAAAAGGAGGAAGGGGAAAAAAATAAAAAATACAGAAAAAAAAAAAGACTATAAAACTAAATGGCACAACCGCTGCCTGCTTTTTGCAAGCACAAGGTCCCAAGTTTGATCCCAGTTACCCAAACAAAACTAAATGGAACAACAGAAGTAGTATTAGCTCAGAAAAACAATTTATGAGAAGTACTCTAAAAAGTGATGGGATATCATTTGAAAAACAAGAAATTTCAGTAGAAGATATATACCTCATTCCATGATGATAGTCATTTAAATAGACTACTAGACATACAAAGGCTACATTGGGTGAAAAAAATCTGTAATTCTTAACATTCTTGTAAAGGATAATTGTGGACTCGGGATGGGAGAGCAGAGACTCTTTTGATTATGTGATGAAAAGACTGTAGGATAGTGATGGTGAAGATTTTGGAGTTTTCAATGATAACAAACAGCTGGCTGTGGCAGGAGTCCCATAGGTTCACTACCACTTCTATAAAAAAGCCATACATATTTAGTCATCTTATGAAGGGATAAAATTTTACTCCAACCTAGTTTGATGTTGTCCGCCTTATTGAGGAGTAGAGTTAAGGCACAACACGCAACAGAACACTTCATAAAACAAAGACAAGAATTATTTTGGCACAGTAATATTTTATGTATTTATCCTATCCTAGACACTAAACAAATCAGTAGCAAACTGCAATACACATTAAAGTAATTCTCAAAGTGTGGTTCAAAATTTCTAAACTTTCAGAAGATCTATGAGGTTAATATTATTTTCACAGTAATACTAAAAATTATTTGCTTTTTTCATTCTCATCTTCTGAAAAGCAGAAAAATGAAAAAATGGCTGGAGATAAAGCTCTGTGTAAAAGTCCTGAGTTCAATCACCGTGGCTTGAAAATTATACATAAAATTTACATTATGATTACAGAGAAATTGATAAAACTATCAGCAAAAATAACTTACATTGTAGAATTAAAAATTACGATGATTATTCATTTTCACTCACAGACAGGAAAACCAAAACAATGAAATAATGAATCATTTAAAACTCTAGAAGTACTGAAGCCACTGGCAGAAAAGTGAAATATTTACTTACACATTGAAACATTAAAATCACTGAACCAGACCACACAGATTTAAGAGCGCCTTATAATAAATATACTTTAACCATGTACACATGGCTTTGCATTATTGGGCTGTTACCAATCTGTACACCCTCGTCTCTCCATATACCTACTCTCAATCCCGCAGTTGTCTAAACAGTTTATCATCAAGCGTGAAATGTACTCTACTTTTCTGAGCCACTCAAGACAGTACATTTAGTCATATTTAAAGATTTAGCTCAAGCTCAACCTCCTGAAATACCTTCCTTACCCACCCTTCTACAGAGTCTATGACTTGTTGTTTAACACCACCATTTGCATAAAGTATGATTCTTTGACATCTGAATAAAGTTATTGGTTGATTTATCACTCCTGTTTAACAATTCCCTGAGAACAAGTTTGCTATCTTAGTCATTCTTTTATGTGCAGCAATTAGCACTGTGCCTAGTAATTAGTAAGTATCAACATGAATGGATGGGTGCACAAATTCAACTGACTTTGAAAAAAAGACTTATGGAAAAAAATCTTGAAAACTACAACATATTCTCTACTAGCAATGAGATTCTTTTATGTACTTTAAAACTGTGGTGAAGAACTTAGGAATACAAACTTCATCCCAGATATTCATAAGTAAAAAGAACAGTTTTATATCTTAGAAAATAAAATATTTATTAGTTTGATTTTTTTAAGTGTTAATATATGATAACCATAATAGGCAGTTATGTGTTCAATGATAAAAAGCAAGGCTGGGGATTTAGGTCAGTGGCACCTGCCTCACAAATGCAAGGTCCTATGTTTAATCTCTGGCTAAAAAAAAAAAGCAAATATAAGTAAAAAAGTGTGTTACAAATTACAATTTTTAAAACAATATTATTCTACAATGTTAGAGATAATTCACATAATAATGTGAAACAGATCTGATAACAAGAAACATGAGACAGGCCACAGAATTAACAATATATCTTACTTCCAAACCAATACGAAACATCACAGCATTTATCACTATATGAGTTTAGTTCTCCAAAACCTAGTTAGCTAATTCCCTAAATTAATTTTAAAAAGCTCAAGAAGAAAACTGACCTTCTGAGAGATTCAATAACCTAAAGTCAGACAAGCAACATATAGAGGAAAAGTACCCGATTTCAAGCCTCTACCCTTTCTATAACAGTATGTCATCCCTCTTAGTCCTTCATCAATGTGTTACACACTCAATTTGTCCATATTTAAAATTGGGTTGACATTATTTTAAATTTGGGAAAAATATAATGCCAATATTGAAGGCAAAACTAAAGCCCTCAAGATAAACTTTTCATGTGACAGTAAAAGTAGTTCATAATTGTGAATAGCATAACCTAACTGTGGCACAGAAAGGAATTAAAAAATAATTCTTTCCTTCATCTGACAGAAAAAAACTTACAATTATTTACTGAACAAGTGATCTAATATTTCAACCAATTTAATTACTTCTAAATAATCTGCTTTTCAACAGTTTTTCAAACAGAAATTAGAAAGTTTTCTAAATTAGCAAGTCACTAGTATATAAAAATTCTAACAATTTAAAGTTTATTTTTATCAGATCTCCTAAAAATACAAAATGCTTAGAAACAGTATTTCCAATTACTAGAGTAATTATTATAGTAGTTATTATATCATCACTAGAGTGATGATATAATTTTCCATTAAATCTACATCCTTCTCAGAGTAAAAGTACTAATTATTACAATGAACAGATTTAAAGAGGACTGTTCCCCTGGTAACTGGCATAAGCAGATCCTTAACTACTGCTCTGTGATTCTTTCACTGCTCTTTATACTCATAGCCCTCCTAACAGTACACACCATATAAAAACATTTGTCTATACAACAGAATTATATAGCCATAATATTAAAGAAGTTCTTTCGTTGTTAATTGTCAGTGTTTAAAAAGCATATTCTGGCTGGGTAGGTAGCTGAGTGGTACGGCACATATTTAGTATGTGCAAGGCCAAGTTCAATTTCCAGAATCACAAAAATAAATAAAGTATAAAATAGGAAGAAAAGAGGCAAAGGGGCAGGGGAAATGAGAGGGGTAGGGGGAAGGAAAGAAGGGAATGGAATTAATATGAGAAAATGAAAAAATGGAAACAAAGTCTTTGTAAATAGGGAGAGGTGGAGGGGTTGAAGGGAGGGCAGGGGAATGGGGAAAAAAATAAGAACCAAGATAGATTACATAAAGGCACAAATTTCCAAGGATGAATGTTGTAATACTGTATATCTAAAATGTACCAATAAATTAATTTAAAATAAATAAAGTATGAAAAGCTACTTTATTAAGATCATCCACATTTATATAAAACTTCAGTAACTTCAACTATACCTCATCCTGAAGTTCATCACCACTTTTAACAGAAGCAAGCATATCATATAAGGTACAGCAAAGATCTTCTATTCTTGGTGCTTCAGTCATTTCCTTTAAAGTTGCATTTAAGTACTTCTCAACTTCACACCACAAAAAGGAACCATTTGTTTTTTCCACAGGCTTTAGCTCTGGGGTACAATGTTCCAGAAATTGTTCATTCAGAAACTTCTTATAATCGAGGCTTATAGTTTTCTGGGCTTCACCATTTAATGGCAGTTCATCAAAGTGGTCCAGATCATGCATGTCAAATGAAAATGCTATGTTTTTACCAAAAAATATTCTATCACCACATTCCTTTTCTGTCATCTGGACAAGAGCAGTAAAATCATCTTGACTAAACTGAGAAATAATTCGATTAGTGGCATCACAAGCTGCAGTAGCAGATGATGATGGAAATGGACCAAACATCTGTTTGATAGCCTTTGTCTCCATGTGACCAACAGCATCCTTCAAGTGAAATGTCATAAAGAGAAAGGCAGCTCCACTTTCAATTGCTTCTCTCCCATTATCCATTCCAACTATGGAAAGACAAAAAAAAGAAATTAGTTCAAGTGAATCAAGGTTCACCTTACAACTAAAAAAAAAAAACTTTACATATATGTTAACTAATATATATATTATATGTATACATATGGACACACACAACATATACATGTTAGATCAACAGCCAAAATACATGAAGGAAAATAATCCATTTAGGAGCAGAAAAATCTATCCCTGAATTTCCAAGAACTATTTTAGATATATAAACCATAACCAATAATTATTCTACATGTAAGCATAGAATCTACCTAATAACAACTCTTAACTGCTTTCTTTTTTTTTTAAAAAAAAAGAGACATTAGCTAAAACTTTTCCAAAACCTAATTTTAAACACTGATTTGACACGTGACTAAAATAAAGACCATGTAAAACTATATGAATTATACAGACTTTTGGAGTTGAAAAGAAAAAGAAACATTAATAATTTATAATTTTCTGATTTATACTGTAAGTCTAGATGGCAAGAAATTATATATATAGATTTACATTAAAAAACATTTCATGTCATCAAGTTTTATATGTGTAAGTGTAAAACAACTTAACCACAAGATACAAAAGAAAGCTGCTTCTTAAAAGGGACAGGAAGAAAATTCCTTATCGAAGTAGGAATAGATAAAGTATCAGGCCTTCATTGTTTTTTTCTCTTTGAGTTTACTGGTACATTTTAGGTATACAGTACAGTTACATTCATCATTGGGAATCTTGTACCTTTACATGACAGGTCTTCGTTCTCAATTTTTTTCCCCTTGTCCCTGCCCTCCCTTCACCCCCTCCTCACTTCCCTATTTACAAATACTTTGTTTCCATGTTTTCATTTTCTTAAAATTTTTCCCTTATTACCTTTCCCCTACCCTACTCACTTCCCCTACACCTTTAGCCCTTTTCTTCCTATTTCACATTGTCAATTATATCATTAGGATCTTATGTACCATTATAGTTTTTCACACCAGTGCACCTATTTGGTATTCATACATATGTGACTTAATTTTTTAAGGTATTAAGTTCTCTTATCCAATTTTCTCAAATAAAAGATAAGAACCTATTTGTGACAGATTTCAGAGACTGCTCTTACAGTAAAAAAAAAAAAAAAGAATAAAATCTTCAAGAGGCTCTAAACAAAATGTAACCTATCATAACACTGGTAAAAGTCAATAAAATAATTAACACTGGTATCTTACTGAAACCTTGGATCTAGTATTATTACACACATATCTTGAAGAGCTTATATGGTGCAGTCCTAACTTCATATATAAATAGGAAATGATTGCATTATTTTTCTTCCAGCTTTAGTGTCTATTATAAATTTCCTACTGTAGCCAAAAAAGGATTTCTTAACATTCAAATATAAGGTCCTGCCAAATGTGGTAGCAACTGTACTCCTAGCTACTAGGGAGGGCTGAGGCAAGAGAATAACTTGAGCTGCAAAGATGGAAGACAGCCTAGGCAACATAGACAAGACTGTCTCAAAACAATAAAGTTTGAAAAGATGTGATTTCAAAAGAAAAAGATCCTATTCTATGTCTATTTCCATCTCTTAGTCCCTGATTATTCACATCCTATGATTAAGATTATGGCTCAGCTGCCTCTTTCAAAGAAGAATACAATGTTGTCCTTTTAGTATTCCCTCACTGTACTTCAAATGGATGGTTCAACAAAGATTGGTTGATTTTAACCTACAGAGCATGGATTTTTACTAGTGAGTTTGGCCTGTAGTTCTTTTTCGGTTGGGTCTTTTCTGCTTTAAGGATCAAGGTGATGCTTTGCTTCCAGGAATGAATTTATGAGTATTGCTTCCCTTTCAATTTCACTGAAGAGTTTAAACAATAGTGGCAATAGTTCCCCTCTAAATGTTTTGTAGAATTCAGTAGTGAAACCATCACAGCCTAGGCTTTTCTTAGTTGGTAAGTTTTTAATTATGTTTTCAATTCTGTTGATTGATATTGGTTATTTAAAATTTGTATGTTTTCTTTTTTCAACTTTGGTAACTCATATGCATCTAGGAATCTGTCCATTTCTTCTGTGTTTTCCATCTTATTGTATAGGTTCTCCAAGTGGGTATTTATGATTCTCTAGATTTCTGCTGGGTCCATTGTAATTTCACTCTTTTCATTCCTAATTGCAAGAATCTGACCCCCCACCTTTTGATAAGTTTGCTAAGGATTTGTCAATTTTGTTTATCCTTTGAAGAACCAACTCTTTCCTTCATCTTTTCTATAGTTGTTAGGCTCAATTGCACTGATTTCTGCTCTGATCTTTAATGATTTCCTCCCTTATATGAGCTGGGGGTTTGTCCTGCTCTTCTTTTTCTAAAAGTTCGAGGTTCAGTATGAAGTTGTTTAATTGAGCTCTGTTTTCCTAATATGAGTACTCATTACTATAAATTTCCCTCGTAAAACTGCTTTCATTGTGTCCCATATATACTGATTTTTTTTACTGGCATCTTAATTTAATTGTAGAAACTGTCTGATTTCTTTAATTTCCTCTGTGACCCATGAATTGTTCGATTTCCATGTTTATGAAAGTCTTGCAGTTTTTTATTGGTATTGATCTCCAATTTGATCACACTATGGTCTGATAATATACAGGGGAGAACTTTAATTCCTTTGAACTTAAACATGTTGTATGAGCAAGCATGTGGTCTATTTTGGAGAAGGACCCATTTGCAGCTGAAAAGAATGTATATTTTGATTTTGTGGGGTGGAAAACTCTGTAAATATCTCTTAAGTTCATTAGTTGAAGAGTTTGATTGAGTTCTAGCATTTCGTTTTGTTTTTTTGGTTTTTTTTGGTCTAGTTGTTCTATTTGTGACCATGGGGTACTGAGATCCCCCACTACTATTGCATTAGTGCTTATTTTTCATGTCCGTATTTGTTTTATATCTCTGACTACACTAATGTTTGTTGTATATATATTTATGATTCTCATCTCTTTTTCTTGTAGTGTTTCCTTTACAAGGATGCAGTGTCAGTGTCCTTTGTCTCTCTTAATCAAGTGTTGGTTTGAAATCCACTTGATCTGCAAGGATAGCTACTCACGCTTTTTTTCATGTTCCTGTTGCATGGAGTATTGTTTTCCACCCTTTACCTTTCAGTCTAAAGTTTTTTTTTAATTAGGTGTGTTTCTCGTGTGCAGCATATTGCTGGATCTTGTTTGACTCATTCTGCCAGTCTAGTTCTTTTGATTGGTGAATTGAGACCATTAACATTGACAGTTAAAAAAAAAAAACAGGGATTTAGCTCAGTGGTTCAGTGGCCTGCCTTGCAAGTGCAAGGACCCGAGTTAAATCCCCAGTACTCCCCCCAAAAAAACATTGATGGTTATACCTGATTTGTATTGACTTATCCTTGTCATGACTTTTTCTTTTTATTGTATTCTCCCCCTGTGCATTTAATTTCTTGTTGTGCCTGATGAATTCTGCTGGGCTTCCTGGGGTTGTGATCCCCATTGTCTTTTCCTAGGATATTGTTTAAACATTTTGGAGTGTGGGTTTGATAGTCATGAAGTTCCTCAGATGCTCTTTCTCATGAAAGTATCTTATTTCTCCAGCAATTTTGAAAGATAGTTTTTTACGGTGCATCAATCTGGGTTGGAGGCT
Source organism: Fukomys damarensis (assembly GCF_012274545.1). NCBI lineage: Eukaryota > Metazoa > Chordata > Mammalia > Rodentia > Bathyergidae > Fukomys > Fukomys damarensis. The sequence goes on along the minus strand of NW_022900926.1, from coordinate 79,593,283 downwards.
GTTTTCCTTTGGGGCTTGAAGTATGTCACTCCAAAAGCTTCTTGCTTTGAGGGTTTATGTTGAGAAGTCTGCTGCGATTCTGATAGGCTTTCCTTTGTATGTGATTTCTTTCTTTTCTCTAACTGCTTATAGAATTTTGTTCTTCTGTTGCATTTCTGGAATCTTAACTTTTACTCCTAGATGTAGATTTTTTTTTTTTTTTAACATGGTTAGTTGGAGTCCTATATTTCTCATTTATCTGTGTGTCAAGTTCTTTCCCCCACTTGGGAAGTTTCTGCCATTACTTCTGTGAATAGTTTTGTCATCTGCAATCTCTCATTTTTCTTGATTGACTCAGATCACTCTTATGTTGTTCTTCTTTGCATTGTCTAGCAGCTGCTGGACTGATTTCTTACGGTTCCTTACTATTTGTAAGAATTTTTTCTTTTCCTGGTCACTAATTGAATCCTGTTTTCTCTATCTGAAATTCTGTCTTCACACTGGCTCATTCTGCTACCAGAAAACTCAATGGAGTTTTTAATTTCCTGGAAATCTGTTTGCATCTGTTCTATAGATTCCATTTGTTTTCTATGTTGGGATTCCATCATGTTTCTCAACTCTATTTTTTTTTAACCTGTTTCTGCTCTAGATTTATTAATCATGTCTTGCACTATGGGCACAGTCTTTGTTGTTATGTCAGAAATTATTTCTGATTTCATTTTTTCCAGATCCTTTTTCATTTCCAGTTCAGGGAGTCCATGTGGCTGAGTATCATCCATCTTGTTGCCCTTTGGGGTTGCCTTAGGTGATCTGGAAGTCTGGTTTTACGACTTACTTACTTGTCTTCTCATTTCAACAGATGCAGCCTGCTGTGCCACTGTTGAGGTGACTGCTCACCCAGTGGTCTTCAATGCTCAGCAAGCCACCGTGGACCCTTTTCCCTGCTGCTCAACAGCACACCAATTCCTGGGTTGAGAATGGTGACCTTCTGGATCCCTGAACCGACCTGTTGTTTGGGAGGACTTCTGGCTGGGGCCTGTCTACACTTGGGAAGGTATTTAGGTGTGCTTCTGGCTAGGGTGCCTATGTAGCTGTTGTCTGGGAGTGCCTTTTACTGGGGGCTGTGTGCTCCAGTCCCTGATGTCTGAGCAGGCTTCTGGCTAGAACCTCCACACACTTACCAATGGTATTGGAGAGGGCCTCTGGCTTATGCTCGTGTCTATGCAACTCTTTTCCAGGCGGGCCTTTGGCTTCAGCCTGTGTGCCCAAGTGGCTAGGGTCAGGGTAGGGCCCCAGTTACACATACCTGATGCCATTTCCTCTGTGGTCCACACTGCTGCTCACTGGATCTGCTTGCAGTTACTGATGGTATCGGGTGGTCCTCTTGCTGATGCTTGTGGTACTGTGCAGCTCTTTTCTGAGTGGGCCTTTGGCTTGGGCCTGTGTACCCAAGCAGCCGGCATCGGGGCAGGGCCCTTGCTAGATGTGACTGAAGCCACACTGCTCTGGTACATAATGCTGCTCACCAGGATCTGTGCACACTTAACAATGGTATTGGGTGGGCCTTTCTCAGCCTTTGTGTATTTCACTGCATCGTGTAGCACTTCATCTGTTACAGTTTCCAACATTGAATGGCACTGGTAGCATTCTTCCCAATAGATTTCATCCTTGCCAACACCTTCACTATATTTTCAGACCTAGTTCTAACACTGTATCGTTCCATTTGGTTGTTTGGCTATTTTGCTAATTTGGACCAGTCAAATAGGTATTTGCATTGCTGTTTTCTTTGTCATCTGAATCAAGGAGTCTGTATTCCCTGTGTTTGTATCAGTCAATTCTCACTCCATTTCATTGTCACAGGAACTTTGGCTCACATGGCCAATATCAGGGTGGTTGCCGTCGTCATCATCATCATCATCATCACACACACACGCTACTCTTCTGTTATGGAAGAATGTATTTTACCATAATGAATCATCTTATCTTCATCATCAAGAGTAATCTCATGATTCACTTTTGCTTACCCAAAAACTTGCAAATCTGTTTTTTCATGTGCCATTGTACTGAACGGGGTTACTTCTACCAGAAAAACCAAACAACTTTTTAAAACAAATTCTGGAGTGGTGTGGGTCTATTGGACCTTCTATGATTCTCAGGTTAATACATGCAAAACAAGTTAAAGCATAATGTGGGTTAGAATCCTGTTTTGCCACTTTTGCACATATGCACACACCTTGCTATTCATCATATCAAGTGACTTAAACACATAGATTGCTTCCTATATCCCTCAGGGAAAGGTACAAAGACATACTGCTGACTACGACTACTACTACAATAAAGTACAAATTTCAGTAGAAAAAAAGGGATGGATCCAGTGTCATGCACAGCAGGTTAACTAAACCTGACATCAGACCATTATTTTTATATTAAATTTATTATATCTAATGCTTATACATTTGTAGAAGACTGAGTTTTTACATGAAAATAATTTTATAATTCTCAATTTCTTCAAGTATGAAGTAAAATTTTAAGTACAAATAAGTATCAAAAATACTGGCAAATAAGTGTTTAGAAAAACATATGACAAAAATCTACAAATTATATAATGCTTTTAAATTAACTTAATAGTACCTGTATATGTTTTACTTATCATGTGTGTTTTACTTATGCTTGGAAATGTAGGTTTTACATAATTTAGGGATTGTAGTAATTCTATACATAATTTCACATGGTTGGTACTACTGACACTAAACTGTAAGCAAAAATGGGAGTTCACATTTATAAATGCACTCTACATGTAAGTTATACATGATTTTATAAAGATAGCACTATGATTTTATAAACTGGAATTTCTTTGTAAGAGAATTTACTAAAAAGTTTCACATTAAATTATTGCACTTCACCCTGACAATATTTTCTCTACCACACAGATGCTAAAATAGAAACTGATAATTAAGGTGAGATCAATCATTAAAAAAGATTTATAGCAGCCTTCCGATTTCCAACAAAAGTTTTCCTACAAATTCCTAAATTTATATCCAATCCTTGTTCACTAAATTTTAAAAATATATTCCCCAAGGAAACAAAACATAAATGGGAAAGGAGGGCTGAAGAAATAGGACTCCTGCAGTATTTCCAACTTCAGATTATGAAAGCTTGAAAGAACAATGGTAAATATATAAAGGAAATAAATTTAAGAGTAGCTAAAAAAAGCAAACTTTACATGATCTCTGACTACAAAAAAAGAAAAAGGTAAGAATCTAGCATTTCTATAATGTTTATTTTTCAGGATTTGATGTAGGCCTACGTTAACCACATACCAATCATGTGATTTACTTAATCTTCAGGAGTCCTGTTTTTCACATACAAAATGAAAGGATCAGATAAGAAGTAACCCAATGCTTCCTCCAGCTTAATATGCTACTACTCTAACTAAACAATATGCATGATCCTCATTATTGTCTTCTACTATATTATACAAAAACAAAATACATTTTCTTTTCTTTATTCTCCAATTCTACCTTTTAAGTACAATCACACCAAAATTATCTGTTCTAACAAAGGAAATATAGGAGAAGCAACCAAGATATTTTCACCATGATACTCATCTTTTCAAAAATGCTAGTTTTAATAAAATTTCTAATGTCAGAATTTTCACTCAGAATGGATAGCTAACTATTGATTCATTAAATCTGTTATATTTCAACTTAAGCACAGCATTAAAAAATAGATATAACAGAGCATTTGCTTAAATCCAATACTAAGATTTTATGTTTTTTGGAAATATTAAGCTATTTGGCTCAAAACAGTATCTTAGACACATTGGTTGACGGTTCATTCCTAAGTCTGAAGCAGTTGTTGCATCAATAGGATTACATTTAATGACTTCTGCTTCGAAAACTGTTTTTTGAGTTGTGAACAGCTATCTGTAAGGAAATAGCCTAAACAGGTAGTTTATATTTTTAAATCATATTGTATACAAATATCATATAAAGAAAAAATTTTTGTCATGGTACTAAATAAACTCAACATGCCAGTATTGTTTTTGTAAGTATTTTATAATGAAATAAAAACAGGAAGAATACTCAAGTTTCTGTTTTGTTTTTTTTTTTTTGATACTGGGACCAAAGCCAGAGCCTCAAGTCTGACAGGCAGGTGCTGGGCCACTGAGCTAAATTCCCAGCCCTAGAGTTTCTAAAAAATACTTTTAGTCAGACATTTGTGGCCCAAGATCTTACAAATGAAAATAATGAAGATCACAAAAGTGAAGATCAAGTAAAAATTGGCCAGAGATTACACATTTTCACTACTGTTGAAAATAATCCCAACAACAACAACAACAAAAGTATGACTCTTTTTCAAATGCTATCACAAATTTTATTGAATTGTACTCTATTTCAGCTAGGCTTAAGCAAAGTTCTTGAACTTCTAAAGATCATCTAATTGCAAAGCATGTACTTTTACTTTGTACTTTCACAATGAGAACACTCAATTCATTATCAAATTAGGTCACAGACCAACAATACATAAATGACATATAAAACAAGTCAATATTTCTTAAAAATATAAAATTAGACAATCATAAATACAAAGTCTATAGGATACAACAGAAACACCCACCAAAGCTGGTGTTCAGTAGAAAACTACCAACCAGTATTAAAAGGTTAAGAATCTATTTTCCCTCCACCAAGAAATCAAAGAGAAAACAATTCTTTTGTCAAGTGAATCTTCACTAAGATTCTAAAATATGCAAGGCACTATTCTAAGCATTGAGGATAGAGGATTAAGTAGAATACATCCTATTATCATGAAACATATCAAAACTGACAAAATATTATATAATAATAAATGTTATGGAGAAAATATTATGGAAGACTTTATAATAAAAAGTGACTGGAAGACTATTTGAGGGTGGATAGTTAATGAAGGTTTCACTAAGGAAATAATTTTTTTAGCTAATTTGAGAATCACAAGTAAGGACATAACCACACTAAGATTAAGACAGAAGAACATGTAGCACACAAAAAAACATGTACTAAGTCCTCCAAACAAGCAGGGTGACTTGTGAGGAACTGAGAGAAAGCCACATGTAAAGCCCTATTGGTCAAGGAAAGGAAGACATGAGGCCAGAAGGATGGAGGCCAAGCTCGGAATTTAGCTCAGTGTTTCCACCACCTGCTTTGCAAGTGCAAGGACCTGAGTTTGATATCCGGTACCAATAAATGAATAAACAAACAAACAAATAAGAAAACAGAAGGATGGAGGCCATATTACATAAAGTCAGAGAATGAGTTTGGACTCTGTACATACAAATTTGCTGTATCTGAAAAATTTAGAAATACAGATGTATTAAATATGACTTTTAGTCATCAAGAATTGGGAATAACATGATAAATTTGAATGTGTGATATTTTTATGTTAAAATAATTCGGTTTTTTTTCCACTTAGTTTGGTTTCTAACCTTGGGAAGGTAATCTAAATTAACTATTGTGTGTACTGTAACTCCAAATTGTAATTTCATTCAAATATAATCAGTTAATGAAAATGTTAATATGGTTTGAGAACTTGAGCAGTCAAAGTACAGATTAAGTTCTACCATTCACTGTATACTATGTGGACACCTATCATAAGAGAATGAGTTACATGGCTTTTAAGGTTCCTTAAGGCTAGATTAAAATTTTAACTTACCTAATCTTTATCTAAACCAAGAAAATGGTTTTCCTACTTTAAATTTCTATAAATCCCTCATGTCTAGTTGTACTATAATTAGTAACCTCCCCCCACCACTCTATCCTAAATTATTTGATAGATAAGACTTTCATAATTATGAATACTTGTCAGGAAATTTCCTGTTTTTAATACATGTTATAGTCATAAGCAATCTGTTTTTAAGCCTTATAGATTCTTTTTTTTAAAAAAAATACCTATTTGTTTTGCAGCTTGTAATATATCTTTTAAATCTTCATCTATACTTGGCATTTTACTCTTCTCCACGTTTTCACTCAAAAATGTCACTATCTTCTTCCATGTCAGGCCTGAATCTGAAATTTGTTCTTGAAGTTTGGATCGCTTCAGCTGAAACAGAAACCATAATAAAGATAAATAATGTTTAAAGTTTTTCTCAAATCCATTACTTATTGCATATATTTTACAATACAAAAATATGGCACCAACCATAAGAAAAAAAGTTTTATCTATTTTTATCCACAGTGACTTCCTTCAGAAGGATGTCCATTTATTAAATGTGATTTCACCAAATCTCTTTAGTCTAGTATGTTTTAAGAAAGGATTATTTTTTTTTCAGCTATACATGTCTTTTTTTTTCAGCTTTAATTGAGTTTATTGGTACATTTTAGGAATACAGTACAGTTACATTCATTGTTGGGATCTTGTACCTCTACATGACAAGTCTTGATTCTCATTTTTTCCCCCTTGTCCCTGCCCTCCCTTCACCCCCTCCTCCCCTCCCCATCTACAAACACTTTATTTTCATCTTGTCATTATCTCACATTTTTTTCTTTTCCCTTATTACCCTTCCCCTACCCATCCCACCTTCCCTACACCTTTAGCTCCTTTCTTCCCATTTCTAAATGTCAGTAATCTTATTAGGATCTTATGTATTATTGCAGATTAACCCATTTCTATGTCAGTAATCTTATTAGGATCTTATGTATTATTGCAGATTATTCACACCAGGGAATAATTTTAATTATGATGTATAATCATAAAATCATAAATAAAAATAAAAATGATCAATATCCAGAAGATAATAATTAATAATGTAGCATATACACTACCTCTTTCCATTTTTTCTGTTTATTTTTAGCATATCTTATAGTGTATATAAATAAAAGCTGTATAGCATTGTTTTTTTTTGGTACCGGGATCAAACTCAGATCCTTGCACTTGTGAGGCAGATGGTGGAACCAGTGAACTAAATCCCTGGCCCTATAGTATTTTTTTGATGAAGGGCATTCAATTAGATTCATATCATAAATTCAACAATTTCAAGTCAATACTTTGTTTCCCAAAGTATGATCCTAGACCAGCTTACCCATATAGGAGATTCTTTCTGTAAACACTCTTCTTGAGGCTATAAGCTTTTTATTTTCAAGAGCTGTCTACAGAATGCAATACAATTTTTATATCTTTGATCCATGGATTAAAGACATCGGACACACTCAAGCCAAATGAAAAATTGTTGAGTCAGGTAGAAAATTACAATTTTACTCTTGGTTGTACTGATGATATTCATAATCAGTCCATCATTAGTTCAGTTTTATAATTTAAAATGGGGCCGGTCAATTTGACTTTAGGGGGAAGAGAAAGGGCAAACAGATGGCAGATTGGCCACAAAATGAATTAAAGTTGTTACAATAGGGTCATAAAGTAATTCATGTTACTTCTGTCTCTACTTTTATATATGCTAAACACTTTCTGCTCATTTGATAAGAATTTTACCAGAGACCTAAAACCTTACTTGAACGATTCAGAAGTAAATTAATGGGTTAAATCACAAAAATTAACTATGGCAGGAAGCACAGCCAACAGACATTAACAAAGAACTCAGTATCACAGTTCTGATTTTTCTCTTTTAAACATTATAGTCATAGGTATATAAGTGTTCTCATAGGAAACATTTTTATACCATTTCTTTCTTGGTCTCATACCAAACAAGGTAAAGCCTCCAGTTCAAGCACATAAAACTTTAAAAAGGAATGTCAAGTATTTCCCATAATTTATGCTTATAACAGTTTTCATCTAAAACATACCTTTAAGTCAGCCACTTCTTCATTATAATTCTCTTGCTTAGTGACATTTGAAAAGGAGCGCAAGGCTCCTGTGAGACGAGGTAAAGCCATGTATTATTCAATCAGTGATCCATACAATGAGAAGCCTGAAATAAAACAAGATGGCATTTATCTGCTCAGAGTCAAATTTAACAAATTGACCTGTACACACATATTCACAAACCAGAAACGTAATGGCCACCAATTAAAAATTGTTAAAAATTTTCCTGATACATTTCCACTCATGTTTTCAATATACATTGGCTGTAGTTGGAGAAAGAAAAAAGAACAGTTCAAAAAATCTAGTTTCTAGGTACTACTATAATATTCCCTCAAAATTAGTTTTAGACATTTCTGACTACATGTCTCAAATATTACTTACCAGTGCCAATAATATTAAGAGATAAACATACTTGCCCATCTTTTCCTCAATTTTGTTTTATGCTGATTTCAAATTACACAACTTTCTAGTGGTTCCCATAGAGTTCACACAACCAACTTCTCAACATGCAGCTCTTAGCTTAAAAGACACATCCTGGAATAGGGCTTTCCCAACCACCTAATTTACAACAGTACTGCTACATAGTCTACCAAAGCATAACATTTTAATTATCTCTGCAGCACCAGCAGATATTTGAAATTTTGATTATTTATGTGCTGTCTAAGCCTACCAAACGAAAGTTGACAACAAAACCTTTATTTCACTGAAAATCTCCTAGCAAACAGGCCTATATTGGAATATTTCTGGTGCTCAGTAATTATTTGTTAAACAAATAAAATAAAAACAACATAGAGAATGGGAGGTAATAGGAGCAGAAAGACCAGCAGAAAAATATGTAAAGCATATCTGGTTGGGGAGAATCACAGGGAAAAACAAAGTCAAGCACTGGTCCAGTCTTCTTGATTTTGTTAACATACTAGCAACTAAACAACTAAACTCCAGGCAACTATGGAATTCTCAGTATAATATTTATTTAAGATAACTTATTATAACAAAACTATAATCTACAGATTTATAAGCCATACCTCCACATCGAATGTCACATAAGCTATACAAGTTGAAAGGAGTTGTCAAATAGGGATGATTCTTTAGCCCCATAGGAAATTTGGCAATATCTGCAGACATCCTAGGTTGTGACAACTATGATAGGAGTAGGAGGTCTATTGGCTTCTAGTGAGTAGAGGTCAGTGATGCTAACATACATTGTACAATATAAAAGAAAGCTTCCCCTCAAGAATTATCTAGCCCCAAATGACCAAAATAGGAAGAAAAAAAACTAAGGGAACATGGGAAACATAAGATATCTCAGATCACTCACTCCATGCTTCTGCCCTTCCTCTTGATTGCTATGTTTCTGATGTTGTCAGGTATAATACTTGGGAAACTCTCTGACTCATGTTAGAATAATCAAGTATAAAATAATTGTGTGAAATGTTTAACAACATAAAAGGAATTTAAAGATAATGAATAATAAAATGTCAGGCAGATATGAGAATGTAACTTTTAGAAATAAAAATATAAAGATAATGGATGGATTAAATTTCAGATTAATACTAAAGAGAAAAGTAAGTGACCTGGTGAGAGTTGCAAAAATAATCCAGCATGCTATAACAAATAGACCAAGTAAAGATTAAGCAATACAAACAGAAACAAGTTCAACTATATGAAAAAAAACAATAAATATAAATAAATTAAACTCAAAAAATCAACAGGTTGAACTGTTAAATAACAATGAACTAAACACTAGAGTCATAACAACAGCACAGGACAGGCAAACACTGAAAGTTAATGAATACAAAAAGATATTCCAGCAAATAATAACTAAAAGTACTGATGGCTGTATCAAACAGATCAGGCAAAATCAATTAAAAAAAGGTATAACAGATTTTTAGAAACTATATCATAATATAAGATACAGTAAAGAGGACATAAATTTGTATGCACTCATAAAATAGCCTCAAAATAAATTGTGATCTCTGGAAAAAATTATGATATCTAAAATAAAAGTTCAAAGTCTTCAGTTATTGATAGGTCAAGCCCAGAAAAAACAGTAGTGGGCCTGAACAGTTCAATCAGCAAGTCTAACTAAAAACCTGTACTTAATAACTAAAAATCTATATGTCTTTTAGAATAGTTTTTAAATAGGCTATGTATTAGAGCAAAATTAAGTCTCAACAAATTTCAACAAAAAAAATTACATATTATGAAAAGCAGAGGCTAACAAACTTTTCATGGGCAAAGAGAAGAGTAAAATACTTGAATGTGGCAGGCTACAAGCAGTCTCTGCTAGTCTTTGCTTTTTACGTTCATTTTAAAAAAAATGATCCTTTAAAAGTGTTGTTATGGCTTGTATCTAGATGCCACTTCCCAAAGCCTTACGCAGTCATAGGTGGGGCTTTTCATAGTTGCTGGATTTAGAATATCTGATGCTGGGATCAAAGATATGATGCTGGCACTGATTTATGGTGTGATGCTAGGTTTAAGGCTGTTCCACCCTGGGTGTGAGTGCTACCCGAGCTGAGGGTGAGTAGCCTGGCTACAATATAAGGGACAGAAAGAGGATCATCACTTGTCACTTGCTGCTTTGCTACCTTCTGCCTGGTATGAGCTGTTTCTCTTCTGCAATGCCACCATGATTTGGAGCCAGCCAACTGAAACCTCTATAAACTATGAGCCAAATACACCTTTCCTCTTTTAACTTTGGGTGCCAGGTACTTTATCTCACTAACAACAAAAATAAATAAGACAAGTATAAAACCCATTCTTGATCCCAGGGTGATAAAATTATTTTGCTAACTCTGACATAAGTCTTTGCAATTAGATTATAAATCAGAAAAAATTATATAAGACATTAAAAACATATGGCTGTACTGAAAAATCAGTAAGGAACTAGTATGAGAACAGTTGGACACATCACACTAGAGAATTGTAATCAGAAAAGAAAAATAGTGCAATTTGCAAATAAACTCACAGCTAGCAAACTTTAAATTTCAACTGCCCACTGAGAACAAACTCAGAAAGCAAAAAATGAAATCAGGAGTTAACAACTGTATGAAGGATTAAAGAATAACCTCAAGATGGTAACTCAACCACACAGAACTTTTAATTCTCATAACAATCTAAAAAAGGAGTGTTACCAAAATGTTCTTTTTCATACTTTTTATCCAGTACTGATCTAGAAAAATCCATCTAGTGATGGTTTTATTCACACATTAATTCAAGAAAAATATGTTTAAGTCCTGGGAATACAACGATAAAGAGTTGCTAGAGTGAAACTCTCCCTCTCCTTATCAGCAATATTTTATTTTCCTTTGGATTATTTCTAAAGCCCAAGAACATGCTATAGTGAGTCTAATATTTTAAAAACCTGCTGAGCACACAACCCTCCTTCAATTAACACCTCTCTTTTCTTTTCCTTATCTACAGCAAAAATTCTATTCCAATCAGGCTTTTTACTCTACTATTCTACCAAAAGAGCTACTAAGGTCACAAATAACCTCAACACTGCTAAATCAATATTATATCTCAGTCTCTTTTTATCCCATTAGGAGTTTGGGGGTGGTGGTTTTGCAGTGCTGAGGACTGAACCCAAGCACTTTACCACTGAGCTATATCCCAGCCCAATCCAGCCATTCTTGATACAACTACCTTACTTGGTATTTTGGACTTCAGTATCTCTTGGTTTTTCCTCCTCTATTACTGGTCCTTTACTCTCTGCTGGTTCTTCTTCATCCAACTAGCTTTTAAACATATATGGATCCCCAAATTCAGAGCTCAGAGTTCTATGTTTACACTCACTCCCCAGGTATACCCATCCAGTTTCAAGGAATTAAATATCATTCACATGTTAATTGCAAACCCATCTCTATCCTCTACATCTTACCAGTATTCCATTATTTTCATACTCACTGCCTCATCATCTCCATTTGGATGTCTAATAGCTAGCTCAAATTTAAAAATCAAAATCGATAACTTAGTACAAACCACCTCCTGTTATATACCAGTAATAAAACACAAATCCATTCTGCCTGTTTGCTCACACCAGAAAACTTTATGCAGGGTTTTATTCTATCTATATTTATAATCTGACCACTTCATATCCTCACCATCTCATCCCTAAGTTACTGCTATGGCCTTTGTGGTATAATAAAAAAAGTTTTGTCTTTGTCCCAGGTTTCTCACATAGATCATTTAAAACTCTTGTGATTATTAGGAGTCAGCAGGAGTCCCTTCCAAAATTAACAAGCCCTTCCTGATATTGTATTTATGCTAATGAGGTGGCAGAATGGGCTAGTTACCAAATAACCAAGTAATTAAAGGGCTAGATTGTTTAGACCCACCTACTACTCTTTGAAAAGAGGGGAAAGAGGCTGTAGACTAACCCCTATAAAAATTCTTGAAGGAGACTTAAAATGTTTTATGTAGGTGAATCAACTCCTCACAATGAATGTGATCATATCTATTACATTTACTACTAGAAATAAAAAAAAATTTTAATGAATTTTTACTTTAAAATAAAAGAACTTCTTGAACTTCAAGATTGGTGAAAGCATCTACCTGCTTGCTGGCAGGTGGCACACTCCAACTCCTTGGGACTCTTCCAAACTTTTGTCTTTAGATACTCCTTCATCTGTATCCTCTGCAATACCCTTTATAATAAACTGACAAAGGAAATGAAGCATTTCTCTGTGTTCTGTGGGCTATTTTTACAAACTACTGAACACAAGCAGGCTGTAGTAAGAATCCACTTATAGCTGCTCAGTCAGAAACTTAGGAGGCCCATACTTTGTGACAAGTATCTTAAGTAGGAGTAGACTTGTGGGCTTTACTTTGAGTTCTGCTGCTGATTCCAGATAGTGTCAAAATTAAATTTAATTACTAGACATACAGCTGGGGTCTTAAAATTAATCACCATTTTTTTAAATGAAAACACACCTGGATTCAAAGTATTCTGTGAGAGTGTAGAAAAATGTTTTAGATCATCCTATTGTCTCCAGTTTTCGTCCTTAATCCCAAACATCTAATTTCTACATACAAAGAATATTTTTTTGTTTTGAGAAATGTTTTTAAAAACCTAAGTAACACTGCTGATCTCTTCAGGGCTGAACATTTTCCAAAGTGTCTCAAGTGTCTGAGAAAACTTCAAAGGCTCCAAGGAATTTAGTGTTCTGTTTTGATTTGGTCTCCTAGAACTTTTTTCCTTGCTTTTTCAAGTACATATCCACACTGGCCTTCCTTCCAATGATACTAACTACATCAAGGACTCTTTCCCTAGATGCAACATACATAGCTCACCCATTTGCTTCAGGCCTTTGATTAAATGTCTCCTTAACAGAGAATCCTTCCTTAATCACCAATCTAGCTTAACAACATTCTTCTTGATCATTCTCTTATACCAAACCCACTTTATTTCATAGCACTTACATATGCTCTTGTGTTTATGTGCGTTTCACCCAATAGACTATAAACTGTTGCCTGCGATATATATGAAATCTCCAACAGTGTCTAGGACACAGTAGTTTGAAAGTATGTATCTGTATAATGCACAGATGTATAGATTAGAAGGAAGGATAAAGCTGCCACCAAAAAAAGGGTAGTTTACAGGTATGGAATATATATTTAATATTTATATTATTTCAAGATCACAAAATTTTTTTTCATAGAAAAAGTTTTTATGCTTTCCCCAAAATCTAACATGTTGAGATTTATTCAATCGGAAGAACTCAAAGCTATACACATAGACACAATTCAAAAATTACTATTTAGGAGGTTGGGGATATAGTTCAGTGTTAGGCACTTGCCTAATATTTGCAAGGCTCCACAAAAAAATAAAAGTTGTATACAATTTCAACGTGGCTGGTAGCTAAAGAGCCCAGCACTAAGTTCACTTAATTCAAAAAAGAAAACAATATACTTAAATATTTTCTAAATTTGTAGTAAAGCAGCAAAGAAAAACTGAGCCCAAAAAAAAAGGCAACAGTTGTTAGAAACCTTAGAATAGATCTGGCCTCAGAAGGAAAAATCATAGTAGATGAATACTGCAACAGCTTTCACTAACTTAGCTATTTCTTAAGCAGTAATTGCACTATATGCTGCATACCATGGTAGGTAGACTATGGTGATCAAAATTAATCTAGTGCTTGCCCTTATGAATTACTGTGTGATGAGGAAGAGAAGCCAACTGAATAAGTAAACTCAAAACAAAATATACTGCTATGTAAAGTGGCAGGAAAAAGTGTTGTTGGAACAGAGCAAGAACATCTACATATTAAGAAAGAAGATATTAAACACTATTAGGCCAAAAGTAAAAGGAGAGCCTACGAAGAGAGATAAAGCTTTCTGAAATTAAAATTTCATGGTTGAAGATTCAGTAAGGTAAAGAGAGTAGCACATACCAGCTATTCAGTGAGAACATAACATTTTCAAGAGACCAAAAAGATGACTATGACAAGAGATGAAGCTTGACATCTACAATTACAGGGCATAATTCTAAAACACAGGAGGCTGAGGCTAGAGGATCGCAAATTTGAAATCAGCCTGGTCTATATAGCAAGACCCCATCTTTAAAAAACAAAAGCAGAAAAGTAAAGAAAGTTTCCAAACAACAAGCTGTCTCAAAAAGCATGGATTTCTTCTCTTGGAATGGAATTTTTATTTTCTTTTAGGAAATTCATATACCATATTTATTAGCTATCCAAAACTGATAATTTTGCTAACCATTCCCTTAAAGTGATTCAACAAGGTTTTGAAAATGGTGAGAAACATTAGCAACAGCTACCCTAATTATTCTATAATGCTGAGATAAATTACTTTCCTTCTTTTGGACATTCAATTATTCTACAGTCCTGAGGTAAATTACTTTCCTTTATTAAGTTCAAGGAACAAGTATCATGCCCCAAATTAAGAGGTTATTGAATTCTTGAGTTTAAAGAAATTCTCCATTAATACAAATGGCCACATTATAATCAATCACTGGGGAGTTTCTTAAAAATATATATTTTCAGACCCTATCTCAAGAAATTCAGATTCAGTAATGGTTATTCTTTGGTTAAATAACTCTGTGGACTTTCTCTTGCCCAAATATAAATATTTAGCAATTAGCAGTTGGCCTATTAAAACATATCCTGAGAATGCTTATGGTTAAAATGTAAATTTCATACTTATCCTAGATTTTTAATTATATGCTTCATGAAACTCCAGCCTAATTATCTGTATCAGAATAAACTGCTGATAGTGAGTGTAATTCCTAAGACTTACCTTTGGAGAGTCAATTATAGAAGTGGAGAAAAACTAGCCAAAACCTAACAAAACCTAGAAGAAACATCAGAATCTTATAATTTATAAAGGTAGCTAAGAGGGCCAGGGATTTAGCTCAGTGGTGCCGCCACCTGCCTCACAAACACAAGGTCCCAAGTTCAATCCCCAGTACAAAAAAAAAAAAAAGAAGAAAAACAAAAAAATAAAGGTAGCTAAGAGTTGGTCTACTACTCAAACAGCAATAAGGAGATGCAGAATGACACAGAAAATAAAGAGAATTAAGTTCAGATGTCAGCTTTTGTTTTATGACAAGCATCTAACTTTTCTGGTATCACTTTTTTCATCAATAAAATAAAAAGGGACTACAAAATCAGGTTGAAAAATCTCACTAAACAGAATGCTAATTTAGGAATGACATTATATTACTTCTGAATTGGAATTAGAAACCAACTTGTAAAACCTCTAGCAAACAGCAGTAAAATGAAACTGAACAGATTTCTCATACTTATATACACGTAAAATGGGGAACTTAAATGAGATGGTTTATGAATTAACATTTTATATAGGTCCTGTCTATGATTATGTTAAACTCCCATGTTTCTTCTAGGTTTGGTAGATTTGGGCTAGTTTTTTTCTATTTCTCTGATTCACTCTCCAAAGCTAGGCGAATGATAAGAAATAAAGAGTTTTTACATTATAATGTAGGAGATAAACACATAATGCATTCCTTCTAATGGATGTTAAATAGGTATTACAGATTGGGATTAAGCAAAATGCTCCAGATTTTTTTATATATATTTTAGAATATCTGCCAGTACATACTGAGGTATCTTGGGGGTGGGTACCAAGTTTATTAATTAGTAATTTTTATTTTATTCATAAGTAATTCATTAATTATATATACCTTATATACATAGCCTGAAGTTGATTTCATACAGTATTTTAAATAATTTTGTACATAATTTATGTTGTGTATTTTTCTACTTGTAATGTCAGTGCTCAAAAAGTTTTAGATTTTGGATTTTTAGCTTAGAAATATTCAAGCTATACCTTACTCTCTTTTTGGTAATTTTGCACTATTTCTTTCCACAGATTTTTGCTCTTGCTGAAACTTCAGTTTGAGTTAGATATATTCTCAAAGATGTTTAAAACCGTACCAGATTATATCATGACATAATTTATACAGAAAAGACATGTCAACTACCTCTCCAAGGAAGGTGGTGTGGTGCAATAAATTTACATTAGTTAGAAAGTATCATCTATGTTCCTAATCTATATACTTTGCACGTGCAACTTTTGCATTTACAAGTCATTAATGCATAAGAAATCAATCACACCATGCAATTTCTAGAAAAATAAAACTTCAGGTAGAAACTGAATTTCAATTGTGAACTTCGTTTGTAAAAAGAAAAAAAAACTCAAAAGTAGCAAATCACTGGCATAGTTTCTTTTTAATCAAAGACAATAAATATCAAGTCACGTTACTCTAAAAAAAAAACTCAAAAGTAGCAAATCACTGGCATAGTTTCTTTTTAATCAAAGACAATAAATATCAAGTCATGTTACTTAAATGCTAGTTACACATGAACACTGGTAATACATTCTTGTAAAAAGCATTCATCAGCTAGAGCTCTATGACAAAGAAAAAGAGTCAGGATTCTCTCTTAAAAGGGTACCAATGGATCCTCTAATAAATTTTCATCAGCAAGAGGCTGTATCTCTATTTCCTAAACCTCATGGTGCCTGGCATACATAACAACATGAATGAATGCCCTCCTTCAAAAAAAAAAAAATTGTTAAGACCTTATTCAACAGGATCAAGGAGGCTAGATTACAAAAAATTAATTCATTCAGCTGGATGTAGTGACACATGCCCATAATCTCAATACTCTTGAGAAGCTGAGGGAGAAGGATTCTAAGTTTACGTGCAGCCCGGGCAATTAATAAGTTAGCAAGACTCTGTCTCAAAATGGGGAGAGGGGGCCAGTATCTCACTGAGAAGGACCTAAGTGCTAAGCATCATAGCTCCTTATTCTTGGTGGCAAATTTCTCAACACTGGAAAAAACACCTGACAAAGTTTATACATCTATTCTTTTTGTAATTTTGATTAATTTCATATATTTAGTAGTGAAGCCAAATGAATCCTCTGAAAGAAGTTCATTATCATAAGAACCAGATTGTTGAAATGCTCTATATATTTTCTTTCCTTTTTTTTTGGTACCAGGGATCGAACTCGGGTCCTTGCGCTTGCGAGGCAGGCGGCGGAACTGAGCTAAATCCTTATTTTTCTGATCATAAGAGTTTTGTCCTATAATGAACACATTAGAAGAAGAGATGTTGGGAACATTTTTATTTGCTGTTACTTGGTCTACTTTTACAAATATTCCTTGTTTATTTGCTAGGACCAAACACGGCAAAGTTTTTAGTAGAAATGGCATTACATCTATTTTGAAGAATAGTCTCCAGATCACTACAATTTCTAGTTTTGTACGGACATGGCTTAAGAGAATTTCCTATTCCATTAGACTGGGAAAGACCACAGCTCATCTCCTGTATGCTTGGAGCAACCTTTACTTCTTGCCTGGCCTTGCCATTTCACCACCCTGTACATAATGAAATAGAAATGCAGTTTACATATAAGAAGCAAGGAGAGAAGATATTTCTTCATGCACACTCCATAAGGGTTGTGCAGAAAAGTACATGGGCAAAGTCAACCTGTTCCATTTACAGTACTGTTTTTAAAATGTAGTTTCAACGTGATGACTGTAACCTTTTAAACTATGAAACCCCTGAAAGATTGTACCTTCTGATCAAAATATCTATAATGACTAGAATCATCATTAAAAATAAAACATACAATATGGACTGTAGCACACTCCAAACTACCAACAAATGCCAAATTCTCAACTTCTGAAGGCACTTTTAAAAAATCAGAAAAAAACTGCTTCAATTATGAAATATGAACTCTAGTGATAGAAATCACAGCTATTCAATCCAATCTTAACATCGAGAAAGACAGAAAATACTATTTCAATTTGAAATGCACATGTGGCATCACTCTTATCAAACTTTTAGTTACCGTTAAAATTACTTCTTTTAAGCCAAAATATACTACACAAGCAGACTGTATTACACGAGTAAGTTATGACCAGAAAACTTGCCTTTAAAAATCACCTACCTATTCATAACACTTGCCTAGCAAAAAAATACACACTTACTGATTTTAAAATGATCCTCTCAATTCCCTGATTGCTAAATTCAACCACAATCCAAGAAAATTAACTCTCTACCCAATATATTTACTTTTCATTGGGGTGGGAAAGATACAAGGCAGATTTTCCTCCCCAAAATCTACGTGAAGAAAACTATGTAACTACAGCTTTGAAACAACCAAGAAAAAAAAATTAATAAAATTAATTTTTAAAATCACTCCACCTGGCCACTCGTGGCCTAACACCCGGTGAGTACGTGGCTCCGGCATTCTCTTCGTCCCCACCCCCACCTACCAACTTCCGGAGTGGGCGGGATGGGTCAGAGACTCGGAGCGGGATGACAGCTCCGTACTGGCCTAGGCAGAAGGGTTCGAGGGCCCTCCAGAGCCCGCTGCCTGTCCGGCAGCCGCCGCCTCCCGCCCGCCGCATCCCTTGCATTCCCCCCATTTCCTCATCTCCTCCCCGGCCTGACTCACGCGCTTCCCATCACTCCGTCCGCTCCAGCCTCGGCACCTCCTCTCTCCCTTTCGCTTTTATCTGTGTGTCCCAAGTAGAGGGCAGAGCTGAGGACGCCTGTGGACAGATGCACGCCGGCCCTCCTTCGTACCCCACTGTCGGCTGGCCCGGGTCTCAACAAGTCACTGGGCTCCAGACGGGCCAACTGCCCGACACCCCACAGACTCACAGCCCCCGCAGGCGAGCTGGGACGGGGCGGGCGGGCG
>NW_022900926.1:79573968-79574275 GCF_012274545.1 Fukomys damarensis | reverse complement strand
ACATGGCTGCAGCGAATGCCTGGCCTGCGGGGAGGAGCTGCGGCCGGGCTCAAATTCTCCCGGCCTTCGTATTCCGTGGGTGTCCTCACAGAGCCAGGTTTGCCATCCCCCTGCTCCCTAACCGTGAGCCTTTCCTTGCAGTCACTTCACTTGGCCTCCTGTCTCCCCCTTCTCAAGCGAATATGTGGAGGAAATAACTCCTATTACTAGTAGAGGAGAGAGTTGAGGATTTTAGCACCTTGCGCCGCGCCTGCCTCTTAAGGTACTGAGTTCGATCCGCGGTACCGCAAAAAAAAAAAAAAAAAAA
>NW_022900926.1:79498048-79573917 GCF_012274545.1 Fukomys damarensis | reverse complement strand
AAAAAAAAAAAAAAAAAAAAGTGTGGGAGAGAGAGGGAGGTAAAAGAGGAGAGAAGAGCAGTAGGAAAGTGCCGTCATAAGCCAGAGCAACTTGGCTGCTGGCGATTTATACACCATTCTCTGGCCTCGATTCCTAAATTTTATGGATTCTCAGTACATTTCTTCTAAAATTGTCTCACCAGTCAGTACAGGAAATACAAAACACAAAAAAACACTTTCAAGCATTTCTTAGGTCAGTTGAAAATAGTAATACATTAAGAAAAATTAATTTGAATTGTGTAGTGTATGTTTTGGAATTGTGGACTAAAGCCAAAGAATTCAAAGATGATATAAGTTAATGTGATTGTCCTCTTCCAGTCTCCCTTTCTCCGAAGGTAATTATTCTGATGACTGATAGTGTACCAGCAAAGTGCCAGCCAGATCCTACAGACAGGTACTACAGGAGAATGGAAGGCACACCCAGAAGTTTTGAAAGCAAAGTGTACAGTTTTATTTTTAACGCTAGCAGGTCAGTCTGGGACTTCTCCTCTGAGAGACTGACCTCCACTTTGGGGTTGAGCAGAACAGGTTATACTCTCCGGAGGGGGCGGGCTTGCAGGAGTTAAACACTTTGTGTTTTATATAGAGTACAAGTCATTTGGGCCCAGCAGATTTACCATTTATCAGATATTACAAACAGCAAGCTCAGTGCACAGAGCCACATCTCATTTACATTTGGTGGGAAGTTAGAAGTAATAAAACAAAACAAAGAAAATTCCTGAGATGCTTGAAAGGAAGTGTCCACAAGCCCGGACACATTGAGGGAATGAGGGAAAAGTTTTCCACCAGTAAGTTTGGCTTTAACTGCAGAGAAACACGTTCCCCATTCAATAGAACTGTTTTATACAGAAGCAACCAATAGTGATTCATTTCATTTAGACCTTTCAATAATGAGGCCATATTTAAAGTGCTGTGTTCAGTTCCAGATTGAGCACTTTAAGACTTCAATAAAGTTAGGATTAAAGACAAAAATAATGAAGACAATTTAGACTGAAGGAAGTATTGATCAAATTTGGGAGGATTCCCCAAGGGAAAAAAAAAGCTGCCCAACTATCTCCAAGTATAAAAAGACCCATCATGTGACATAGATTTATTTCATGTAGTTTGAACCTCAGGGAAATAGATTTTAGATTCTGAGAAGATCCTCTTGTACCACAAGCCAAAGAAATGTATATAACATACTACAAGTGAATAACTCAACCACTGGATTTGTCTCCCAATAGATTTTGAATACTCAGTAGAGCATTTATGCAGGCGAAGCATATGTTAAAAGCAGAATTATTTGATGATAGTTAAAGTTAGTGATTCTGACCTTCGAACAGTATACTAGATAAATATCAAAAATAAACAAGCCACGTATGGTGGAAAATACCTTTAATCCCAGTAATAGGCGGACTGAGGCAGGAGGATTACAATTTTGAGCTTAGCCTGGACAATTTAGCAACTTAACCAAATCCTGTGTCAAAATTTAAAAATACATAAAACAGGCTGGAGATGTTGCTCTGTGTGAGGAACAGGATTCAGTACTCAGTATATCAATAAATAATGAAAGGAGACCATCTAATAATGAGAGGTGGTTGATAGTTCCTATCACTACTATCCAGAGTGTTAAGGGAGAAGGAAATTGAAAGTAGACTACCTAGAACTCCCCTGTTCAGTGGAGTAGCTGCTAGTCAAATGGACCCACTAATGCTGAAAACGTCAACTCCAAATTGAAAAACAAAGTACAAAATCTATACCATATTTTACTTAGTAGGAAAACAAATACAAAATATCTTAATTCTTACATACATTACAGTTAAAATAATACTGCATTTATATACTGGGCCAAATAAAATGTATTAATAAATTTATTTCATGTTTATTTTTTACTTTTTATTTATTTATTTTTTTTCTTTTTGTACTGGGGATTGAACTCAGGTCCTTGTGCTTGCAAAGCATGCAGCAGAACCACTGAGTTAAATCCCTAGCCCTATTTTTTACTTTTTAAAGGCAACTCCTAAAAAATTTAAAATTACATAAGTAGTTTGCATCATATTGGTTGTAGACAGTCATGGCTTGACAGGCAATGCACTTCATTGAATTCTAAAACTATCAGTGGCTTCTTTGTAGTCCTAGAAGTAGTTTTCAAATGTTAATGAAAAGACAGTGGAGTGAAAGTGATCCCTGATAAAGATGACAATACAGACATAAATAATGAAATTAAGACTAAAAACAACACAAAGAATCAAAGAACTTGCTCTTCAAAAGAATAAACAAAATAGGAACACACTTAGCAAAAAAAAGAAAGAAAAGAAACACCCTTAGCCAATCTTACCAAAAAAAGGGAAGTGCAGACCCAAATTACTATAATTAGAAATTAAGAACACCTAATACACCAGACACTGCTAAAATCCAGAAGACCAGTAGTAATATTGAAAACCTTTACTCTCAAAGTCATTCCTGGAAGCTATCATTACCCTGATTAAAAATACAGACAAGGACTCATATTAAAAACAAACAAACAAACAAAAAAAAAACAAACTATGAGCTAATCTCTGTAATAAGCATAGACCCCAAAATCCTCAATAAGATACTGACAAACAAAATGCAACAATTCAAGAGGCTCATACATTATTATCTAGTGGACTTCATCTGAGGGATGCAAGGATGTTTCAACACAAGCAAATCAATAAATATGATATATCACATAAACAGAAGCAACAATGAAAGTCATATGATCATCTCAATAGGTGAAGAAAAAGCCTTTGACAAAATTTAACATCCATTCACATTAAGAAACCCTGAGTAAAATAGATAGAGGAAGACCTTATTTCAGCCTCATAAAAACTATATGAGAAACCTGCTAACATCATATTAAATGGAGAAAAATTGAAAACATTCCCTCCAAAATCAGGAACAAGCCAAAGATATCTACTACCACCATTCCTGTTTAATATAATAGTTGAAACATTAGCTAAAACAATCAGACAAAAGAAAAAAAAATAAAAGGAATATGTATAGGAAAGGAAGAAGTCAAATTATTTTTTGCAGGGCTGAGTATACAGCTCAGTGCTATATAGCCTGCCTTGCAAGCGTAAGGGCCAGAGTTCAATCCCCGGTACTGTTTTTTTTGCAGAACACAGTGCCCCTTACATTGAAGATCCAAAAAATTCCAAGATGGGTGAAGGGAGGGCAGGGACGAGGGGAAAAATGAGAACCAAGACCTGTCATGTAAAGGTACAAGATCCCAATAATGAATAACTGTACTGTATACCTAAAATGTAGCAATAAGCTCAATGAGAGAAAAAAAATTCCAAGATTCGTAAAATTAATAATCAAATTCAGCAAAGTGTCAGAATATAAAACCCATAAACAAAAGTTAATAGCATTTCTGTACACCAGTAATGAACCCACCATAAAAGAAATTAGAAAACATTTACAATATCATCAAGAAAAAGTGAAACCTTAGAAATTAACCTAACCAAGTAAGTGAAAGGCCTAAAACTCAAAAGGACATCAAGGAGAACATCAGAAAATGGAAAAACATCCCTTGCTCCTATATAGGCAGAACCACCACCATGGAAATGGATATACTTCAAGAAATGAAATACAGATTTAATGTAATCCCCATCATTATGTCAGCAGCATTCCTCACAGAAGTAGAGATAAAAATCCAAAATTCACAAGGAAGCAAAAAAGACCCCAAATTATGAAAGCAATCCTGGAAAACAAAAGCAAAGCAAAAGGCAACTCAATCTCAGATTGTGAGTTACATTACAAAGCTAATGTGATAAAAACATCATGGTACTACCCAAAATACAGACGTGTGGCTCAATGAAACAGAAAAAGAGGATGCCAAAACACCACTAGACACATTCAGCCACCTGATTTTCAATGAACAAGCCAAAAACATAAGCAAAAAAAAGATAGTCTCATTAGTAAACAGTGATGTGAAAAATTAGCTGTCCATATTCAGAAGATTGACTCTAGACCCATATCTCTCACCATGTACCAAATTAAAATCACAATAGATCAAATATCTAAATATTAAAACAGATTTTAATGTTGGAAGATATAAAAGGTAAAACTCGTCTGGTATGGTGGCCTAAGCCTGTAATCCTGGCACTCAGGAGGCTGAGAGAAGGATCACCAGGAATTTGAGGCCAGCCTTGGCTGCACAGTTGAGTTCAAGACCAGCCTGAACTACATAGTGAGTCCATGTCTTTAGAAAAAGGTACAACTCTTCAGGACATAGGCATATGCATTGAACACCAACTGTACAAGAAATAATACCAGGAATCAACAAATGGGATTATATTAAAAAGCTCCTGCATGGAACAGAAAACAGTGAAGATACAACATACAGAATGAGAAAAACATTCTTGAGACTATTAGAATCCTTTCTGTAATTGGTCATGTGATCATAGCTAGTATTTACAACTCCCTTCTTCTAATATTCATTCTGTATTCCCATGGCCTTCAGCACTCCCTCAGCACATTTTGGTTTTTTACCTAGCAGCGTGACCCATATCTTTATTGTTGAAGGTTCTAGGCCATTTGTCATCCTGCCTGGATTGGATAATTGGAGTTTCCCTTTGACTTTAATAACACGGCACAATAATACTAGGAGGTACCATAAGGGATCTCATGCACTCCAGATATATTCTACTCTAATTGTGGAGTAGCTGTCTAATTTACTCCTTGGTAGTCTAGATCAATCATCCCTACTAGCAGCATAAATCCCTTTTAAACTTGTTGACTCAGAAGCATAAGGAGCTCAAAATGACTGGGGTTGGGGTGTTGGCAGTGTTTTAGTTTCCAGTTCAATGGAATCATTGCAACTGCTGGTACAAGCCTTCTCACCCCTGGAACTAAAACTTCTACACCAGCAAAACAAAGTTGCAGAAATAGGAAGTGAAAAGTTTGCTAATGGGTCAGTAGGAGTAATAGTGAGTGGTACCATTCCCACTTCTACCCCTTGATTCCTAAACCTATGTATCCTGGCTATAGCAGAAATAGAATCATATACTGAATGCTGCTTAAAAGCATATAAGGCCCTTTGCTACTACCTTACTACTGCCCTGAAATATATTGCCACCTAACTGGCACTAATTTTAATCCTTAAATGGCCATTCCATCTATCTAGCTGCTTGTTGAAGGTGAGGAACAAAATAAGACCAATGAATTCCATCAAATGAGTGAATGGCCACACTTCATTGGCCATGAAGTTCATTCCTTGGTCAGAAGCAATGCTGTACAAAATACCATGATGGTGTATACGGCATTCTGTCAGTCCACAGATGGTAATTTTGGCAGGAGCATTTCACATAGAGAAGGCAAATCTATACTCCAAAGAAGTGTCTATTCCAATGAGAACAAAATACTACCCTTTCCATGAGAAACAGTCCAATATAATCAATATGCTACCAGGTTATAGGCTGATCACCCTAGGGGATGATGCCATACTGGGGACTCAGGTATCCACCAATAGCATTCTACTCAGCCTTGATGAGTGGAAATGCATGTTGCTGAGCTCACTCGTACATAATCTGCATCTCTGGAATCACAAAGACTTTGTTTATGATCCCACTGGGAAATGATTGAAATGGTTGAGGAAAAGGTTGATTTCTATCCATTTAATAAGTTACTTTTTTATTAAAGTTTTCTTTTGCACAGGTCACCTTTTTGTAAGCATGTACTTGGGACACAAATATCTTCAAATCCTTTGCTTATATGGAGAAGTCTATCCACATATCTGTTCCCCAGATATCTTTGTCACCAACTTCCCAGTCATGTTCTTTCTAAGTCCCCAGTCATTCAGCCATATCATTAGCTATAGCCTATGAATGGTTATATAGTCACACATCTTGCCATTTTTTTCTCCCAATGAAATGTACAACCAGGTGAACACCCAAACTTCTGCCCACCATGAACATTTCCCTTCACCACTGTCCTTCAGAGATAACTAGGAAAGGGGCTGCAGTGCTGCATCTGTTTAGATCCCTGGAGAAACTGTCTTTAAGCCAGGCCCTAGTCTTCTCTCCTATCACCTGATCATAGGGCCCTAGTCTTCTCTCCTATCACCTGATCATAGGGTATATACGTGAAGCCACACATACATGCTGGGGAATGATGCCATATTGGGAACTCAGGCATTCATCAATAGCAGCATCCTACTCAACCTTGGTGAGTGGAAATGCATGTTGCTGAACTCACTTATATATAATCTGCATCTTTGGAACCTTTGGAATCTTTGGAAAAGCTTTGTTTATGAGCAAGCCCAGTGGTAACAGAAATGGCAGAATAGCAGGAGTAGGAATCATGGGCATTTGAGTCATTTGTTCACATGATTTACTTTGACCTTCTGTGCACATACAATTTTATACCTTGGTGTGTCAGCACACATGGCACTATGGACAGCTTATTTTTCAGGGTAAATTGATGTCCTTTGGTCAAGTACTCAGTTTCCATTAAGTTCCAGTAATGTGCCAGGACCTGTTTCTCAAAGAAAGAGTACTTGTCTGCAGATGATAGCAAAGCCTTGCTTCAAAAGCCTCTGCTGTGATTTAGAGCATGCCAGAGAGTCCATGCAGCATCCCTATCTGCCACTGACACATTTAGTAACATTAGATATGCTGGATCATATGGCCCAAGTGGCAGAACAGTTTGCATGGCAGCTTGCCCATTGTCTCTCTCTCTTGGTTGTAGGGCCAGATCCAACAGCTTATTTTTCCCCTTAGTGGGAATGTGTTTGCATGATCCACACCACTATACTCCTAGAAATTTTACTGACATAGATGACCCTTGAATTGTAGTTGGATTTATGACCCATTCTCTGACACATAAATCCTTAATCAACAAGTCCAGTGAGTCTGCTACCTCTTACTCACTTGGTCCAATCGGCATTATAGTAATGTAATGGCCTAGAGTGATACCTGTCAAGATCCCTGTTAACTCAGCTGTGACACCTGGCTGGAGCGTTCACATACCCTTCAGGTAGGACAGTAAAGGTGTATTGTTAGCCTTGCCAACTGAACGCAACTTGCTTCTGATGTGTCTCATGGGTAACACTGGAAAAAAGGCATTTGAATTATCAATAGCTATATAACAGGTATGAGGAGATGTGGTAATCTACTCAAGCAAGGAAACCACCTATGGTACAGTAGCTGTCATTGGACTCACCACTTGATTAAAGTTATGGTAATCCACCATCATTATCTCAGATCTATTTTCTGCACAGGCCAAGTAGAAGAGTTCATAAATGCAGATGTAGTGGAAACAACCATTACTCTATATTTCAAGTCTTGGATGGTGGCATTAATCTCTGCAACCCTTCCAGGTATTGTTTTTTATTTATTATTTTCCCATGAAGATGTGATCTAATGACATATTTGTCCTTTCTTTCCACAATTGCCCAAACACTACAAATCAGGGAACCAATATGTGGATTGTGACAAGTACCAAGTATATATTCCAATTATATACTCTGGAGCAGGGGAAATGACCACAGGATGAATTCAAGGTCCTAGTAGGCTCATTGTGAATTGGACCTTAAATTCATTGGTCACCTAATCTCCATAGACCCTTTCTCACTGAAGGGCCACAATGATGTTTTAGATCTCCTGAAATCAGCATTTGTTCAGAATCAGTGTCCAACCATCCCCAAAATATCTCATCATTTCCTTTTCCTCAGTGTAGAGTTACTCTGATAAAAGGCCTTACAACCCTTTGGGGAATGCTGGGAAAAAGATTAACACTATCACTTTTGAGTAGTGCACCAACATCCTTCCTCAAGAAGACCTGACCTTCCCTTCGTTTAATGGGTTCTCAGTTTATAAAATGACTGAAGTCTGAGAATTGGTTGTGGGGCCATGGTTCTCTGGTTCTACAATCTGAGGTAGATTTTTGTTCATTTGCCTTAAAGATTTTCTGCTTATATAAATCCAGTAACAATTTAGTTGGCTTACTATCTATCTTACTTCTGAGGACACCATGACTAATTACCAATGCCATAAGACTAGCCATGTCAGATCATTGCTTTGTTTTTGCTGTCCATTATAGTAAGTAGGCCCATTTTGTGTTTGGAACATTGCTCCTCCCACTATGGAATCCATTTGTACCAAATACATTTAAATTTTTAAATCAAATGACTGAAACTGGAAATTTGAAATTTTGAACTCCTTA
The DNA here is from genome assembly GCF_012274545.1 of Fukomys damarensis. Taxonomy (NCBI): domain Eukaryota; kingdom Metazoa; phylum Chordata; class Mammalia; order Rodentia; family Bathyergidae; genus Fukomys; species Fukomys damarensis. Next base: position 79,565,712 of record NW_022900926.1, on the reverse strand, counting down.
TTTTCCTTCATTAATTTGTCTTCATACTTAGAAGATTTTAGATTTGTAATACATGATTGGAGCTCATAATATTTTTTAAACCAGTGTAATGGCTTTATCTAAATGTTCCTGCAAAGCCTCGTGGACTCATACATGGGGTTGATACATGACTGCATCGTGGATGTGATTTTGGACCATGTGTGTGATACTGGATTAGTCTACTAATGTTTGTTGCTGGATGTGATGTTGTGAGATGGGTCACTATGGGCATGGCCTGGAGGGATGGCACACTGCTCCCTGTAAAGTCAGACCAAGACACAATTGAGACAACCAAGGCAAGCAAAGTTTAAGCAACATTCGATGAGTTTATTGCCATTTGGGTGTAGATGGACCAAGGGTGAGAAGGTCATTGGCACTGAAAGGAGGGTGCTCGTGATTAATATAGGGCATTTTAGGTAGGGGAAGAGGGCACTGCTCAAGAGAGTGGAAAATTTTAGAGTCCCATGGGTGATGGGCCTGGACGGGCTGATAAACAGGGTGGTAGTGAGAGCAGCAGGGCAGCTTCTGGCTTCTTGGTATCTCTGTGCTCCTGTGGATGTAGCCAGTAGGTCTGCTTGGGTGTGATCTGGCTTGGGGGCCTGTTACTCCATTCCTGTGCAATAAGTTATTTTTTCTCTGCCATGACCCTCTGCCATGCTGCTGTGCCTTGGAGCCAGCTGACTGGGTAGAAACCGCTACAAACTTTGAGTCATGATAATCCTTTCTTTCTTTTAGTTTTGGGTATTGTGTCTCAGCAACAAGAAGGTAACTAAGACCGACTTAGGGATCTGTCTGATCATGTGGTTCAGAAGTCTTGAAACTGGCTTCTGGGAGGAGTCTGGAAAGATTTGGAGAAACAGGCTGAGAACGAGCCCTAGAGTGCTGTGAGCAAACTTGATAGGATATTCTGATCAGAGCTCAGAAGATCAGAATGTTGACTACAATGTAGCTTATTAAACAAACAAACAACAACAACAAAAACGGGCTCAAGAGGTTTTAGTTGGAAAAAAAGGATTAATTTGGCAGCTGAACTCCAAGCCATGTGTGTTATTCTCTGGCAGAAAATCTGTTCACATTTTACTCCTGTCCTGAGACATTGCCAGAGACTGAGATGAAGGGTGATGGACTAATTTATATGACAGAAGAACTTTTAAAGCAGTCTAATGCTGAAACGGTGGCATGGCTATTTAAAAAGTTTTTAGCATGATCAGAAAAGAAGCTCTGGTAAAATTGTGGCCTGTAAAGATGGAGCAGAAGAGAACTTGGATGCTGAAATGATTAGTATTGAAAAACCAAGTACTTTGAAAGAGGACAATTGAAAAGATAGACTGACAGCATCGCTAGAACAAGCTGACTCCACTCTTTGCAGGCGCAAATTGAAAAAAAAAAAAAAAAAAAGACCCGTTTTTGAGAACATGCCCTCACAACATTAGTGAAGATAGCCTAGGGAAAATGTTCCTCAGAATTGGATTCATAGTGCTCCGCAATCCAGGCACGCAACCCCTACATCCTAAAAAAAAAAAAAGAAAGACTGGATATTGCTACTTTTGCCAGCAGATCTTAGCATCATCCATGTGGTGAAGCTTTTAAGTGATTGCAGAGTACAATAGTTGTATGGTCAGGAAGACTTCCAGCCAGATTTCAGAAGAAAGTCTGGGAGACCAGCCAGTGTGTCCTTGAGAGGGCAATGTGTGAAGCAATAAGTGTGAAGCTGAAAGTGCAGTGGAGACCTCAGGAACTTTGAAAATCAGGAAATGGACTTTCTGGAAAAAGCTACAAGGAGTGAGGAAGTTGGCTCAAGAGAGAGGCCAGGAGGGCTACAATCACGGGCAGTGCCATAGGGGCAGGGTCACCCAACTCCTTTAGAGTTCAAATTTTGCCACAGAGTGCTAGACATGGAACTATGAGATTTAATGTTTTCCCTGGTGGATATCATTCTTGCTTTGGTCCCATTTCTTTCTCTTTTCCTGTTTCTACCTTTTGGAGTGGGAATGTTTCTCTTGTGCCATTCTGTGTTGGAAGTGTTTAACTTTCTTTTCATTTTTATGAAGGCTTATAGCTAAGAGTTTACCTTAAATCTTGTTTTTCTTTTGTCCCAGGAATTGAACTCGGGTCCTTGTGCTTGCAAGGCAGGTGGCGGAACCACTGAGCTAAATCCCTGGAAAGTTTACCTTAAATCTTAAATAGGAGAATTTGGACTTGGACTTTTTCACAATGCTGAAATTATTAAGTCTTTGGCAACTGTTACGCTTGTGTTGAGATGTCCCTGCAAAGCCTCATGAAGTTGTAGATAGAGGACTTTTTTGAAGGTTGCTAGATCTAGACTGTGTGATTTTTCATGGTGCAATACTAGTATTAAGGGTGCTGGAATTAAGGGTGATGTGTGATTACCTAATTTATCCACTGATTGATTTGGCACATGTCCTAAGCCAGATAGCCTAGCTAAAATATAAAAGGGGCAGAAAGAAGCTGCCCTTGTCATTTTTGCTGTTTTATGCTTGATATGAACTGTTCCTCTGCAATGCCTCTTTGCCATACCACCCTGTCTTGGAGCCAGTCAACTATGAACTGAAAGCTCTACAAACTGTGAGCTAAATAAACTTTTCTTCCATTTAACATTGGGTGTCCGGTATTTTGTTTCAAGGATGAGAAAAATAACTAATACAGCCACTCTTAGAGATGGACTTACTGCAGTTTGCATATATGGATTCAAATGAGTCTTTTTGGAGCCAGGGTTAGAATGTTATGGCTTATATCTAGATGTCCCCGAAAGCCTCATGCATTTATAGGTACTCTTTTGAGAGGTGACTAGATCAAGAGTATGAAATACTAGATCATAGGTTGTGACACTGGGTTAGTTCACTGTTGGATTTATGCCTAGATGTGATGTTAGGAATCTTGGTAGGAAGAAGTGGGTCACTATGGATGTATTCTGGAAGGACATATGTTTCTGTCTGCCTTCCTTGATAGCTATCTGCTTCCTACTGCATGCCATGAGCTGATTCTCTTCTGTTGTGACTCTTTGTCATGTTGCACTTCCTTGGAGCCAGCTGACAACGGACTGAACCCTCTATAAACCATGAACCAAAATAAACCTTTCCTTCTTTAACTTGTGGGTTTTGGTATTTGGCCTAGAAATAAGAAAGTAACAAGACAACTAGTTTATACAGAGATGCTGAGAGCAACCAGCCTGCACCATTATATTTTACACTCTTTCAAAAAATTAATAAAATTTTTGTATATAGAATCACTAAATTCCTTGCACTACACAAGTGCTAAATTAGTATAATCAAATGGATCTACACTGCATTTTACTTTAAACACTTCACACCATGAACTATCAGTACTCTGCTTATTATCAGAAGGAGAGACTGTGGCCGCTTTAGGTGTCATCAAATTAGAGACCAACTCTAGGAAAGACTAGCACCATTAAATAAATTAATCCCTACATTTCTGTTTCTCTAGAGGCACTCCTGGTACCAAAATAAGTATCAGTTAAAGTTTACTAGAGGAACAGATGTGTATAAAGGATTTATAAGGTAGGCTTACAATGGTAACCTACAGAATTAGATGTGAAAGAATGGAAAAATAGAGATCTTGTCTAGAGATCTGAAGGATCCAGCCAAGGTTGGAGGTCTGGAGCTCAGTGCAGAGTCACTTGTGAGTCTGTGTCAGGAAGTCAAAGTTAATTGGAAGGCTGAAGAGTCTGTTCCAGGAGTCTAAAGAGTCAATGCTGGAAGCCTGGAGATGGATGTTCAAAGGCATTGGTAAAGACTGAAGGTCCACTGTAGAAGCAAAAGTGAGACTTGCTGCTTCTTTTCCTTCTTATTCAATCTAGGCTGTAAGTCTTCTGGTTAGTTCCATACACACTCAGGGTTGGTCTTCTGTCTTCAGTAAGGCAATCATTCACATGTGTCCAGAACTGTGCTAAATCAATCTGCTAGGTATTTCTTGTTCAAACTGAAACTACAATTAATTATTATAATCCACTTTTTGGTGATTGGATACATTTCCTTAAAATACATTTAGGATCCAGATACAATAGCAATTTCATAATTATGCCTAACATGATACAATTATCCTGTGTACAAATGAAAGCACATTTCTTTCTTTCATAGAAGGCAAGGTCTTTCTTTCACTGATGCTTACTCCAAACATTTCATAATTTAAATAGGTTTAACAATATAGGTATAGTATAGGTTTACCAATACTTAAGAACCAATATTAAGACTATTAATGTTATGTTACAAGGAAGAAAATGAAGATACTTGCTTAATGTATGTGTATATATGCACAAGCATATTAACACAATGGAAAATAATAATTACAACTACAATTGCAATCCTCATTTCTGTAAATGGTCACACAGCTGTTCTGGATCTTCATGACTAAAAGGACACACCCACCTGCTCAGCTGGTTGGTTATGCCTTAATCTCTGGCCTCAAAGTTACTCTGGAAAAGGAAAAAAAAAATAGAATGTAACATAACTCTTGATATTCTCCTAGTTGCTTTTTCCTTGCTGAGACAAAATACTCAATGCTCACAAGTTAAAGGAGAAAAGGTTTGTTATAGTTTGTTTCTTTTATTTATTTATTTATTTTTGGTACTCGGAATTGAACTCAGGTCCGTGTGCCTGTGAGGTAAGTGGTGGAAACATTGAACTAAATCCCCAGCCTGTTTTGTTATAGTTTGTGTGTCTAGAAGTCACAACAAAGCCTCATGAAGTTGTATGTGGGGCTTTTTCAGAAGTGGCCGGAACTAAAGTGTGTGAAAATAGGATTGATTTATGGTACAATGTTAGGATCAAGGGCACTAGGATTAAGAGTTATTACCCACCCTAAGTAGCCTGGAAAATATATAAGGGATAGAAAGAGCCTTATTCCTTTTTACTTTCTACCCACAATTAATTGGTTCTCCTCTGTGATGCCTGTCTGCAATGGCATGTTGCCTTGGAGCAATCCAATTATGAGCTGAAACCTCTAGAAACTGTGAGTTAGATAAATTTTTACTCATTTAATTTTAGGTGTTGGGTATTTTGTCTTAGCAATGAGAAAAATGACTTAGACAGAATTTGGTACTGAGAGTGGGTTCCTTCATGTAACTTTATCTGACCATGTGGTTCAGGGACCTTTGAGAATGACTTGAGGAAAGATTTAGGAAAGGTTTGGAGATTCTAGTTGAAAAAGTGGAGCTGGAATCCTTTAGGTTGTACTTGATGGGAGATTCTGATAAGTATTTCAAAGACACGAATGCTGACAGAAATAATGCTGATAAAGACCAGGATCAGGAGGTTGTTTTCAGGGAAGAAGCTCTGCATTAACCGTTGGAATCCAAATGATGTGTATTATGGCTTGGAAGAAAGTTTGTCTGCATTTTGCTCATGTCCAGATACTTTGCATGAGACTGACATTAAGGGAAGGGTGGACTAATGAATACTGCAGAAGAAATTTTAAGGCACTCTAAGGTTGAGGGCATGGCATGGCTACTTTGGGGGGCTTTTATCCAGGTTTATGTTGAGAGTCGAGAGCAAAGAGCCCATCAGACTGGCTTAAAATATTTTGAAATTGGCCAGAAAGGAAGATCCAGTAAAGCTGTGGACTGCATGGATAGAGCAGAGGAGAGATGGATTGCTGAGAAGGATCAGGAGAATAGAAAACATGGCCTGAGGGTATCACAAGAAGCAGCAGGACACCACCCTTTGCAGCCTGAAAATTGCAAAAGAGAAAGACTTTGCTTTGGCAAGAGACCCAGAACACCATGTTCTAGAATGGTGGCAGCCTGGAGAAGTTGTTCCTTGGGATTTGGTTTGTAGGCACTGGATCCCTATAGCCAAGAGAAAAGGAAGCCTGGATACTGCTCCAGGTGGCCGCAGACTTTGGAGTCATCCATATGGTGCTGGTTTTAGATGTATGTAGTATGGAAGAGTTGTTAGGTCAGAAAGGCTCACGCTCAGATTTTAGAAGAATGCTTTGGAGGCCAAGCAGTATTGCCTTGAGATGTCAGTATGTAAATCTGTGAATGTGCAGGCAAAGATGCTATGGAAACCCCAGAAATTTGGAGAAGCTGGGAACATGGATCATCCAAGGAAAGTTTCAAAGAGTGAGGAAAGCCAGCCAATGAAAAAAGCCATGGGAGCTACGACCACCAGAAGTGCCATAGGGGTGGAATCACTAAAGCCCTTTGGAGTTCACATTGTGCCACGCATTGCCTAGGATGCTACACATGGAACTACAGGACTTAATGTTTGCCTTATTGAATTTTGGACTTGCTTTGGTTCCATTTTTTGTATCCCTATATTAGTACCTTTAGTCATGGTAGTATCTATCTTATGCCATTGAAAGTAGTGAATGTTTATCCTGTTTTTAATTTGTACAGGAGTTTATAGGTAAGAGTTTGTCTTAAATTTCAGAGGAGACCTTGATCTTGGACTTTTCAGCAATGCTGAAACTGTTTGGACTTTGGCAACTCTTGGAAATGGACTAAATGCCTTTTTCATAAAGGAATGTATGTTAGCCTTTGGTGGGCCAGGTTTAGAATATTATGGTTCGTGTGTACATGTTTTGCAAGGCCTCGTGCAGTCATAAATGAGGCTTTTTTTCAGAGAAAGCTGGATCTAGAGGGTGTGACACTAGGATTGATGGCACTAGGATTAAGAATGTGAGTATTATCTACCCAAAGTAGCTTGGATAAGATATAAGGAATAGAAAGAGCTGTGTAGTTCCTTGTTATTTTCTTTCTTCTACCCACCATGAATTGTGTCTCCTCTACAATACCTTCCTACCATGCAATCCTGCCTTGGAGCCAGCTAATTATGGACTGGACAGGCTTATTTTAGCTCACATTTTTTAAAAAATAAAAAGACAATTTCTTTGACGGTTCAGGAAAAGAGAAAGTGGGGGAAGAGGGAGGGAGAGAGAGAGAGGGGAAGGACAGACAGCTATTCTGGACAAGTAGGGACTATTCTTGCCTGGCTAGCTTATATTTCATAGTGGTTTCAGTCCATAGGCAGCTGGATTCAAGGCAAGGTGGCATGGCAGAGGGGCATAGTAGGGGTGAAACAATCAATGTGAGGGTAGGCAGGAAGCAGCAGACTTTTTCCTTCTTTCTCATTCTTTCCATCCATGTTACAAGCCTTTTGGATGATGCCACCCACAATCAGGGTTGGTCTTTCCTCTTTAATTATTGGAGACTGATTCAACTTCCAATCACCTGACCAAGGGTATGTAAACAGGAAAACAAAGGACAAGACAAGGTATTTACTGCATAAATGGGGAGTACAGGATGGTCAAGCTCCCATCAGGCTAAGACACTATCTTCTGAAGCTTGCCACTATTTACTGAACACACCACTTCTTGACAGGGCAAGGGGCAGTGCTTGGAGCAGTGGCATAGAGAGCACTTATGTGAGCAGGGTCCTAGCAACAAGGGAACAAGACATTCTAATAGGAAGAGATCACTGATTAATGAGGAATTTTTTTCCATAATTTAATTTCTGCCCGCATAGAAGTTTTTTGTGTGAGTCTTGCTCCATTTCACTGTCACAGGAACTTTGGATGACATGGCCAATATCAAAGTCACTATATAATCACCATCATCATCATCATCCACCCACACCACTCTTCTGTTTAAAAACTTATTTTACTATAATGGATCATCTTCATTGTTGATGCCTGAGTAATCTGATTCAGTTTTGATGGCCTCCAAAACTTACAAATCTGTTTTATCATACACCATTGTACTTAACTGAACTACTTCTAGAAAGAAAACTTAAAAAATATTCTTAAATGCACAGAAATTTAGCAGTGAGCAATTCATGGGTAAAACTCACCTGTTACTGCTTTGTTCCTCCTGTATACACCTTGCCACCCATCTGCCAAATGGGTTAATGCATAGGCAGATTTGTACTTTCTCCAGGTACAGCTACTGTGAGCCATATTTTATTATGGCAAATATATGTTCTCATAACAGAAAAATGGTGTTTTACTTCTGTGATGGTCAGGTAAACATACACAAAACTTGTTAGATGGAACATCATGTGGGTAAAAATCCTGGTGTGACACTTTTATATGTGTGCACACACCTTGCTGTTCATACCAAGTGGGTGAACAGAAAGATTGCTTCCTGTATCCCCTTCGCGCAGCTAATTGGATGCACAGCCGGTTACTATTGCGCTGAAGTATAAATTTTTAGCAGAAAACTATGGGATGAATTCTTGTAATCCAATATTATTCCCTTTGCATTAAACCATATACTCCAGCAAAATAAGGACAAACATTGGGCTGAGAAAAAGATGTACTAATCCTAGAAACAGGAAAAGAAAAAATGCTTACAAAGTAACTGTCAAGTCTAGACACAAAATAGTATAAATTAGAGGAAGAACATGGAAGTTCAAGAAGTGAGGTCTTAATGTGTGAGGGCAGAGGAGAATTCATTAGAGTATATGGTAGGAAAGGGAGTTAAAATGAAATCATGCTAAATAAAAATTGTACGTGGATAAAAGAGGGAAAGTAGTTGTTCCTCAAAGGAAATTCAGAAAAAATGTTACCATGGAAAGGATAGAAAACAACATAAATTCATGACTCCTAATGATGAGAGGAGACAAAAAGAGCCAGCAAAAGATAAAAAGAAGGAGTGACTCAAGAAGTCAGAGAGAGAATTATGTCACCAACAAGGTAAATTATTGTTTAAAGTTATGGGTAACAACAATTGAGTGTTTGGAAATGTAACTGATAATTTAGAAGCAATTTTAGTAACCTGGAGAGATGGAACTAGATGACTCTGTTAATCAGCTTTCTATCAATATAAAAAATTCCTGAGACAGTCATCTTAAAGGAGGAAATGTTCTTGTTAGCGCACAGTATTGCAGGTTTCAGTTCATAATAATTGCTTAGTCCTGTTGCCTTTGGGCCTATGGCAAAGCAGTGCATCTTCGAGGGAAGTGTTTGGCAAAGGAAGTTGCTCAATTCATGGAGAGAGGGTGGGAGTGCAGGGAGACGGAGAGGGACAGGAAGAGGGAGAGGGAAAGGGAGAGGGAGAGATGTTCCCCAGGTTTCAAGGGCAAACCCCCAGTAACCTAACTTTCTTCAAGGAGGCCCCACTCTGTAAAAGGTCGACGCGTTCCCAAGGGTGCTTATGCTGGCAGCTACACCTTTAGTGGATGGGCCTTTGTGGGATATTTACAGTCTGTATTTACATAGTACTGGCAAATGTAAGTAAATAAGCAATGAGAAAAAACAGTAATGATAATTGTTTTTGTCTAATAAATGAATGAGAAAACCAAGGTGATACAAGGAGGCAGTAACATGGTCTAAAAACTGTTTGCTTTTAGAATAGAAAATAATTAGATATTGATAGACAGGAGAACAGAAATTATTAAAAAGGAAATCATGTTAAGTAAGGAAATCATGAGATGAAGGCAGACAAGGATGCACTGAAGATCATGGGTGAAACTATCTTAAACTTTAGTAAAATGATGTTTCCTTGTGAGATAGGAGAGAAGAAATGGAGGATGCTTGAAAATTCAGAGAAAGCAAGCTTAGGGCATTGGAATACACATAGCTATAAAAGTTTTAAAATCAAATATACAATATGAAAAGGATATTTCTTTTATTGCATTTTTAAGAATTAATTTTATCGGTACATTTAATGTATACAATATAATGACATTTATTGTTGGAAATTTGTATCCTTGCCCAATCAACTTTGGCTTTCAGTTTTTCCCCATTCCCCTGCCCTCCCTTCAACCCCTCCTTCCCTATTTACAAAGACTTTGTTTCCATTATTTTTCATTTTCTCATACTAATTCCATTGCCTTCTGAAAAGTATAATACATAATGTGAAATAGGAAGTGTCAAAGAGGAAGGGGAAATGGGAGGGGTAGGGGAAAGGATACAATATGAAAAGTAGATTTCTTTTAGCAGCATTAATATTATTAATTCTTGAGTGCGTATTTTAAACTTCCTAGAAGATAGTATGACATATAGCATTTTCATACAATATTTTAAAATACAGATAATAAAATTCACAGTCAGTATGAGCATATGAAAACAAAACTACATGTCTTACACTTCTCATTGACTACTTTAAATATTTATCCAAGTAATTGTCCAAATGCCAGGTGATATGCCATGATACGTGTATGTATATGAAAATGTATGAATGGGACTTGTGAAAGGAAAATAGGTTATGAACAATTAGCTTCCAAACTAGTCACTTTTATTAGCCTTGTAATATCAGAAAATGGATTTGACATTCCTATACAAACAAATAATACTCTAAACTTTGTGGCTGAAATATATTTATTCATTAAATCATTGAGTGGGAAAGGAAGAATCATCCATTGTCAACTACTACTATTGTATGACTCCCCCAATTTATGTTAGGATATTGTTTATACTGCATATAATGAGGCTCAAAATAACAACTTAAGCAAATATAGTTTTCTTATATAACCAGCTAGAGGTGGGCAATTCTGAAATAGTGCACTCGCTTCCTTGATTTAGTCTTTTAGGTACCCAGCCCCTTCTCTCTATGCCCCCCACCCTTGTAACCATCTAAAGGAAGAAGAGACAAACAAAAAGGAAATAACTTTTGTAACATAAATTGAAAGTAAAAATATTACTTATGGTAATATTTTATTTACTAGACCTTAATCAAATGGCCACAACTACTTGCATGAGAAGGTAGAAATATAGTTTTTACTTTAGGCAGCTAATAAAGTGTGATTGGCTCTTTATAGCTGCAGGATTCATATTTGTGAATTCAATCAATGGCAAATTTAAAATATTTAGAAAAATAATGAATGTATACAGACTTTTCTTGTGATCATTCCCTAAACAATACATTAAAAACTATTTGCATTTCATTTGCACTGTATTATTTATAAATAACCTAGAGGTAATTACAGTATGTAAGAAGATATGCATAGGCTATAGAAAAAATACTATGCTATTTTGTACAAAGGACTTGAACATCTGCAGATTTTGTTATTGACAGATGTTCTATAACCCATCTCTCAATGATAACAAGGGAAAAATGTATTCAGTTAAAATGGGGACTCTATTATGGTGAGAGATAAAGAAATACTTGGATACAAATGTTTTAGAATGCTTCTCCTCCTCAATTAAAACAAACATATGTCATGCAAACAGATAAGGGTAGCATCTCTCCAATTCTTATTAGAACTGAGCCCCAAGAAAAGGAACAGAATGTCAAGAATAACATCTATCTCTTTTGAGTATATGAAAAGTGAGCTAGCAAGAAATAGCAAAATAAAATGCTGGCTAAATGCACACCAGTTTTTGGTGAAGTTTTTGTTCGTGTTAAGATAAATTACAGATACAGAAATTAAGTTGATGAGACAAACAGAAGACTGAACCATCACCTTGAAAGCCCAAGTAGGATAATGAAGCTGGTGTCAGTCAACCATAGGTCAGGAAGGTAGCTATTTTGGAGTCATGGGTTAGTAATGGCAAAGTTCAAGTCAGGCATGAGATTCTGATCTCATAGACTCAAACTAAAAGTTGTATTTATCTAGACTCATTCATCCATTCATTGAATTGCTGTGTAATGAATACCTACTGTAAAAGTCAGTTGACAAATAGCAAACAATATGTCTTGGTTACTTTTGTCACAGAGACACAATACTCAACACCTATACATTAGAATAGAAAAGGTTTATTTTGCCTCGCAGTTTGTAGAGGTTTCTGTTCATAGTCAGCTGGCTCCAATGTAGGGCAGCTTTGCAGAGGGACATGGCAGAGGAAAATTGCTCTCGGCCTGTCAGGAAGGAAGCAGAGGAGGAATCAAGGGAAGAAGGAAGGAGCTACGCCCTTCCAGGCCACACCCACAGTGAGTCAACTCCTGCATCCAGGCTTTACTTCTCAAATCATATTTAGCTATAAACGCATCAGTGGAGTAACCCACTGATGAATATCATCCCCACATGACCCCACCTATGAGTGCATGAAGTTTTGGGGGGGGCATCTACATATAAATTATAACATAACATCAACACTGTTTAGCATGTGCAGATGATCGCTAACTCACTGCACACTCATCTGCTATTTACTAGACCTGTGTCAAGCACTTCTTCCCAGAACAATAGAGCATTTATGAGTTATTATCTAAACTTTATAGATAAAGAAAGTGAGTCTCTGAGGAGTTTGCCATCTTCCTGCAAGAGAATATCTTAGAGCCACTTTGCCCATCCTCTAATGTGAAACTTTCTTGGTCAAAAGACCTTTGACAGTTGTGATAGATACAGTTTCGCTGTGTTTGAAAAAATACTTTATCTTCTATGATGAATACTAGAGAACCAACTTTTGGCCAGATATAGACTTTTATAAATGAGGATGACCTCAGGAATGATGATAAACTAATCAAGATCTACCTTATTTTCTGTATTAATTTTTTCCCTTCTAGGATTTTTAGGACCAGGAGAAGGGGCCCACTTTGGTTCCATTCTGTCACTTGGTGCTTAATTTATTATACAAAATAAAGCTATAAAGGTATGGATAGATAACTTAAAAGATATGTTAAAAGTTACAAGAAGTTAAATTCCTCTTTAAGAGTATGAAGTTAATTTTATCAATTTCCCATTTTAAAATTTAAAATTGGGAGCCAGTTATGAGTAAAGGGGGAAATTGTCCTTGCCTCAGCATAAAACTTTAGATTTATAAATTTTGAACAGGGCTGGTAATGTTTAACAACTGCTGTTGAGAATGTCTGCAAATAAATGGTGATTTACATGCTCTCTGGGAGAATTTCTCCTTTTAAGCTTTTGCAAAAACACATCAAAGAACTATAAATACATATTAAGCAAAACAAGATTAAGCAACATTTTTTTATCATGTGTATAGCACTAATTATAGTATTTACTTTTATGAAAGCAGAAATAATAACATATCTTCTTATGGTTTTACATTATGGAAATAGACAGCTCTGTCTTAGCATTAGAAATCTTTAGAGGTTGAGATTGGTGTATCCTGGACATGAATGTGTTTTAATGCCCACAACTGACAGTAGTACCAAAATTCTGTTTGTTTCTGTTTAGCATCTTTTGGTCTAATAGAATCAGCTCAACTCTGTAGTGTTTATGAGATAGGAAGATAAATTTAAAAAGAAATAATCTTTTTTTGAGACAGAGTATTTGATATATAGTGCAGGCTAGACTTGAATTCACAATGCTTTACCTCACTCTCCTAAGTGAGGTGTGTAGTACCATACTCAGTGTTAAAAAGCCACATTTCCTAAAAATTTAAATCTATATAGCAAGCAAAGTTTTGATACAGCCAACATTAAGCTGTATTTTTTCTTTAATGGTTCTTTTAAATTTCATTTGATGCAGTAAAAATGGGGCTATCTGTACAAATTTCTGTTTCTCAACAAAACTCTGCTGGAGTCTATGTTGTAACAGTTTACTATACTTTAAAGTAAAATGACATTTCATAGACCACAATCACTATTGTAATTATAGTATTCAGTACTGTGTAATAATGAAAATCCAAAATTGGCTTTAGTGCTACTTTTCCCTCTACCCAGCTTAGCCACAGCTGATGCTGAAAGTCAGAACTGTGGAAGTGAACTGGTAATTTTTCTCTCTGCTTTCTCCACATCACAACACCTTCCCACCCTCTGTTTGTCATTTTCAAGGCCACACACATCCCTGAATAGGTGGAGAATGGAGAGGAGGTCAGGCAATATAGAAAATTTATTATTTGGCTACAAAGCCAAATAGTGTTTTCCCTCTTTGGGTCTCAAGGTAGGGGCCCCATGTAGGTCCTGGTAAATGATTAATAGAGATGTTTTCTGTTGGGAAACACTTCTGAGGACTTTTTAAACTTCCCATCTAGACCCTCCCAGTTCCTGCTGTTACCTAGCTGATGCATCTTTCCTTCTTCAGTTCCTGTGTAGCCTAATATGCATGTATACTTTCTTTCTTAAAGAAACTCCTTACTTCTCTAGAGAGCTTTATTGGACAGAACCTGTGATGATTAATTTTATTTGTTCACTGGCTTGGTTAACGCAGACCCAGATAGATGATAAAACATTATTTCTGGCTGTATCTGTGAGGGTGTTTCCAGAGAGATTAACATGTGAATCAACACACTGAGTAAGATGATCCTTCTTCACTAGTGTAGGTGGGCGTACCCAACCTCTTCATGGTCTGCATAAAATAAAAAACATAGGAAGGGTACATTTGCTTTCTCTTTTTGAGCTGTTGCATCTATCTTTATCCTGACTTTGGACATTGGTGGCCCTGGTTCTCAGGTCTTTAGATTCCAGGATTTACACCAGTTCTCCACTCCCATCTTCCAGTTTTTAAGCTTTGACTGGGAGTTACACTATTGTTTTCCTGGTTCTTAGGCATTTGGACTCACACTGAATTATACCATGAGCTTTCCTGGACCTCTTGCTGGCAAATGGCATACTGTCGGACTTCCCAGTCTCCATAATCATGTGAGTCAGTTTTCACAGTGAATTGTTTCATATATCTCTTCAAATCCAGAGAGGCCCTGTTTCTCAGGAGACAATCTTAACTAATATACAACCCAGGATGACCCACCCAAATCCTCTTCTTGGCTTACTACTTTGTCCTGATAAGTTTTAAGAACTACGAGCAATCCTAAAGCAACACTACCTTTCTGCCTCTAGTATTATGCAGCCAGTCATATTCTTAGATTTCAAATTTCAGGAGGGTGGTATCAAACCCCAGTCTATAGTTCAGTTAAGCTTTTCGGTGTCACAACTTCACTAACTAGTTCTTTGTATTTTCCAATTGTATGAAACACATGTTCAATATATCCTACAATCTACTCTTAGTATACCTTATCTGACTTGAGCTTAGAAAGTAGTACTCATCTGTGCCTGTTGAAAGTGAGCACTCACAATATAGTTACAGCTCTCCAAAGAATCTTCTTAACTTTTCTGACACGTTTTCATATCCTTGTTCTGGTTGGAGGCTCAACGAATCAAGGAACAGTTTCGTGTACCCCTTCCTTTTTCCTCCCCACTCTTCCTCTTTCTCTTCCCTCCTCACCTCTTCTCTCTTCCTGTCCCTTCTCCTCCCCTCCCCTCTCTTTTTTTTTTCCTTCTCTTCCTTTTCCTCCACTCTTTCTCATTCTGTGTTACTGTGGCACTGGGGATTAAACCTAGAACATCTTCAGGGAACTTTATTCTCAACTCATTTCTTTCTTTTTAAAATTTTGAATAGATCCAAATAAGTAAACACATTATGTAACCTAGGTGTGAACAACATTAAAATATTTCTTTGTGTCATTTTCCCCATCTATATTGCACAACTTTGTTTAAATCTTTATAAACTGTTGATATTACTATAGCAGTTACTGGCCTCTGACTTCGGTTTTACACCTGTTAAATCTTTTCTCCAAAATACCTCCAGATTGGATGATTTTAAATGCAAATATCATCACATGTCTACTTAAAATATTTCACAATTTCTCAGTAGCCTTCTTCTGAGGCAAGCTGGTCAAACTTCAGAATAGGTGAAATGACATAGAATCTTGTTAAAATGTAGATATTAATGTAGGAGATTGGGGTGTAGCTTTAAGACAGGCCTGTCCAACCCTCATCTCAAGGGCTGTTTGTGGCCCTGGACAGCTAGCAATGCAGCCTGACAAGATCATAAACTTTTAGCATTATTATGTGATTTTTAGTAATATTGTTTATGACCACATTACACAGTGCTTAGCAGGGATTGTGAGGTGACAACAGAATTCTGCCTCCTGTTTCCATCAATCGGTACCTTTGTGAATTACTATTTTCAAAGATAAGGCACACAGGAGTAAAATCAGATTGAACTTTTCTGACATGTACCTTGAGAACACAATAAAAATTGCAACCACTTCCTTTCAGACATTGATGCATTATTTTTACAAAACAAGGTCAAACATCCCACTAATTTTTTGTTTATTTTTGTCCTCCTTTTAAAAAAATCACAACAAAAGTCTTCACAAAGAAATTGTTATTTATATACATTAACTATATTATATATTCTACATGAGGCTCAAAATAGTTCTTCAATAATTGTGGCCAAGACAAGACAAAAAGATCCGTCATTCGTGATTTAAAGTAACTCTAATGCCGAAGACAAAGCAGTTTTGGCCTCCTGGCTCTGCTAAACAAAATTTAATTGGACTTGCCTATGTCTCTGATTTCTGGTCTTAACTATCTCCATGCCCACAATTTATGCTTTCTTAACATTCTAGAATTCTTAGAAAAAAATACGGTGTTTTATATCTCATATCACTTTTAAAATTGATAGTTTTACATAGTAGTAGCTGGCTGTGTGCCCTTCCTCTTTAAGTTTACTTCAGTTCAGAAAACAATTCTTCAGTTCACAAGCAGGACTATGTATTTTATATTTGTATTTTATATCTGTGGCTACTGCACTAAATTATCACATACTGTGTGACTTGAAACAATGGAAATTTATTCTTCCATGTTCTTAGAGACTAGAAGTCTGAAATCAAGGGCAGGGAAATACTCTCTCCAAAGTCTTTAAAGAATATATTCCTTGTCTCTTCTACCTTCTGGTGGTCATATCGCTAAAATTTCTGCCTTTCTCTTCACCTTGCCTTCTCCTGTGTCTCAAAATTCTGCCTCATATTTTAAGGGAGCATCTGAGTGGACCCTTAGTCCAGGAAATCCAGAATAGACTCCTCCTTTAAGTATTCTTCCCTTCCATCATATGTTTTACCCTGTAAAATAGTATTTACAGGTCTGGGTGTTAGGCTATGTCTTTCTGAGAGGCTTTGTTTGGCCTACTACATTCCTCTTTTTATCATGCATGTCATCACCTGAATAACAGCTACCATTAACTGGATACTTACTATATGCTGCCTCTATTAGACTCTAAAGCCTCAAGAAGTGAACAAAGTCAGCCCAAGAGAGAAGTCTTGAGAGCTACAACCATGGGCAGTCCTTTGGAGTTTATATCTTGCCACAGATTACCTCCTGTGCTAGACGTGGAACTACAGTTTAATATTTGCTTTGCTTTGGTCTTGCCTTGGTCTGATTCTTTTCTCTATCTCTATTTTTACTTTTGGAGTGGGAATGTTTATCTTGTGCCATTGTATCTCAGTAGTGCTGTGAGTTCCTGACTTACAAATGAATTCCGTTCCAGGAAAAGTCTGATTTCTTCATAATCCAACAAAGCAATTCTTATATAGTATACATGCAAAAGATCATAACTTGAATGTTTGTATGTCAGGGACTAAAAAATTCAACTTTCTTTTCATTTTTGTAGGGGCTCACAGCTAAGAATTTGCCATAAATCTGAGAGAATTTGGACTTGTATTTTTCTGCAATGATGAAGCTATTAGGACTTTGCAACTCTTAGAGATGGCCTAAATGCATTTTGCATAAAGGAATGTGCATGAGACTTCTGGAGGCCAGGGACAGAATGGCTTATATTTAGATGTCTCCTCAGAGCCTCATGCATTCATCTAGGTGGGGCTTTGGGGAGTGAATGGATCATGGGTGAATGGTACTGGATCAGTCCATGGATTGATTTAGTATAGTTCTGCACGTGGATGATGAACCTACTGAAGAGGGGAGATCTACCCTGGGTATAGGTGGTACCAACTAAAAGGGAAGGAAGGAGGAAGCCTTACTATTTCCCACCTACCCACCTGTGAACTGTTTCTTCTCTGCTGTGCCTTGCTGACTATGGACCAAAACCTTTATAAACTGTGAGCCAAAACATACTTTTATTCAGATTTGAGTGTCCAGTATTTTGTCTCAGCAACAAAAAAGTAACTAAGGTAAGGACTTTGTCTCAACCTGTTAAAAGCCATTTATGACATACTTATTGCTGGCATCATATTAAATTGGAAAAAGTAAAATCTTTTCCTCTAAAATTAAGAACAAGACAAGGATGTCCACTTTCATCATTCCTGTTCATGGTGCTTGAAACATTAGCTAGAGCAATAAAGCAAGAGAAATAAAAACATTTTATATATACCCAAAATATCCCCAAAATTGCTGGTATTGATAACCAAATTCAGAAATGTAGAAGGATACAAAATCAACACACAAAGTCTGTAGCATTCCTCTACACCAATAATGAATTTACTGTGAAAGAAAATAGGAAAACACTAACATTCACAATAGCATCAAAAAAATTAAATACTTAATTAGCCTTTCAAAGAAAGTGAAAGATCTCTACAACAATAACTACTGTACTCTAAAAGGAGTATGAAGACTTAAGAAAATGGACAGATTTTCCCTGTTCATGTAGAGCAAAGCTAATATTGTAAAGATGTCCATATTCCAAAATTGAATGCAAGCCCAATAAAAATAACAGCAGCATTTCTCAAAGAACTCAAGAAAACAGTCCTAAAATTTGTATGGAGAAGAAGAGACACAGAATAGCAAAAACAATCCTGGTAACAATATCAAAGCAACCCATCAGCGCTGGGCACAGTAGTGTATGCCTGTAATACCAGCACTCAGTAGGCTAAGTCAGGAGGATTGGCATGAGTTTGAGGCTAGCCTGGGATACATAGTGAGTTCAAGGCCAGTGTGAATTACATAGTGAGAACATGTCTGAAACAACAACAACAAAGCAAAAAAACAATAACAAAAAGTAGGCATCACAGTCCCAGATTTCATGTTATATTACAAGCAATAGTGATAAAATTAGCATGAACTGGTGCAAAAACACATGTGGATCAGTGGAACAGAATAGAGAATGCACAAAAATCCACAGACACATGCAGCCACCTGATCTTCAACAAATAAGCCAAAAATGTATGCTGGAGCAAAAGTCACCACTCTAGAAAATTGTGCAGGGAAAATTAAATATGCATATGCAAGAGATTCAATCTACACCCATATCTCTCACCATGCACTAATTTCAAATAAAAATCAGTAACAATCTAAATATTAACTGGAAGAATAAAGTATAAAACTCTTGAAATCTTAGGCATAGGCAAGAAATTTCTGAACAGAACCCTAAATAACAACAGGAATCAATCAATGGGATCATATAGACTCAGAAGCTTTTGCACTGGAAAGAATCAACAGAGCGAAGAGACAACCTACAAAATGGGAACATTTTTACCAACTGTACTTTGGACAGAGGACTAATGTCTAGGACATATAAAGAACTCAAAAAATTAGACCTCTCCAAGTAAAATATCCAGCCAAATAATAGGCAACTGAAATGAATAGATACTTCCCAGAAGAAGTATAGAAAGGCAGTGAGTATATTAAAAATGTCTAAAATCATTGATTATTTGTGAAATGCAAATTTAAAAACACTGAGAAAGATGTCAATATCAGCTGGATGTGGTGGCACACACCTGTAATACCAGCACTCAAGAGGTTGAAGCAGAGGATCACCATGAGTTCGAGTCCAACCTGGGCTACATAGACTTCAGGGCCACCTTGAACTACGAAGCAGACCCTGTCTCAAAAAAAAAGAGTCAAGTATCAAGAAATCAAATACAAAGCTGTGGGGAAAAAGGAACTGTTATACATTTTTGGGAATGAAAACAAGTACGGCCTCTATGGAAATCAGCATAGTAATTCCTCAAAAAACTAAAAATTGATATTCTGTTTAATTCAGCTACTCCTTCACTGGGTAGCTTCTCAAAAGAGTTAAAGATAATATGTAGTGACACATGCATAGCCATGTTTCTAGCAGAATTCATAGTAGCTAAATCCTGGAAATGCCTTATATGTCCATCAGTAGGTTAGTGGATAGAGTGTATTTATACTCAACTGTGTAGTACTCATTCATAAAGTAGAATAAAGTTGAGTCATTTATATGAAAATGTATACTCCTTTAGACCATAATGTTAAGTGAGATGAATCAGACATGCAAGCTTAACTTATTTCACTTAAAGTTAAGTGAAATAAATCAGGGATATGATTTGTCTTATATGAGAAACTCAAAATATTAATAAAAAGCAAACTATACATAATAGGAAATAGAGAAATAAATCTTTTGTAAATGGGAAGATCAGAAAGTGAAGAGAAAAGGTGGGAAGGGAAGAGAATGTAAAGACTATTAAGGTGAGTTATATACATGTGTCATCTCCTTACCGTGAATATAATCATTATGTACTATAAACATGTACTAATAATATATAGACTATATACATTGGCTGGGGCTTTAGCTCAGTGGCACTATGCCTTCCTCACAAGCACAAGGTCCTGAGTTTGATCCCTGCGACAAAAGAGAGAGAGAGAGAGAGAGAGAGAGAGAGAGAATATATATTGTACCACAGGCTCATCTAGGACTAGCACTAAGAAGATGTAGATGGTTATCTAACTTCTTTTTATAATGATCATAATGTTCTAAAATAAGACTGTACTTTTTATACAACTCTAAATACAATACTTTTTAAAAATTTAATTTAATTTAATTTTTTTTGGTACTGGGGATCAAACTCAGGACCTTGCACTTGTGAGGCAGGCAGCAGAACTACTGAGCTAAAGCCCTGGCCCTAAATACTTTTATTCATTTCAATCAATGAATTTCATGATATAGAAATTATATCTTAACAAAACTATTAAGGTTCTCAGGTCTTTCTCTTGTGTGCCTGTGTGTTGCTTGGTAATAGAATCCAGGGCCTCACATAGTCTACCTAGGTAATAGCTGAGGTATGTCTCCAGCTATTTACTTTTTTACGTACCAATTTTCAGTTTTCCTCTATTTAGTTTGATGTTGTTTTACTCCTGTTCTGAAATTTCCCTCATAAACTCTTTGTTTATTTTTCTTATACTCATCTTCAAATAGAGGAATTCTAGTCAGCAGCCAATGTGTAAGATTTTACTATTAACTTTTATGTGTGTGGGTGCTAATCGAATTCTGTTCTCAGTTTATGCCTAGATATCAGGCTGATACATATAATTTATTCTAGTGAAACACTCAAGAGAAGGCATTTAGTGAGTATGTTGGTGCCCTGCTCAGAACTTTTCTGAGCGAGTACGTCTATCCCCAGCTGCTAAGAGTTTTGACTGATAGATTAGAGCTCTTAGATGCTTCTTTTGTTTTTTTTTTTCTTCTTCTTCTTCTTTCTTTTTAAATTGTCCCACTTAAGTGAATCTGCCATACCTAGGTAGTTACCTCTATTCCCATTACCCCTAGAATGGCCAGGGGCCACTTACATACCAAAAATGGCCACTGTGCCCCAAGGTAGGATCCACTGGGTGATGCAGTTCCTGCTTTGGAGCTCCCTGCAGGCCCAGAGTGATGCATTCTCCAGCTAAGATAATTTGCTAAACTTCCTTTTTCTTCCTGTTTTATTTCCCTCACTTCTCTCAGAGCACTTCCTAAGAAAATCACCCCATATAGTTGGGATATAAGATCTACTAGCTCTTAATCTTCAGAGACTATGATCTACGATTCCAACTTCCCAAATTCTAGTTTAAAAAATCCTGCAAAAGACTTTGAGTGGATTAGGTCAGCTACATTTTCCTGGCTCAATTATCTATGACATTCGGTTGAGATCTCTTCAGTTTCACAATTCAAAAATCTTGTCATCATCTTTAATTTCCTCAATTCCCACATCTGACACATTCGTATAAATGTATAATCCTATCAGTTGGATCTGCCTTAAAATATGTCTACAGAAGATAAAATGTTTGTTGAAATGTTCTACATTAGAGTGAACTAAAAGACTTGGCAATTAAATGGAGTATTGAATCTTATATTAGAGGAGAACAGTGTTATAATGGACATATCTGGGATAACTGAAAATATTGAAATAGGAATGAGAATTAAATAAAAGTAGTTTATCAATGTTAAATTTACTGATGCTAATAATTGTATTGTAATCATATAAGACATGATCCAATTTTATGAAATATGGAAATACACACTGAAGAATTAGAAGTAATGGAAGTAGTTGGGTGTGGTGGTGCATTCCTATAATCACAGGCATGGGAGGCTGAGGCAGCATTGTCTCAAGTTTGATGCCAGCTTGGGCTACATAGTAAATTCAAAGCCAGTCTGAATTACAGAGAGGATCTTACCTCAAAAAAATTAAAAAATAATAGAAGAAGAAGAAGCAAAAGCTTGTGATGTATATTTAATATAACTACTTTCTTTTTTTTCTCTCATTGAGTTTATTGGTACATTTTAGGTATACAGTACAATTACATTCATTACTGGGATCTTGTACCTTTACATGACAGGTCTTTTTTCTCATTTTTTCCCCTTGTCCCTGCCCTCCCTTCACCCCCCCCTTAGCTATTTACAATACTTTATTTCCATTTTTTCATTTTCTCATATTGAGGATATACTCCTAAGTGAAATAAATAAGTCACACATGTGTAAATACCGAATAGTTTCTCTGGTGTGAAAATCTATAATGGTACATAAGATCCTAATGATATAATTGACAATGTGAAATAGGAAGAAAAGGGCTAAAAGTGTAGGGGAAGTGGGAAGGGTAGGGGAAAGGTAGTAAGGGAAAATAACTACTTTCAAATAATACAAAGAAGCACATACATTTAAGGGAGAGAAAAAGACAGTGAAAGTAATAGGTAGCATACAATATTAATAGCAGGTAAAATTAGATAAATGGCCTATGTATAGACATCTATAGCTCCTGAATCTCATCATATCTTTCTATCCAGTGCAAAACTGTCTTCAAGCCACCACTGTCATTACTTTGATTCCACACTTGCACATAGTCATAGTGAGCCTTCAAAAATGTAATTAAGATAATATTATGCCCCCATGGCTTTTCAACACATTTATAGTAAAACTGTAAGACTTCTAAAGCCCTGTGACCTGCCTCTTGGTTATCTTTTGTTGTCTTCTGCGCTCACCACTTTCCATTTTTCCTTTACTTTGCACCAACCATTTTGCCTCCTTGCCATTGTTGAATATGCTGAGCTTTAGAGTCACATCAAATTAATAATTAGTACAACTTAGAATTATTCTGCTATGATTGACATAAAATTTTCATGTTATGTTTTTAAAAATTGAGTGGTTTTCATGGGTTTAAAAAAACAAAAAAAACTATAAAAATAAATGAAAACTAGGTCATAGCTAGCAGCCAAAACAATATAATAGCAATGAATCTGATGCTATAAGCAATCAAAAGTAAACATTTTCATAACAAAATGTTATTTTAGTTTAAGCTACCACAAATTTTAGTACTATTATAAAATGCATTTACATTATCATTTTAGAACTGATGTTTAAGAAGTTCTTGTGGGAAGTGCATATTTTACTAAACATTTTTATTCCCTCATAATGAAAAGAATCTATCCATGTTTTCAATCTTATGCTATTATATTTTATCAAAGTTATTTTTTGAGAGAATAAGTGGTTTCTCAAAGGAAATAAATTACATATTTTGAATAACAAAATAATCATATCTGAATGTTTCCATTGAATGTGTGTTAATTTAATAAATTCATACATGCACAGGCCTTTATAGACTGATACTATAACTCAAGGGAAGAAAAAATGCTTTTAAGGGATAAAAGTAAGTGAAAGCACAATCAATTTAATTTTATGCAAGATTAAATTACATTCAAATGAGAAACTATAAATGACATATCAGAAAGTAGAGGAAGGGTAAAAATTAGTTTTCTGGTGTTCTCTGCAGGAACAGTAAGGAATAAAGTCAAATTTCAAACCTCTAATATAACAATGGCTCTTTGCCATATCACAAGGATGAGAAAGGGGAGAGGAGAAATAGGGGTGATTTGGAGGTCATAGAGATTTAACTGGAAGTCACTCTATCCTATCCTATCTTAAATGATGCCTTCTTTTATCATGTCTATCATGGGTACAGTTTTTTTCCTAGATACTTGAAATTATATATTCATTTCCCAAATATACTACATTCTTTGAAATATTTTATTTAAAAACAGCTGAGAATTCTTAGGGTAATTTCTCTGAGATTGACTACATATTGTGTGAGCTTTTGCAAGCACTTCAATAAAAGTTATGGGTGGTTAATAGGGGAGATGGATATGATCAAATATATTATATGCATTGAAATGACCCCATGGGAAAGTAAGGAAGGTGACTGGTGCCAGCTTGTGATGCGGAAATGAGAATAATTAGTGTGTTACATGTATGTGTGACTCTTTCAAAATGAAATCCATTCATCTGAATAATCAGTATGCATTAATAAAAAATAGAAACCAAATATTAAAAGTAAAATATTAAACATGTTGGGTTTACACTTTAGGAAATATGATTAATTGTCCAATTAGTATAATATGAAAAGTAAAAATATAGTTCACCATCTGTCTTTATTTCTTGCCCAGATGATTGCAAACATTTTACCTAGTTGTAGTCATCGATTCAGATTTTAAAAACATAAACATTTGGTTAGCCAACTTCTTAGCATTTAAAAATATCATTTCAACCAGTGCTTAATACCTCATGAAATGAATGTATAATAATGAGCAGTTTCTTTATTTGTAAAAGTGGAATGTATACACAACTCAAATTTTAAGCACAGTCTTAAAAAAAAACATGAATTACATCTGTACAGTTTGGATTAATTGCAGTTTTGAGCCCTGTAAATGAAAAGACTCGATTAATAAAGCAGGTTTAGAAATTCCATAGAGAATGGTTAAACCAAAGAAAAAAATAAATAGAATATATTCTTTTCATAGTGAAATATAAAACATTTAATAATTTATAACAAGCAAAATAAACAATATGTCATAAGAAAACATCCCAAAATATACCTTGGTTGTATAAATATTTGTACATTTCAGAGTAATACCCTCCCACACACTTGGGGTGAAGGTAGATACATACAAGGAAATGGGCATGCTGGAAGGGAGGTCTTTATGCAGATGGGCAATGTAATCTCTGCTTTTTTCTATCTATTCACAGGTGAAGCGTTGTATTTATCACCCAGAGATTTTTACCTATATGACTGATTGGAACATTTTTGTCTTTAGATAGAGGGAACAGAAGGGTCCTTGTATCACCAGGTTAACTGGCATTGACCTTGTGGCCTGTTCTTATTCCTGACATCTGGTCTTATTTCTGTGTGCCCAAGTCTCTCCCTTGTTTTTAAGATAAGGTGTGTCTGTTCCTATGGAGCTGAATTTCTCTCTTTTTTGTTTTTTCACCATTAAGTCCTTATTAGGTTTATATATTTTTTATTTTTAATCGTCTTCTCCTCCCACACCTCCTCTTCCCTCCATCCCTTGGTCTCCTTCCTGTTTGCAAAAGATCAGTGTCTCTAATTCCCATTACCTATCTTTTATTTTACTTTTTATGTCTATTTTGCATTTCTTATATAAGACAAATCATGTGATATTTAAGCTTGTGTGTCTGATTTATTTCACTTAATAGTATTGTCTTAAGGTGATCTATTTTCCTACAAATGACTCAAGTTTATCATTCTTTATGTCCAAATGGTATTCCATTGTATATAAATACCACATTTTCTTAATTCATTCATCTATGAGGGCCATATGAACCCCTTCCAAGATTTAGCTTACTCTAACATGATGCCTTTATTTTGGGAAGGTGTCTAAAGGGGACTAGCTGGGACAAATGGATTTTCTATTTTTAGTTTTTTGAGGAATTCTCTATAATAATTTTCATAGTGTTTGTACTAGTAGAAAGTTCTTTTTCATCCAAAGCTTCACCAGCATCTGTTATTATTTGATTTTTTTTGGTACTGGGGAATGAACTCAGGATCTTGCGATTGTGATGCAGGCAGCAGCACCACTGAATTAAATCCCCAGCCCTGATTTTTTTTTCTTTTAATTACATTTTAGGTATACAATACAGTTACATTTATCATTAGGAACTTGTGCCTTTACATGGTGTATCTTGGTTCTTATTTTTCCCCCATTTCCCTGCCCTCCCTTCACCCACCTACCCTTCCCTATTTACAAGGACTTTGTTTCCATGTTTTTCCATTTCTCATATGATAGTCATCCTTTGCTGTGGCCGAGACTGAAGATGGCCTTTCATCTCTTTCCTGCTCCCTTTCGCCTCCCTACTCCCTTTCTCCTCCATAGATTAGAGAATCAAGCCTGTTTGACACATTATAGACCCCAGATAGCACAGCCCTAGGAAACAAATACCTTATGTCCTTCCCTGTTCCCTTCCTGGGCATGCCCCAGTCGTGAAACAATCGCACTACTTCCTCCTAGGCCAGGTAGGCCACTTAGCACTATTTGCCCCACTTTCTCTTCCTATTTGCCTTCCATGGTAAATAAAGAGCACGTGGTTGGCCAGGTGGCCATTAGCTCCCAACAAGCTATGGTTCCACCTGGTCCCAGTGAAGGTACTCTTGGTCTTCATTGTCTTTCTTCATCTCCCATCACTCTCCCTGGCTTTGGAACCTACACTGTGTTGGTTGCGGCAGTCCTCTCTGAAGTAAGGTGAAATCTCAGTTTTGTTTTAATTTGCATTTCTGTAATGGCCAGAGATATTGAACATTTTAAAATCTATTTATTGGGCATTTGTATGTCTTCTGAAAAATGTCTGTTTAATTTAGGTACTCAGTTTTTTATTATTTTACTTGGTGAGTCTATTTTTTGAGTTCTTTATATATCCTAGATAAGAGGTTTTTGTCTGAGGAGTATCTAGCAAATTTTTTCTCATTTTGTAGGTTTTCTCTTCACTCTGTTAATTGTTTCCGTTGCTTTGCTGAAACTTCTTAATTACATATAATCACATTTTTATTTCTTGGTATGATATTATTTCCTGTGCTATTCAGAAACTTCTTGCCTATAGTTGTGTCTTCAAGAGTTTAACCTATTTTATCTTCCATCAGATTATGTTTCTGTTTTAACACTTAGATCTTTGATTTATTTTATTTTAGTTTAGTATATGGTGAGAGAGATGGGTTTATATCCAATCTTCTCCATGTGGATAGCCAGTTTTCCCAGCTCCATTTTTAAAAGAGGATATTTTATTTCTACTGTAACTCTTTGGCCCTTGGATCAAAGATTTGGTAGCTAAATATGCCTGAAGTTTTTTCTGCATCCTCTGTTCTCAATATGAAACAAATTAAAATCACTTTTAATAATAATTCATAACATTAGCCTTATTATTTAGCAGAAGGTCTAATTCAAGAGAAGACAAATACAAGCAATGCATGAGGAAGGAAGGCAGCATTTAAAATCTAAAGGGCTGAGTTTGAGACGCAGCCCAACTAGCTTGCTATGATACTGGGTAATATATTTAACATCCCTGTGCCTCAGTTTTCTCATTAGCAAATTAGTGGTGATTCCTATTTAAAGAGATAAGGGAGGATTAAATTGAACAATGTTTATGATGGTCTCTAACATATATTGGGCCTATTATGGCATAGAGTATTTTTTGATACTTTATTTTCTTAAGGTAGGACTTCTATGTACAAGTCTCATGAAGTAGTCCCAAGCATAGCTATGGCATATTCTGAACTTGAAGGTTATGCACTAGAAAATTGTTTATTTATGCACAGAATATTTCTTACCTTTTCAAAAATAAACTCCTCAGCCAGGTGTGATGGTGCTTGCCTATAATCCCAGCTCTCAGATGGCTGAGGCAGTAGGATTACTGTGAGTTTAAAGCCAGCTTGGGCTTCATTGTGAGTTTAAGGCCAGCCCGAAGTAATTAGTGATACCATGTCTTAAAAAATGAACAAAAATAAACTTCCCAGAGTTAAGTGGCTCATCAGATAGCGAGATGTGTTAGGGGTAAATCCTTATAAATAAAAGTAGGGAGCATATATGAACTACCTCCTGAATAATAGTACTGTATTTTTCAATACTTACAGTATTGCACTGGATTAGATGACAAATGAGATTCAAAAAGTTGATATTATGTGACATGTGGAAGCACTAAAAGGGAAATAAAAAGACCCAATCTTCCAAGTGTTGTTCTGATAGTAAAAATGAGAACTCTAGGGAGGAGGAATTTTCTTCACATAATTTATAAGCCTAAGAGGCCAGAGGTATAACTTTCTCTCTGTTTATTCATTCAGCAAACACTTTTTTAAAAAACATGGCTTTAAACTTTAATGTTTATTTTCCCAAGACAGCCTAGCCTAAACTCCACTTAGAGAAATTTTACAAGCTAGTTTTCTGCTGCTTCTAATTTTAAACTTTAACCATGTTTCTGATGATAAGGAATGCTGCAAAAAACACTCTAATTCAACAAAGAGTTATGATCACAAAATAATTTTTATCCATTCTACAGTGTTTCAGAATTACCAGTTGATTTTTAAACATAAAATAGATACAGATGTTAATGGTGGCTAACTGGTTATGTTTCTTAAAGAAAACTGTTGTTCATGCAACACTTGTGCTCAAAAGGGAAGGCCCAGGATTTCCTATAATGAGCCACTTTATAAAGAGTTTTTATTTTTACAAATTAATTTATGTCACATTTAATTTAGTGTGCATAACCTCAAAACTGAAGCATTAGTCCAATTTATAAAAAAACACTTGCATAACTTTTATGCATGTTTTAAAAATACAAAATTTTCTCCCTAAAGTGGCTCAAAATAGATTGTTCATGGCTGCCTACATCTAAAATAAAAAGATTCTAAAACAACTGAGCAGATTAGGCATATTATGAGAGTTGTTCAAACCATTACTTTATTTGTACACATGCTCAAACCTCTTCATCGGTCTTTCCTCAGCAATACATATGCACCAAATTCCATTTTAGACGTTTCCATATCATTTTCTTAGAAAACAAAGTTGAAAACAAGTAACATTTAAAAATAGCACTATATTCTATCACAACTGAAACTTCTTCTTTACAGGACTCAACAAAATCTGAAAATGAACTATGCTGTAGATTTATCTCATGCAAAGATCTTTATGTTATCTCTGAAAATGAAAAGGATGGCCTTTTAAGCACATTTTATTGTTTTATACTTTTGGAGGCCTACTATCTGATATGTCATCTATTGTATTTAGTGGTGGGGATTCAAAAACATAGGCTCAGACCTTAAGATAGGTAGTCTAACTGGAAGCACATATGGAAATTAGAATAATACAAGGTGTCAGTCAGGATATATACAAAGACTGGAGACTATGAGAAAGAAGCAATCACGTTTATTTGATGAGGTGAGGAAAACAATTCATCCTAAAAAATAATGTTATCAGAAACAATGATTTTTCAGATAATAGAGATTTAAGCAGAAACATAGGGCATTAAAATTGTATATGCAAGAAAATGCATATGATACAAGAGAGAGTGCAAAGGCATTAAAGTCAGAAAAATAATTTGAGAACCTCAGTAACATAGTTGAGAAGTCTGCAAAAAATGGCCCCAAAGCTGACCATGAATTTGTTCCTGCAAAGTTTTATTGAACATCCCCATATATATTAGTTTAGGTGCTATTCATGGATGCTTGCAAGATACAAAGTCAAATTGAGTAGTTGTTAAAGAAATGCACAAAGTATAATATGATCACTTTGCAAGAAAATTTTCCTGAATGCTGATGTTGGTAATAAATGGGAAGGGTCTGTGCTAAAGAAGTACTGTACACGCATTGGAGAAAAAGATTTGTGAAGTGAATTGGAGAGAGGTTGTTCTTTCCTGAAGAATGCTTATTTTTATTGCTTTTTATTATTATATAGCCCTACAAAAGTAACAGATACTTATTGTAAACAATTTAAATGATGTAGTGTTTATAAGATAGACAAAAAAATTGAACCAGTAAAATTATAAAGATAAAGAATCCTCTGAGGCAACCATTGTTAACAGCTTAAAGTACGTCTTTCATCACTTTTTCATGCAAATATATTTATTCATATTCATTTGTCTTGTTTTATAAGTAGTGCTATTTTATGCAGAGTATTCTATAATCTCTGTTTATCACTTAACATTATAGATGTTTCCTGACATAATGATTCAACTTATAATTTTTCCATGTTATGATAGGGTAAAAGCCATACATATCTGGTAGAAATCATACAAAAAATTTTGAATTTTGACCATTTCTTGGGATGAACAAATGTGGTACAATGCTTTTTTCCTTATACTGGTCACAGACAATGAGCTATAGTTCTCGGTCAGTTACATGACCACAAGTGGAAAAAATGATCGTATAGAGAGTACTGTGCTGTCAATTGTATTGGTCAACTTTCCAGTTGATGAAACTTTAAGAAAAATACCTGACACCTACAATTTAAAGGAGAAAGAGTTTGTTTTGGCTTATGTTTGCAGAGATTTTAGTCCATGGTTGGCTGGCTGCAAGCCAGGAACATCATGGTAGAAGGGTGCAATGGATCAAAACTGCTCAATTAATGGCATCTGGGAAGCAGATAGCAGGGAATAGGCAAGAGAGAAAAACACCAGGGACAAGATACAGTACCCAGGGTAACAGGTCCATGATCCACCCACACCCTCCCAGAAGCGTGCTGTACTAAATTCCCAGGTGTCTCTCAAAGCCAGTCAGTTGGCAATCAAGACTAACCATCACATTAACCTATGATCTTTTATAGAGTAGGTGTTGCTGTAATTTTGGAACTTGAATGTACCTTTTGAAAGGCCCTAGGGTAGCTAGCACTCTTGAAAGATGATGGAACCTTTGAGACACAGTGTCTAGTAGGAAGTCTTTAGGTCAATGGATGTGTGCTCTCAACGTTGGCCCCTTTATTTTTCCCTTTTTCCTCCTGGCTATGAGGTAAGCTGTTTTGCTCCACTGTGTGCTTGTACCATGATGCATTGCCCTGCCATAAGCCCAGAGCAATGGGCCTAGTCTATCACGGACTGGAATCTTGAAAACTCTTAGACAAAATTCTTTTATAAGTTAATTATCTCAGTTTTATTTTTTTATTTTGATGGAAAGCTAAACTAACAGCTTGCTTCAGGTATTTCATTATAGTAACAGAAAATGGATGGAAACAATGATCAACCAACTAAATTCACACCAATGAAATGTGAATGGAAGTAATGATTACCATTATGTTACTTATCTCTTGGCATGTAACAAACTATAGCCTGAAAGAATAATAATTATTTGTCTTATTTATATAT
The DNA here is from genome assembly GCF_012274545.1 of Fukomys damarensis. Taxonomy (NCBI): domain Eukaryota; kingdom Metazoa; phylum Chordata; class Mammalia; order Rodentia; family Bathyergidae; genus Fukomys; species Fukomys damarensis. The sequence continues at coordinate 79,534,736 of NW_022900926.1, read as the reverse complement.
CAAGATAGTAGAGATCTCTACTGGAGAGGATCTGTTTACATTTCAGGATAAAACATGCTCTTTCTCTCCAGAAGGGAGAAAGGGAATCTCTCAATTGCTTCTATTTAAGATCCAAATTTCAGAATTTTGGTATTCATCTCCAGCTACATGAGCAAGCCATATCTGATTTATATTTCCCCACAGGTACTGGGGCTGGGAGAATTTGTGCTAAGAAATTGCTCTCTCTGGGTGTTTTGTTGTAAGTAATAAATTGTTCTTCACATCCAATAAACCTTGTTTGTTTTGTCAAGATATCTATCTATATCTACATGTAATTCTAAAACTGTGGGAGGCTCAATTGTTAATTTGAAAACTAAGATTGTTGGCAGTTTCTGGTCTAACAATTATGAACATTAATAAATAGACAATTTAGATTAAATGAAAAAAAATTTTTTCAAAAACACAAACCACTAAGCTCATTAAAGAAGAACTAGATAAAGTGAATACACCCACATTTATGAAAGAAACAGAATTTATAGTTAACAACCTTCCTGCAATGAAAACTTCAGTCTCAGATGGTTTCATTGCTGAATTCCACCAAACATTGAAGGAAGAAATAATACCAATTCTCCACAAAATTTTCCAAAAAATTGAAAGGAGAAAATATTTCTCAGTTCATTCTATGAAGCGTAAAGTACTCTTAAATTTTTATTTTTAATTGACACCTAATAAATTTTGGGGGTACAGTGTGATATTTTGATAAATATATACATGATATAATGATCAAATGAGGTAATTAGCATATCTGTTATCATTTTTCATTTCTCTGTGCTAAAACATTTAAAATCCTCTTTCCTTGCTATTTTAAAATGAGTAAGATCTTGGTTTATGAGAATAATTTGTTCCACTCATAATTCAAAGCACTTGTATATAAAAGCAGTGAGATTTGAACCAATTGTGATCTTAAGACATTGTTTGATGTATTGTATTCCAAGACATCACACATTTATCAACTTAAAATTTCTTAGAAATGTTTGCTTATCTTGAAGAACACTAGCAGACCAAGTTACTCTATCCAAGCTTTGACTGTATAGTATATTGTTAACTAGCACCATTCTATTATATAATAAGTAGAATTTATTTTTCCTATCTATGTATAGATTTGTGTTTGCTAACAAGATTCTCCTTGTTTCTGTTTCTCTGGTAACAATAAGCCTACCTTTTATTTCTGTGAGATCAACTTTTTGGATTCTATATATGAATGTTATCATAAAATATTTGTCTTTCTGTGCCTGACATTTTTCATTTAACATAATGCCCTCCATGTATATCTACATTGTCACAAATTGTAGGATTTTATCCTTTAAAAAATGCTTTCACATCATGGCTATGAATAGTGCTGCAGTAAACATGAGAGTAACATTTTTTTTCACATTCTAATTTCATTTCATCAATGTATATATTCAGTAGTGATATTTATAGATTATGTTATAGCTCTACTTTTAATTCTATAAAGAAACCACCATACCTGTTTCCATACGACTGTACTGATCTGCTTTCCCATCAGCAGTGTGTAAGCCTCCACTTTTTTCCTATTTCCTTTTTTGATATCTCATTGTTTTTATTTGTGTGTCCCTGATAATTAATGATGAGCATTGTATACTAATACATCTCATCACTGGGACCATATGGCTTTGCTAGTTGCATTCCACATGTCCTCTCTTGGACTGGCTCTGCTTACTGCTTGCAGATTTTTTTTTTCTCATTGAGTTTATTGGTACATTTTAGGTATCCAGTACAGTTACATTCATCGTTGGGATCCTGTACCTCTACATGACAGGTCTTGGTTCTCATTTTTTCCCCATACCCCTTCCCTTCTTTAACCCCCTCCACCATTCCTATTTACAAAGGCTTTGTTTCCATTTTTTCGTTTTCTCATATTTTTTCTTTTGCCTTATTTCCTTTCCCCTTTTGTTGGCAGACATTTCATATTGCTGGCATCTCCACCTTCTTCAGAAACCATCTCCTGGTATAAAAATTGGCAGCTATGGGTTAACTGTGTAACTATACCTGCTGAGAAAGATATATTGTAACTGTAGTCACTGTTGTAATGCAAACTCACTCGAGGAAGGGAATCTAGGAAAGCCTTGCCAAACCTGCTCCCTACTTCACTGCCCCTCTGCTTATGTAATTATGCTTAGATTGATGGCTGTTTCCCCAATGACTATGGTTTTTGTTTCCCTCTCCCATAGAAACATAAAGGTATACAAATGAGAGCAAACTTCTGTTTGATACTTTTGAGGCAATTTATCAGTAATAAAGCTGGTTTGCTCTTTCTCAGTGTGGTTGGTGATGTGTCTGGGACACCCTGGCCCCACCAGTGGTCCTGCTTCATCTGTAAGCGCCTTTGTCTTCATTCCCACATGTTCTTTCACTGTCCTTTCAGGAGCTTCTTGCCTGGCTTCAGACCTTTCTTTGAAAATTGTTGGAAGCCTTCCTGACCCCAAAGCCCAGTCATTCTGCACACCAATGAAACCAGCTTCATGTAGACCACATCAAGTTCTACTGCTAGAAGGAGCAATAGCCAGCCTCCGTAGGACCATGACTGCATGGACCTGTAAGTGTTGAAATACTTCCTACTATGGCTAGATGTATCCCACAAAGCCTCTACATATATTGATGGCTGAGTGCAGTGCAATGAATGCTGTGGAACCAGACTCCTTGAACAGGGGTTCAAGGAACTTCCTTTTCAAATAACAATATTTATACTTTTGCATCAAGTCTGTGATGGGTGGAATTTTTCTGATTCCAGAGATGCTCTTAAGGCATCATTTGTTTTAATTAAAAGTATTTGTATTTAATTTTGATGGTGCTAATCTCTTCATCAACCATCCTTTTTTTGGCCCCAACTTTACATGTAGTTCATTTCAGGCTAAAATTTAAGTCTTTTAAATATTTTAATTCTTGTTTCTTCTTCCCAATTCTTGCCATACATCTACTAAAAACAGTCAGTAGTACTTATGTTACAACCAGCATACTGGACTGCCTTGAAATTTCCTCTGCTAGATTAATAAGTATGCTACCTCTATACTCAATCTCCTGGCAGTATTAGGACAGGACAAAGGTAGACAGATTTATTTATTTAGTAACTATACTGTAATGTGAATTGCCTCTAGTCCATTTCCTAATAGAGTTTAATTTCCAGCTAAAACCTCATGAGCCTAACCTTTGCTATATTCATTCCTATTGGCATACTGTTTCTCTGGGCTCTGGCCATAATTATCCATCAGGCCCTATTGTAGAATAGTACTTTTCCAATTTGATTCTCCAAACTGTTTCAGAGGTGGCTGTATTGAGAATGTGTGATGTTAGTATTGATTCATGGCACAATGCTAGGATCAAGGGCACTGAGATTAATAAGAGTGTGACTGTTACCCAGTATAAGTAGCCTGAATAAGATATCAGAGATAAAAAGAGCTTTACTATCTTCTGCCTGCACTGTTTTTCCTCTGGGATGCCACCCTGCTTTGGAGCTAGCCAATTATTGACTGAAAGAAACTTATACAAACTTTGAGCTAAATACACCTTTCCTTCTTTAACTCTTGGTGTTTCTTATTTTGTCTTACCAACAACAAAAGTAACTAAGCTAGACTTTGGTAGCAGAGAAACGGGTTCATTGCTAAGATTATACATGACCTGGTGGTTTAGGAGCCTTTGGAGCTGGTTTGTGGGATGAATTAGAGAAGATTTGGAGATGCTGGTTGAAAAAATGGAGCTGGAATCCCTTAGGTTGTACTTGATGGGAGATTCTGGTCATTGTTCAGAAGACACCAATGCTGACAGAAATAATGCTGATAAAGACCAGGATCAGGAGGTTGTTTTCAGGGAAGAAGCTCTGCATTAACCGTTGGAATCCAGATGATGTGTATTATGGCTTGGAAGAAAGTTTGTCTGCATTTTGCTCATGTCCAGACACTTTGCATGAGACTGAGATTAAGGGAGGGGTGGACTAATGAATACTGCAGAAGAAATTTTAAGGCACTCTAAGGTTGAGGGCATGGCATGGCTACTTTTGGGGGCTTTTATCCAGGTTTATGTTGAGAGTCAAGAGCAAAGAGCCCATCAGACTGGCTTAAAATATTTTGAGATTGGCCAGAAAGGAAGATCCAGTAAAGCTGTGGACTGCATGGATAGAGCAGAGGAGAGATGGATTGCTGAGAAGGATCAGGAGAATAGAAAACATGGCCTGAGGGTATCACAAGAAGCAGCAGGACACCACCCTTTGCAGCCTGAAAATTGCAAAAGAGAAAGACTTTGCTTTGGCAAGAGATTCCCAGAACACCATGTTCTAGAATGGTGGCAGCCTGGAGAAGTTGTTCCTTGGGATTTGGTTTGTAGGCACTGGACCCCTATAGCCAAGAGAAAAGGAAGCCTGGATACTGCTCCAGGTGACTGCATTCTTTGGAGTCATCCATATGGTGCTGGTTTTAGATGCAAGAGTTGTTAGGTCAGAAAGGCTCATGCTCAGATTTTAGAAGAATGCTTTGGAGGCCAGGAAGTATTGCCTTGAGATGTCAGTATGTAAATCTGTGAGTGTGCAGGCAATGATGCTATGGAAACCCCAGAAATTTGGAGAAGGTGGGAACATGGATCATCCAAGGAAAGTTTCAAAGAGTGAGGAAAGCCAGCCAATGAAAAAAGCCATGGGAGCTACGACCACCAGAAGTACCATAGGGGTGGGATCACTAAAGCCCTTTGGAGTTCACATTGTGCCACACATTGCCTAGGATGCTACACATGGAACTACAGGACTTAATGTTTGCCTTATTGAATTTTGGACTTGCTTTGGTTCCATTTTTTGTATCTCTGTATTAGTACCTTTAGTCATGGTAGTATCTATCTTATGTCATTGAAAGTAGTGAATGTTTATCTTGTTTTTAATTTGTACAGGAGTTTATAGGTAAGAGTTTGCCTTAAATTTCAGAGGAGGCCTTGATCTTGGACTTTTCAGCAATGCTGAAACTGTTAGAGACTTTTCAGCAATACTGAAACTGTTTGGCAACTCTTGGAAATCGACTAAATGCTTTTTGCATACAGGGATTCTCATGAGCCTTTGGGATGGCAAGAGCAGAACTTTCTGTGTAGATACCACCATAAAGGCTCATACAACCATAGGCAGGGCTTTTTCAGAGGTAGCTTCATCTCAAATGTTTAATGCTGGGATTGATTCATGTTGCAATGCTAGGATCAAGGGCACTAGGATTAAGGGTGAGAGTGCTACCCGCCCTAAATAGCCTGGAAAAGATATAAGGAATAGAAAGAGCCTTGATCTTTGCCACCTTCTGCCCACCATGGATTATTTCTCCCCTGGGATGTCACCCTGCTTTGGAGCCAACTGATTATGAACTGAAACCTCTACAAACTTTGAGCTATATAAACCTTTCCTCTAACTTTAGGTGTCAGGTATTTTGTCTCAACAATGAGAAAGGTATCTAAGACACTTTCTATAAGCCAATTTCATGAGCTTCTAAACTCTTTTTCAATTTTTTTTTTTTTTTTTTTTTTTTTTGTACTGGGGATCAAACTCAGGACCTTGTGCTTTCAAGGCAGGTGATGGAACCACTGAGCCAAATCCCTGGCCCCCATGGGGTTCTAAACTATATATTCAAGCACAGTCACAGAAGCAGCCTCAATCCCAATCCTAGTACCAAGTTTCTGTATTGATTAGGTTCTCTAGAGGAACAGGATTATATACACACATATACATAAGTATATATATGTATATGTAAAGTATAAACATGTATAATCGGGTGTATCTATACTTATATCTATGTCGATATCTGTGTCTATTTATATGGGGATTTCTTAGGTACAATTACAGTCTGAGAGCTGGCAAAGTCCACAGTGGTGGCCCTTGTGTAGCAGAGCGGGAGGACTCAGTAGAAAATTAGTCTAAGCATTTGGAAGCCACACAAGTATAGGGATCAAGGATGCAGTGCTAGACTGAGACTGAAGGCCTAGAAGCTCCTTGGAGAGTAACTGGTATGAACTACATTGAAAGACTGATAAAACTGGAATCTTATCTCGACAGGTGATGGCAGTAGCAAAAGGTCTATCTGCTTGAGCAGAATGGATATTTTTAAATGAAGGCTCACATCCTTTCTCTTTCATTCCATACAGGCTACAAGCCTATTTGATGATATCCACAAGCAAGGCAGACCTTTCCCCTTAAATTCAGGGAACACCCACAGACACACTTAAAAGTGTGATTTATTAATTCCTAAGACAATCAAAGTGACAATTAAAGAAAACAATCATGAGCATTTTTTAACAAAACTTTTTAAATTTGTATGTCTTCTTTGGAGAAATATCTATTCAGGTATTTTGTCCATTTTTTCTTAGAGTCAATTCTGGTACCTTCCTTTGTCCTTTTGGTGAGGTCACAGTTCCTAGAATATTTTTGATGTTAATGGGTATGGAATTATATTGCACATTGAAATATTAGGTATGTATTCATATCTCCACAGTTGTCTTTATGTTTGTCCTTCCAGATATTCTGAGTAGGCTACTTATTATGTTCTCTAAGCCCATGGTGATTGATGATATTTCAGCACTACTTTGGGGCTGGCAGAGAGCTCTAAAGCAACAACTTGTAGTTATTTTTCTACCCTTCCTCAAATTAGACAATGACTCTGATGTACTGTCTGGTCTTGGAAGAAGGCTGAGGTGGGCAGTCCCATGGCCACTGTGATTGCCATAATGCTTGGCTGGATCCAAAGCTCACAGTTACTGAGACTATTGTAGAATAGCAGTAAGAACAAGACCAATTCTGTGATGGCCTGCCTGGTACTGAGATTTGCTTGTGTTCCAAGACTTCCACAGTAAGCTGGTGGTGTCCATCCCCTTAGGACCGTGGATCTTCACCTACAACTGGAATGCATCCTAAAAGTTCTATCTATGGTAAGTAGCCTAGAGTCAGGAACTATTAGGTTCAGTTTTACCTTGGTAGGCCCAAAGCTGAGTTCCAGGCGTAGTCCTACAGTTTCCTTTCCTTCCTTGCTTCCCCCAGGAAATGGAACTCTTAATACCCTAGGCTAGGGGATACAGGCTGCCAAAACTGTCTGTAACCTGGGTTGTGGTCGAAGTCCACAAGCTGCTCTGACTCACATAAGTCAGAGTGGCATGGGGCCAAAATACAAGAAAGTCTGTCCTTCGATGCAGCAGGTTTCTCATTAGCTTCAGGGTGAAGACAGGCTCCCTGACCACCTTGCAGAGGTCAGGGGCTGTGATTTTATGCTGATCATTGTTTCATTGTGGTAGGCTTAAAACCAAGGTTTAAGTCTAAGGCTTCTGCTTATGTTTCTCTCCTGCCAAATGCCTGGTGTACCTCCATGTTGTGTTGCTTAGAGCTGGGGGAAAGGTGGTGTTATGTGACCATTGTGACTCTGTCCTTCTTACACTTTTCAGTGCATCTTTTTTTTTCTTTCCTTTTTATTGAGTTTATTGGTACATTTTAGGTATACAGTACAGTTACATTAATTACTGGGATCTTGTACCTTTACATGACAGGTCTTGGTTCTCATTTTTTCCCCTTGTCCCTGCTCTCCCTTCACCCTGAGCGCATCTTTTCTTATTATTAGACTAAAACTATGTAATCTGATCTATTACCTGGTTTCCTTAGTGAAGGGAATTATGTGTGTTCAATGGATATTTTGAAGTGACTTATTAGACTTAATTAAAATTAGCAACTTTTTCTCTATGAAAAATACTGGTTGGAAAATAAAAGACAAGACAAATTAAGACTATTTAAAAATTTTGTATTATGGTTTTCATAATTATATCTTATAACATGTCATATATTAATATTAGTGTGAGATGTGATGTATATAGGAAGTATATACTATTTTTACAAACTTTCTCTAAAGGGATTGGGGGAAGATGACAATTCCTTAGATGTGGATAATATGAGGTAACAAGACACACGTTCTGGTCTTATACTAATAATTGAGACAGAAGTTAGATAGAATGATCAAATCATTAAAAAGAGAGGGGAAACATGGCATCTGTAGACAGCAAAATCAACAGGGATCTAAACAGTGTCTTCCTGCCCCTTTTATCTTATCCAGAGTACTTAGGGCAGGTAGCACTCCCACTCATACTCCTAAAGCCCTTGAGCCTAGCATTTCACTATGAATCAAGTCCAGCATCACACACTCCAAATCCAGCTGGTTCCCAAAAAGCCCCACCTCATTCACATGAGATTTTGAGAGGAATCTAAACACAAGCCTTAACAGCCACCAGGATAGGTCACAGTGTTTCTTGACCATATTGCTTTCGGTGAAAGCTTGGGAGACTTTTCCCTTTTTGGAGATCCTCTTTTTTTGGCACAATGTAAATTTGTTAATTCCTTTCCTCTAGGATCCAGAAATCTCTTTGCTCAGGAGGTTGGGCAACTCCCTAAAGTTGTAGGATCTTCCAGAAAAGGTTCTCTCAAATTCTGGGTCCTTGATGAGTTTGGAGGGCCAGAGCCAAAATATTGGCTGTCCTCTTAGCCCAGTTACCTTTTTATTTCTGGTCTCCAAGCTTTAGTTGTTGAATACTCAGAAGAGAAGATCAATTACAAATATATTGCAGTGGGAGCAGTTAACTATTATAATCTCATCTGGATATCGAGTACTTTGAAATATAAAGTATAGACAAAGGACTGTTATTTTTAATCAATCATTCTTTAGAAAGGCAACTCTCTGCAGAGTGTTAACAATTATAGAGTTTTACAAAGAAAACTTGAGATCGTGAGACATACGTAGTATTTTACCACGACAATCATATTATCTTTAAACACGTTTAAATGTCTATCTTAGTATAGAATAGCCTTTTAGTCAGTCGTCTCCATCTAGTTCTCAAAGAACTCTCACCCAATTTGCTACCCTTTAATAGAAACTCATTGGGGAAGCATGTGACTTTCTCTAGATTGCTCACTGCCCAAGAGTCCCTAGGTGTAATGACACATATATAACATGCACATCAAGGGGCTGGGGATTTAGCTCAGTGGCACCATGCCTGCCTTGCAAGCACAAGGTCCCGAGTTTGATTCCTGGTACCCAAAACAAAACAAAACACACACATCACATAAACTTTTAAAAAATCTGTCATTTGTCTGGTGGTCTCATGCTGGCTTGACATGTATCTCTTATTACAAATAGCTGGAGCACAAGAGAAAGGCATATATCTGAGTCTTAAAAGAGCTATCAACATGAGCAATTTTAATTTTACATCTTAGAAGACTTGTACACCAGGAAGGCATGAATACATTTAGTACCCCAGGAAATTAGCAATAAAAATGAGTTTCACAGCTCTATGTAACCATTTATCTATTAATTTAGTTTTGTACCAAGACCATCTTTTAATAAGAAAACCACAATTTTTAGACATAGAATGCTTAACCTTTTAATTTTATCCAGCTAAAGTCTTAACATCTGCTTTAGATGACTCATGAGAACTAAATCATAATATTTATACACTTTAAGCTTATTATCTTTAACCAGAAAGCTTTGTAATTATTGTAGCTAAACAATAGACATGGTGTTTATAAAACCACCCTTTTGATGTTATTTCAATTAGCTAACAAGTTGGATGAAAATATGTTACCAACTTTAAAGACATTTTCATTTTTATCTTTTTCTGAGTTCTATATAAACCTCAAGATTATCAGTCTTCATTTTTTAGTGTTTTAAATAATTTTGGCTACCCTGCAAATCTATACAAATGGTTTTCCATGGAAATCTCAAAAAGAGCCAAAAAGAAAAATTGTTGAGTTCAAAAAACATTTTTTTAAATGAAGCAATTGCAGGTGTTTTAACTGCTTTAAAATCAAACTGCCATGTTTTAACATTGAACAGACAGGCATACACAAGACAATTATGTTTAAATTACATTGCACTCAGATATATTTGGTTAACTTGAATTATAGTAACCCTTTTATAGTTTTTAGGTTTGTATCTATAAATAGATTAGTTGGAATTTTTTGTAGGAAAATTAACAGAGATCTCTTGTAATAGAATCAGATTTATACCTGTGAAAGCAAAGACAGTTTTTAAGATATTTTCTAGGTTGACTGGAAAACTCAGGCTTCTCACTCTTGTTTTGATGGCCAGAGTTGTTCAGTAACCACAGCTGATAGCCAAAACCACTGTTTTGATATTCACATGTAACTGTTCCCTCTTAAAAAGCATACTGTTAAAGGTAATTGTAACTATTTCCAGGTGTGGGGGTTGAGTAGGACAGGTTTGGATGTAGAAAGAGACTAGGTGGCACTCTTTGGAGCTAAATATGTATTTCAAACAGTGGGGCAAGAAGACCTGCCAAGGTGCCCATCTGCCCTGCTGCACATGTCTACCTATGACAGTTTTTTTTTTCCTGCTTTGAAAAGAAACAAGGAGAAAGAAGACATTCTTGTCTATCCCTCTTGCTACGGCAAGAAGACCTGCCAAGGCGCCCATCTGCCCTGCTGCACATGTCTACCTATGACAGTTTTTTTTTCCTGCTTTGAAAAGAAACAAGGAGAAAGAAGACATTCTTGTCTATCCCTCTTGCTTTGTGCTCATCAGAAGTTATCCCCTACGTTTAACCCCATCCAGCACCAGCAGTGGTGGTTCAAGTAAGTGACCAGAACTGGGTTGGCCACTCTTCTTGTGTGCCTGGGCCCCCTTCCTTGACCTTTGGAGTATACTTAGCTATAGGTTTTCTTCTTTCCGTTAGCATATCTCTGACAATAGTAGCTGGCCTGGCAGCATGTTCTGGAGAGAAATCATGACAAGACAGGGACAGTACCTGGGGACTGAAGTTATGGCTATCCCTTAGTACCTGCCTTTGTTAGCTGTTGAAGAGTCCATTGGAATTTAGCCAGTGCAGTAATATCTTTTAGCAAGGCATTTGTTTCTCTATTGAAGATAAAATCATTAGTGAACAGTATATCATCTACATATTGTAGGAGTGTGACTTGGGAAAATTTAAAACAGGCCAACTCATGGGAAAGCACTTGTCCAAAAAGATTAGGACTATCTTCTAATGCAAAGGAAGTCTAAATAAGATAATTCTGACCATTTTTCCTCTCTTTTACAGTACAACTCTAGTTGCAAAATAGTATCATAATCAATTCTTCCCTTGCATTGTACTTCATCTCTTGGGAACAGGAAAGCTATTTGTGGGTACAGAAGAACATTAAACCATCCTTTTTTAATACGTAAGGGTCAAAGGAATCTCAGTGCTTAGGAATATATCCCAAAAGAACACAAGAATTTGATATTGAGCTTCCCAAAAACAACAAGGGGGAAAATGAACATGTCTTTCAACCCCTACTTGGTTTTTATGTGCCTTCAAGGCATCCCTGATGTGATCTGCTGTAAAGCAGGAGGCTGCTTTCTAGAGTGACCAAAAAATAGGTCAAGCTGAACTATCCACCCTTATCAATGCATGCCACTGCCTTCTCTGGAAACTCAAATTCCTAATTCCAAAGTATATTTCCAAAAGCACAAGCTAAAACTGATTTTTGCTATAATGGCCATGTTTAAAGAAGAAAGCACCGCTAGTAAAATTAAACCAATAATTAAGAGGCCTGAACAACTTCATTCCAATTCTTTGAAAGAATGAGATGAGAAAAAGGGGGCAGTGGAGATGATTGGAGCACTTTCCAGCCTGCAAGAGGTCATCTCTAGAGATACATAGAGGCAAGTAATGGCTTGGAAAAATCCTGGGCTCTAGGGCAAAGAAGTAACTGAGACATTTGTGTTACCTACCTGTTCACCTAGGCAATCTCCCAAAGCAGCAAGACAAGGTTACATTTTACTCAAAATCCACTCTACAGTTTTCTGTGTCTCCATATCTATAACATACTTATAAAACCCACAGGTTAAAACTGGTACACATTATCTAGCAACCTCAACTTACATATTAGCAAAATTACTTCCCTACCCTAAATACATAAATAATGAGAATTGGATTTAGGAGGGGAGAGAGAGCCAAGAGTTTGGGGCCTTTTTAAGAGTATGAGGGAGTTAGATAAAATAGTATTTTAGAAATGCTCTCCTGAACTGAAAGTGTTTTGGTCCATTAATTATAATGCTTAGGAAATAGCTCCTTCTGGTGTCATCCATATGTCAGTTCTTTCTACTGGGTCTCAGGTTTCAATTTCTGCTGTCTGCTGGATGGGAAATTGTACCTAGAACACTAGACAGGGACATTGCCTTCATATGTGTTCTCCAAAATGGGTAAAATTCTTATTTATGTCTCATCTGACCCAGAGATGGGGTATGTGTCCTTTAGCTAAGATGACTTCCCTATCTTCAGCATTACCAACTGCTCATTTTCTATGGGCTCAACTTGAAAGTTCTTAGTTGTTGGATAGGAGGGAAGGGTTGAAACTTTTTCACTCTCTCTTTCTGTCTGATCTTTAGAAGAAACATGCCTCCAAAAAAGAAATGAAAGTACAAAGTGACAAAAAAAGATCAGAAATGAAATCAGAGAGAAGAAAGTCTTCTCTTCCTACATCCACAGTGAATTGTTGAGACAATTTGTCTGTGAGTTGTCACTCTCAGCCTGAAAAGGTGAAAATGGGTAATCTCGAGAGCTAACTAAGAGCCTCCTCACCAATGGAAATTAGACTAGAAAGAAGACTGAGGCCTAGATACGTAAAGGTACAAGGTCCCATTGATGAGTATAACTGTATTATATACCCAAAATGTGCCAGTAAATTTAATGTAGAAAAAAAAAAGAAAGGAAGAAAACAGACAAAACAAGCTCAACATTCTTCTTCATACATATGAAGGGGAAATCTGGCCAGACTCTCAGTGAATCCTGTCCTCCCAGATTTAAGGTTGACAGCCTCATTGTCACAAATAACTGGCTGAGGGAATCCCAAATTTATAAGAGGCATTTGTATTTTATAAACTAAATTTCATCAAACGACCCACTTTACAGTGGTTAGTATCAATGACCACTAGGGACACTCTAACATTACTTTTCTCTACCACCACTCATCTAAAATAAGACAATAAACACAATAACCAAAGAAGTCAAACCAATACAGCAAGAGACCCTAGTAAGTGCAGCAACTAGTAAGTCTATACACAAAAAAGGAAATAGTACCCTGTCTCCAAAAATAAAATGTCTGTCAAAGGTTTTATGAGGTTAAATAGGCGATTTGGTTTCATCATAAATTGGTGTCAGTCTTTTTGTACCTTCCACAATTTAATTTTTTCTCACTTTCTTTTTACTTATTTCCTCTCTTATACCCTCTCAAATCTCATTTCCCCCTTCTTTTGCAATACACAAATACTATAAACGTAATACAGTTTTTAAATACTTTTTAAAAATCTCTGTTTTATTCCTTCTCTTTCATCTGGTATTATTTTTAGTTAGGCTTAGGGGTAAGTAGTATGCCAATAACAACATGTGATTAAGTAGTTTTTTTACACAATAACATTAGGTTCTTCCACTACAAGGAGTAATCATAGGGTTAGCAAAATTATTCTTTTGGTATGCTAATAAATCTGACCCTACACCTATATCCCTGTACTCTACACCATAATCCACTGAAACTTCTTCCCCCACCTCTTCATTTACTTTCTCTTTCACACCCAAATCCCCTTCCCTCTTCCCTAATTTTATGTGATAAAAATACTACCAGCACAATATATTTTATTTATTTATTCATTCATTTTTTCTTTTCTTTTTGTGTTTATGTTCTTTGTTTCTTAGTTCTTCATTTTTCTTTTTTCTAAACTATTTTATTTTCTTCTTCCTTTCTCATTCCCGCATCCTCTACAATCCAGTCTAAAATTCCTCTATTTTTCTGAGTTATTGGAAAAAGTGTGAAAATTTTAAAGGAAGTTTCAAATTACATGTTGGTGTTTGGTTGGTTCTGTAGATAACTATGAAATCAATAGTGTCTCACTTGCAATGCAGTGATTGGTACTGATTCTAATGCATTGAGTAGGTTGAATAGGTACATTAATACCAAAATACAACTAATGCCAAGGTAACATTATAGGAAGATATACACCAACTAAAGAAATATCCAAAACAATGGCAGAGCCTTCTACCCTAAATGATATTCAACCCTCATTATAAAAATACTAGAAATATGAGAAAACAAGGTAATAAGATAACTCCCAAAACTCATAGCACTCCAAAAGTAGATATCATGGGCAGTGAAGTAGATTATGTTTTAAGTAAACTCAAACATCAAATGGTATTAATGTGGGAAGTGGTCACACAAGCATCAAGCAAATGCATTAACTATTCTAAAAGCTCAAAATAGATATAAGTAAGCACATAAAGGATTTAATAAATCAGATGTTCAACTAATTTGAACAAGACACAAATAGTTGATTGAATTGAAGAAATTTTAGGATATGAATGACCAATTTAACAAATAAATAAAGGTTATAGAAAAGAATCAAATAGAAATTTTGAAAGTGAAAAATGGCTATATCAGTAGATATGACATTGAGAAGATAATATCAGTACTTGAGGACAAGAATGATATAATAGATCACTTACTGAGCAATACTCTAAAATCAACAGGAATCATGAGAAGCTGATTCAAGGGATCCTAGACGACTTAAAAGAACTAAATTAGGAATTATAGAAATCAATGAAGAACTGGAGAAACAGAATTTAGAAAAAATTTAGTCAATGAAACCGTTGTAGAAAACTTATCAAATTTAGATTGCAATGGGTATCTAGATAAACTAGTTATTTAGAAATTGAAATAAATAGTACCAGAAAAAAATTTCTCCATAACACATCACAATCAAAAGTTCAGAAATACAAATCAAAAAGAGAACACTAAAGGCCATTAGAGAGAAACTTCAAGTAATTTATAAAGGCAAGCCTATCAGAAAGACAGCAGTTTTCTTAACAGAAGTAATAAAAGGCAAGACAGCTTGGGGTGAAGTTTTCAAGCTCTGAAAAATATTGCCAGTTCAGATTTCTATACCCTGCAAAATTATCTTTCAAGATTTATGGATAAATAAAAACTTTCCATTACAAAAGAGCCTAAAATAGTAATAAAATCAAAATCAGCTTTTCAGAAAACAACCAAGGGAATACTAAATAGGTACAGTGAAGTTAACACTACTGAAGAGCCCAAGGAAAACAACATATAGAACTGTGGAAGTTGTTCAACAAAAGGAAAGTAGAAAGGAATCAGCACTAAAAAAATAAATGCAATCACAGGAATCAGTATTTGCCTATCAGTAATAATGCTTAATGTAAAAACACAGACTGCTGGATTTGGTCAAAGACAAAACCCAACTCTACGTTACCAGCAAGAGATACAAATCACTCAGTAAAAAATACATATATTGAAAAAATGAAAGAATAGAAAATGATACTCCACGCTACCCAAAGCAAGCAAAAATAGGTATCTCAATTTCACTCAAAGTGGACTTCAACTCAAAGTTGATCAGAAGAAATAAAGAAGGTCACTACACACATGTAAAGGGAACAACAGTTCAAGAGGAAGAGATAACATATTCACAAGTATATGTGTGTGTGTGTGTGTGTGTGTGTGTGTACTCAATTTCATAAAAAAACATAATGATAAGCCGGGTGTGGTGGCTCACACCTGTAATCCCAGCACTCAGGAAGCTGAGGCAGGAGGATTGCTGTGAGCTTGAGACCAGCCTGGGTGTGATAGTGAGTTCCAGGTCAGTCTCAAATACATAGTGAGACCCTATCTCAAAAAACCAAAAAATAAAAAAAATAAATTAAAAAAAACCATAATGATATAAAAGGACAGAATACAATAGTACAGTAATAAGGGGGACTTCAATACTCACACATAGACAAGTCATCCAGAATAAATCATCAAGAAAATATCAGAGTTAAACCACACAAATGAACAAATGGATTTAACACATATCTACAGAGTATTTAGTCCAACAACAAAAGTATACACATTTTTCTTAGCTGCACATGGAACTTTCTCCAAAGTATATATTTTATGCTATAAAACACACTAAATACAAAAATTGAAATAACTCTTTACATTTTATTTAGTCATAATGAAAGTAGAAATCAACCACAAAAATACTACAGAAACTATGCAACCATGTGGGGATTAAAACATAAACTCTTGACCCATCGAGTAATGGATCACAAAGAAAACTAGGGAAGAAATTTGAAATGTAAATAACAAAGTTTGTGCAACATACAAAACTTACATAGTGAAAGGAGTTCTAAGAGACAAGTTTACAGCCATGAATACTTACTTTAGAAAAATAGAGTGCCCCAAATAAATGATTTTACATTTCAAAGTCTCAGAAAATAACAATTCAAATCCAATTTTGTGGAAGGAATGAAATTATAAAGATCAGAGTAGAAATCAATAAAATTGAGACTAAACAAAGAAAGGGTCAATGAACCAAAGAGTTGGCTCCTTGATAGGGTAAATGGGATCAATAAACCCTTATCCAGATTTCAATACATTTAGAAATGAAAAAGGCAAAATCACAACAGATATTGTTGAAATCCAGAAGATTATAAGACATTATTTTGAGAGATCAAACATGGGTGGCTGAGAAGTTTCATCTGAGAGATATTTAGAGAAGATTCACTAAAAATACAGGTACTCTGTAGTGAGGGAGGTACTTACAACTTGAAATGGAAAATTTATCTTTATCTTAAATGTGACATGTAGAGATCAATTCAAATATCTGTAGTACCTATTATTAAGCCACATTTGACAAACCTACTACCAACATCAGGTTAAGTGGAAAACAACTGAAAGATTCCCCTCTAAAATCATTAAAAAGACAAGGATACCAACTATCACTACTACTTTTTAACATAATATTTAAAAAATTGGCCAAAACAATCAGACAAGGGAATAAAATAAAAGGGGTTATGTATTGGAACAAAAGAAGTCAAATTATCATTTTTGCAGACCCTCTCTACACAGAAGACCCCAAAAATTCCACTGAAAATTCCTAAAATTAATAACCAAATTCAGCAGTGTAGTTAAGATACAAAATTAACACACAAAAATAAATAGCATTTTAAAACACCATTAATGAGCTCTCTGAGATTCAAATTAGGAGAACAAATCCATCCACAATAGCATCAAGAAAAATTAAATACTTAGGAATTAACGTAATGGTGGAAGTGAAAAACCTGTACAAAGAAAACTACAGCACTCTTTAAAAGGAGACTGAAGAGGAAACCACAAGATTGACCAGTATCCCCTATTCCTGAATAGGCAGAATAAATATTGTCAAAATGGCCATACCTTCAAAATTGATATGCAGTCTCAATCAAAATACTTACAGTAACTCTCACAGATCTAGAGTGAGCAATCTTAAAATGTATATATCACCAGAAGCGACACAGAGTAATAAAAGGATTCCTGGGAAAGAAGAGCAAAGCAAGAAGCATCAGAATACCTGACTTGAAGTTATACTCCAAAGCTACAGCAGTAAACATATCATGGTATTGATACAATAATGGACATATGAATGTATAAAACAGAATAGAAGATACAGAAATAACCCCAGAAACATTCAGCTATTTGATATTTGACAAATGAGTGCCCCCCACAAAAAATACACTGGATAATGTATTTTATGGAGATTATGTCTTTAGCAAATGGTGCTGGGAAAACTTGTTTTCCATATGCAGAAGTTTGAAGATAGACCAGTATTTCTCACCATCTAGTAAGCTGAAATAAAAATGGATCAAATATCTAAATATTCAAACAGAAACACTTACTCTATTGGAATATAAAACAGGCAAAACCCTTGAAGTTATGGATGTAGGTAGGGAATTTCTGAAAAGAACTCCAGTTGCGCCAGAAATAACAACTGGAATCAACAAATGGGATTATATCAAATTATAAAGCTTCTGCACACCAAAGGAAACAATCAACAGAGTGAAGACACAATTTGCAGAATGGGAAAAAATTTTGCCAATTATTCCTCAGAGGTCTAATATCTAGAATATAAAAATGACTCATAAAATTAGACACCCCCCCCAAAATAAAGGATGGGCAAATGAAATGAAATGAAAAATGAATAGAATATTTCTGACAAGAAATATAAATGATTAATAAACATATAAAAATTTTTCAATATCACTGGAAAAAAGATAATAGGAAAAAGAGAGAAAAAATTTATTGTATTCTAAGTATGTTTCTGCTGTCATTTTTTAGTTTTATTCTAATATGGTGTGAAAGCCCACTTTGCAGGATTTCCATTTCTTTCAATATGTTAAGGTCTTTATTGTTGCTATGACCATGGCCTATTTGAATTTAAAAATGCACAGAGTAGGAAAATCAAGAAGATAGAGATTAGATCAGTGGTTGCCTAGATTTAGAGGGAAAAAATTGGGAGATGATAGCCTATGGGTAGTATTTTGTTTTGGGTAAACAAAAAAATGATCTAAATTTGATTGTGGTCATGGTTTTATAATCTCATCAATGTGCCAAAATCTATTGAATTATACACTATAAATTTTAAAGTTGTATGGTGTTCAAATTTTAGTTCAACAAAGCTGTTATTTTTAAAAGTCACATGATTATCTCAACAGATGTAGAAAAGGCCTTTGGCAAAATACAATATTGCTTCATGATAAAAACCCCAATGAAAATAGCACAGAAGGAATTTAAAGTAATAAAAGCCATTTATGACAAATCCACTGCCAACTTTATACTAAATGAGGAAAACCAGAAAGCATTCCCTCTTGCATTGTGAACAAAACAAGTGTTTCTCCTTTTACACTCCTATTCAATATAGTACTTCAAATTTTAGCCAGACTAGTCAGGCAAGAAAAACAAATAAAAGCAATACAAAATAAAAAGGTAGAAGTCAGAGAATCTTTTCTTGCATGATCCTTGCATGATCCTTGACATGATCCTTTACCAAAACTCCATCAGAAAACTCTGAAAGTTCAGGAAAGTGGTAGAATACAATAGTAATACACAAAAATCAATAGTGTTACTCTATATGAAAATGAAACCTTTGAGAAAGAAATCAGGAAAACAGCCCCATTTGCCATAACTTCAAAAAAAATTTAAATACCTAGTACTTAACTTTACCAAGAAAGTGAGTGACCTCTATAATGATAACTATGTTACTCTATAAAAAGTATTTGAAGTGGACATTAGAAAATGGCAAATCATGTCTAACATAGTCAAAATCAATATTGTTAAATGATAATATTACTGAAAATAGTATTTAGATATAATGCAGTTCCTACAAAAATATCAACAGCATCCTTCAAGAAGTAAAAAAGAAATACTAAAATTTATATGGAAGCAGAAGACAACTAGCATATCCCAGGCAACACTGAGTAGAAAGGGCATAAAATGGAGTATTGCATTCCCACTTTTTTTTTTTTTGGTACTGGGGATTGAACTTGGGTCCTTGTGCTTGTGATGGTATCACTGAGCTAAATCTCCAGCCCTCACTTTTTAAATTATAATATAGAGCTACAGTAATACTAATAGCATAGTATTAGCACAGAAATAGACATGTAGACCAATACAATAGAAGACAGAGAAACAGTCCCGTACACTTTCAGCCGTCTAATCTTTGACAAAGTGGCTGAAAATTAATGCTCTAGAAAAGGTAGTCTCTGAAACAAATGGTTCAGGGAAAACTGGTTATCCACATGCAGAATAATAAATCTTGGCCCATATTTCTCACTCTGAACTGTTAAAATAAAAGTGGATCAAAATACCTTGATATAAAAATAGAGACACTGAATCTGCTGGAAGATAAAATAGGTAAAGCTCTTGAAGACCTAGGCATAGTCAAGGTTTTGCAGAACAGACACCAATTGCAAAGAATTAATACCAATAATCAACAAATAGGATTATATCAAATTAAACAACTACACAGCAAAGGGAACAATCAAGGGAGTAAAGACACAGCCCACAGAATGGAAAAAATTTTTTGCTAGCTACTCCTTTGAGAAATGGCTAGTATTTAGATTTTCAAATATATAAATATTTCAAAAGATTATACCTCCCAAAATAAAGACATCCACAAAAAATTGTGCCATTGAAGAGACATTTTCAAGAGAAGTAAGACAAATAAATGGCCAATAAGAACAGGAAACAATGTTTAGCATCTTTGGCCACTAGAGAAATACAAATGCAAATGACACTGAGATCACAACTTAACTAAGAACGGCTATCATCAAGGAACAAAATAGCAAATGTTTTTAGGCTGTGGGGAAATGAAACCTACATTGTTGGTGGGAATTTAAACTATGTAGTACAATCACTATGGAAATCAGTTTGGAGATTCCTTAAAATCTAAAAATACAAATTCTACTTGACTCAGCCATACTCCCTTGGTATCTTTAAGAAGTTGAACTCATCACATTGCAGTAATACATGCATATGCATGTTTATAGCACTGCTACTCATAATACATAAATTGTGCAAGTGGGCTTCATAGCCATCAGAAAAAAATGGATAAAGAAAATATGGAATATTATACAAGAGAGCACTACTCAGCAGTAAAAAAGGATAAATTTGATGTATTTGTAAGGAAACAAATGGATCTTGAGACTGTAAGTCTAAGGTAAATAAATTGGTCACCAAAGTTTAAATATCACATGTTTTGTCTTGTATGAGAAATCCAAAATAGGAATTAAAGAGCAAAATAAAGGATAGATGTAGGAAACAGGGTGGTCGACTTTGCAGAGATGGGAAGGGAATTTAAGGCAGGAGTTTCAAAATAGCGTCCTACAAATTTAAATTCCTTTACATCTTCCTGATCAGAATGCAAACACATGAAAAAAAAAAAAGAAAAAAGAAATGCAAAGACAGTTCTAGGAACTTTACAAAAAAGAGATTGTAAAATTATATAACCACATATGAGGCTAAAACTTATAAAACAAATTCAGAATGTAATTGTTTTGATCAAGTACATTTTAAGAAATGTATTCTCTCATTTACAATGAGAAAGGAACTGCAGAGGTAAAAATGACATAATAAAATATCTGTTTTTATATTCTTTATATAGTGAAGTGTAACAGCTATTATTTTCACTTTTAAAAACTGCTATATTCACAGCTATTAAGATTTTTTATTTCATTGAGGAAATGGTTTGAAAAATTATTGGACACAGGAGTTTTGGGTGTAGCTGAGTGATAGATCGCTTAGAAATTATAAGACTGTGGGTTCTTTTGTCTCCTTCATTAGATTGATTCCTAGATATTTCTTTCTTTTTTTTTATTTTTGGATGCTATTGTGAAAGGGATTGTTTTCCTAATTTGACTCTCAGTGAGACTGTTATTTATGTACAAGAAGGCTATTGATTTTTGAATTTTACCTTGTATCCAGCTACTCTACTGAATCTGTTGATCAAGTCTAGAAGTCTTTTTGCAGAAGTTTTTGGGTCTTCTATGTAGTGTCATATCATCAGCAAATAATGACAGTTTAACTTCTTCCTTTCCTATCTTTATTGCTTTTTTTCTTTCTCATGTCTAATTGTTGTGGCTAATGTTTCTAGAACTATATTGAACAAGAGTGGTGATAATGGACATTCTTGTGTCATTCCTGACTTTAGCATGAAGGTTTTCAGTTTTTGACCATTTACTGTGATGTTGGCTGTTGGCTTTTCATAGATAGTCTTTATCAAGTTGAGATAAAGAGCATCTATTCCAATTTTCTATAGGGTTTTTATCATGAATGGGTGTTGAATTTTGTTGAATGCTTTTTGTGCATCTATTGAGAGGATCGTGTGTTTTTTGTCCTTGATTCTGTTAATATAGTGTATTACATTTATTGATTTATTTATGTTGAACCATCCTTGCATCCCTGGGTTAAATCCAACTTGGTCAGGGTGTATAATCTTCTTGTTGACCCTCTGTATTCTGTTTGCCAATGTCTTATTGGTGATTTTTGCATCTAAGTTCATCAGGGAGATTGGCCTGTTCTCTTTTTTGGTTGAGTCTTTCCATTTTTCAGAATGGGTCACAAAACTTACTTGTGTGACATATTCAGCCTGATCAGTGAATTCAGTCTGTTACTTCAGGGGAAAATGACACCTGTGTTCAAGTCAGCAGATAAAATGGATTCATTCAAAGCCAAACTGGAATTATGGAGGTAACAAAAGAACAATGGGATTTTTGACATACTTTATACATAAGAAGATATTTTGCAAGAGACTGAGACTGGGCCTTCCTTCTCCCTGCTGGTGCATCATCAGCTATCTTTGTTTTCAGAAGAGTTTGAGTATTATTTCCCAAACACACACACACACACACACACACACACACACACACACACAGACACACACAGAGACTCTGGGTTCAATTCTGAGCATTAAATAAAAAAGAAAAGGAAAAAGAAAACAATGTCAAAACCCCATTGTCAACAACAGCAAAATCACCTGACATGGAAAGTAAGATTCTAAGCATGTAAATAATATCCTAAGAACATAACCACCACAACACTAACTTCATTATTATTTATTTATTTATTTTGAGACAGGGTCTCACTTTGTAGTTCAAACTGCCTAGGTAGCCAAGGTTAGCCTCAAACTCATGGCAATAATCCTGCCTCAGTCTTCTTGTGCTGAGATCACAAGCATGCACCACTACATCTTGATTCATGAGACTAACTTCTGTTTGTCACAATAAGGAAGTATTTGAGGGAATAGGAATGAACAAGGCAGAGAGCGAGAAGAAAAGAGTATTTTTCTAAGCAGAAATGTCTATAATGTTCATCGTCTTGAAATATAAATTCTCTGCGTAATCTCCCCAAATCCTCTGTAATGTTTGGGAGTCTTGTTTCATAAAGTGTGGGAAAGGACTTACTTTCACATGTGGGTTTTTATTAGATTCTTACTGTTACAATAAATGACTACAAATTTAGTGGCCTAAAGCCATACTGATACATTATCTTACTCCTCTGGAGGTCAGAAAAGTTGGTCAGTGTGTCAGCAATGCTGGTTCTTTTTAGAGGCTTAGAAGAGACAATTTTCCTATTTCTTTCCAGGTTTCCAAGGCTTCCCATCTTCATTGGCTGTGGCTCCACCTTCCATTTTTTAATGCTAGCAGAAAAATTCTTCATTCACTATCTGACCTCTGCTTTTGTCATCATATCTCCTCTGACTCTGATTCTTTCTTTCCTCGTTCACTGATAGAAACATATTATTATGTGGTCCCACCATGTTTTCCAGGATAATTTCTCCATCTCAAGAGCTTTAATTACAGAGCCCTCTTTCCAAGTAACATGCATAGGATTGGGTCTTAGTATGTAGAAAGTTTTGGGTATCCTCTACTGTGTCCACCACAGGGTCCATGTGAGGAACAAAAGAGTATAGTGCAATAGTGTGATGATCTGTTACATGCATCAATTAACTGGTGCAAGGAGCAGGAAGCCAAAAGAATTATAAGAATGTACCTTTCCTAGTTTTTGAGTAATTCAGTGCTGTAATTAAATTTTCTGTACTTTAAGAAGACAATTTGATAATATGAAAGACATCCTGCAGCATAAAGTAAACACAAAAATAGTTAAATAATTGTTCCAGAGAACAATTGGTCTGTCCCGAAGTAGTACATGATTAATTGCCAAAAGAATTCTATAGACAATAATTGTTACTGGAATTTTTCAAAAGTAAATTTGGATAATGATGATTAGTGAAACTGTTCTAATGAGGCCAAGGACATGAATATGATTTTGTGGTGGGTCAGTATATTCTGAGTTAAACACTTAATCATAACCAATCATTTTACAATTTGGGGTGTTAGAGCAGCATAAAGAATACCAAGCAAGAAAGCAAGCTAGAGTAGTAATAATTATCCCAGAAAAAAAAATCTACCCTTTACATCCCTCTGACAATAGATAAGTGCCTTATATATTCAAGATGGTACTCTACTAATAATAAAATTGATAAGATTCATACCTTTGTGACTCTATTTAAAAAATCATAAACTAATTGTAAATATGTCCATAAAACATGAATATTAATTTCCTAATATTTCATATATATTTTTCACAAGAATAATATGAAAGATCAGTTTTCAATTTTATGTTCTGAAGTAAAAATATATGCAGGAAGAAATATTATAACACAAAGTTTTCTTGATGAACATACTTTGAGAGCAAGAAGAATTAAGAGCAGTCTGTAGTGTACAGAATAAGGAATTTGGAATTCGTGGGTCTCAGTCCTAGTTCTGAAGCATATTAGTTGTGTGATTTTGTGTAACTGAACTCTGAGTCTCAGGGTCAATTTTATAAAATAAAGATAATAATGCCTATTTTCATGATTGTTTTGAGAATGGAGATTATATGTACATATTTGGTGCTGTACAGATGTTATTTTTATTAGTTACTATCCTAACATGTTCAACATCAATAGTCTGGAATAGTCAGCTTCATGAAAGGGAAATACTTGCTTTTAGGACAAGAACAATTAGCTGTGAATTCTTAATAACTGTTGTTGATGGCTGTTTTCTCTCATGACATTGAGCATATTTTCCTTCCATTTTCTGTCTCTTTTGTTAAAATGGCAGCTGTCTGTCCCCTTAGCTTTTTGTTATAGGTTGCCAGTCTTTTCACTTTGGTTACTAAGATTAAATCACAAATGCCATGAATAATGCAAACAATTATGTGTGTCATGGCTTTGACACGGTGAAAATAAACTGGTAACTCATAGAACAGTTGCTATACTGGAGAATTTTTTTTCCTTGAGTCTTTAGAAAAGCACAATGAACAAAACTGTCAATATTTACTTCTTGCATTACCTTAAAATAGGTCTTCAGCCTCTATCCCCAAATTTCTTGCCTCTCATTTAATGTTCTTCATATGACTGTTTTTGACACTGAGGTTTATATATGTGTTTTCTCCACTGACCCCTCAGAATGTGAGCTACTTATGGAACTATTCTACTATGCAACATCATGACAACTGTCTTGGATTTTTCTTTCAAAGTATGTTCAAAATAAAATTTCTGAGTACAAAATGTCTGAGTTTTCTAAGGCTTCCATAACAAAATACCATAAACCACCAGAGTTTTTATTTGCCTTCAAAACTCTGGAGCCTAGAATTCTAAGATCAAAGAATTTACCATCTGAAGTCTCTCTCCTTGGCTTTCAGTCTTCTTTCCATGTCTTCTCATGACCTTTTTCCATGCCTGTACATTCCTTTTATAAAGACACTAGGTATATCAGATTAAGGTTCATCCTAACAGACACATATTAACTTTATTACCTCTTAAGGACCCTATCCCTCAATACGTTCATATACACCAGGAGTTAGAGCTTCAACTCATGAATTTTGGGAGGAGCACAAATCAGTCCATAACACTAAGAAAAGAGTCTGCATAGTTTAGTTGAGGCTCTAGCCATAGAAGTTAGACTGTTGAGGAAAAAGAAACCAGAAGACAACAGAAAAGGTACTAGATGTTTTTAAAATCTAATAGCTACCTTGTGTTCCTTAAAAAAGATTTAAAAGTAGCTATTCTATTTTCCTATTCCTTTGTAGAGACAAATGCTCTAGTTTCAGTATTTTGGTGTTGCTTTATTGTAAAAAAAAACCTAGAAAAATTGAACATTTTAAACATTTTAAGAGTATTTAATAGTGTTAATTGTATGCACCTTGTATGCAAGAGACTTCTAAAACATCTTATTATCTTGTCCAACTGAAACTCGATATTGAATGACTTCCTGTCTCCTCCTCTTTGTCTCTGACAGTGACGATTTTAATTTCCAACAGCCTGATTACCTTAGGTACCTAATATAAGTAGAATCAGCAGTATTTGTCTTTTTATGACCACCTTATTTCACTTATAATATCTTTTCTTTTTTTTATTCAGCTGTAATTGAGTTTATTGGTACATTTTAGGGATACAGTACAGTTACATTCATTGTTGGAATCTTGTACCTCTACATGACAAGTCTTGATTCTCATTTTTTCTCCTTACACCTGCCCTCCCTTCACCCCCTTCTCCCCTAACCATCTACAAACACTTTATTTCCATCTTTTCATTACCTCACATTTTTTTCTTTTCCCTTATTACCTTTCCCTATCTATCCCACCTTTCCTACACCTTTAGCTCCTTTCTTCCCATTTCTAAATGTCAGTAATCTTATTAGGATCTTATGTATTATTGCAGATTATTCACAACAGAGACACTATTCGGTATTTATACATGTGTGACTTATTTATTTCACTTAGAAGTATATCTTCAATATGTATCCATTTTCCTATGAATGAATCTATTTTCTCATTCTTTATGGCTGAGTAATATTCCATTTTATAGAAAAACCACATCTTCTTTATCCAGTTTCCAATGGATGGGCAATTGGGCTGTTTCCAAGATTTAGCTATTACAAACTGTGCTACTATAAACATGGGTGCGCATACTTCTCTGTGATATGATTCTATTAGTTCTTTTGGAAAGATGCCCCGCAGAGGGATGGCTGGGTCAAATGGAACCTCCAGTCCAAGCTCTTTGAGGTATCTCCATATTGATTTCTGTAGTGGTTGCACCAGCCTGCACTCCCAACAACAATGGAGAAGGGTTCCTTTCTCAACACAACCCCGCCAACATTTGTAATTGTGTGATTTCTTGATAGCAGCTATTCTTTGTGGGATGAGGTGGAATCTCAGTGTTGTTTTCATTGCATCTCTCGAATGATCAGTGATGTGGAACATTTTTTCATATATGTACTTGCTGCTTTTACTTTGTCTGAGAAATGTCTGTTCATTTCGGATGCCCATTTTAGAATGGGGTCTTTATATTTGGGGGTCTGATTGTTTTGAGTTCTTTATATATTCTTCATAATAGTCCTTTGTCTGAGGAACAGCTGGTAAAATTTTTTTCCCACATTGTAGGTTGTCTCTTAGTTCTGCTGATGTTTCTTTTGAAGTACAGAAGCTTTTTAATAAGATGAGATCCCAGTTGTTGATTCTATCTGCTAGTTCCCGTGCTACTGAGGATTTGTTCATAAAGTCTTTTCCTAGGCCAATGTATTCCAGAGTTCTGCCTAACTTATTTAATCTGTCAGGTTGACATCCACTTTTTCCAACACCATTTATTAAAGAGGCTATCTTTCCTCCACTGAGGATGGTCAGCTTCTTTGTCAAAGATGAGGTAGCTAAGTACATCTGGGTTTGTTTTTTGTGTCTTCTAGTCTGTTCCACTGATCCTCAGGCCTATTTCTTTGCCAGTACCATGCTGTTTTTATCACAGTGGCTTTGTAGTATAGTTTCAAATTGGGAATTGTTATACCTGGTACCATGTGTCTGTTGCCTAAAATGGCTTTTGCTATTCTACGTCTCTTATGGTTCCAAATGAATTTTTGGATTCTTTTTTCTAGTTCTGTGAAATATAGTGTTGGAATTTCAATTGACATTGCATTGAATGTATATAGCAGTTTTGGTAGTATGGCCGTTTTCATTATGTTGATTCTTCCTACCCAGGAGCAGGGGATATCTTTCCATTTTTGTATATCCTCTTCAATTTCTTTTTTCAGAGTGCTGTAGTTTTCAGTGTAGAGATCTTTTGCTTCTTTTGTTAGATTGATTCCTAGATACTTCATTTTTTTGGATGCTATTGTAAAAGGAATTATTTCCCTATTTCTCTCTCCGAGAGTCTGTTATTTGTGTATAAGAAGGCTATTGATTTTTGGATATTCACCTTATATCCAGATACTCTACTGAATCTGTCTATTAAGTCTAGAAATCTTTTGGTGGAGTTTTTTGGATCTTCAATGTAGAATATCATATCATCAGCAAATAATGACAGTTTAACTTCTTCCTTTCCTATCTTTATTGCTTTAATTTCTTTCTCTTGTCTAATTGCTGTGGCTAATGTTTCCTGAACTATATTGAAGAGGAGTGGTGATAATGGGCATCCTTGTCTTGTTCCTGATTTTAACATGAAGGTTTTCAGTTTTGGGCCATTTAATATGATGTTGGCTGTTGGTTTTTCATAGATAGTCTTTGCTAAATTAAGGTATAGACCATCTATTCCAATTTTTTGCAGGGTTTTTATCATGAATGGGTGTTGAATTTTATCCAATGCTTTTTCTGCATCTATTGAGAGGATCGTATGGTTTTTGTCCTTTTGTCAATATAATGTATTACATTTATTGACTTTCGTATGTTGAACCACCCTTGCATCTCTGGAATAAATCCATCTTGGTCAGGATGGATGATCTTCTTGATAATCCTCTGTATTCTGTTTGCTAGTATCTTATTAAGGATTTTTGCATCTATATTCATTAAAGAGATTGGTCTGTAGTTCTCCTTTTTAGTTGTATCTTTCACTGGTTTGGGAATCAAAGTGATACTTGCTTCTAGGATTGAGTTTGGAAGTATAGCTTCTCTTTCAATTTCATTGAAAAGTTTGAAGAGTAATTTCAGTAGTTCTCCTCTAAATGTCTTATAAAATTCAGCAGTGAATCCATCAGGCCCTGGGCATTTCTTTGTTGGTAAGTTTTTAATTACATTTTCAATTTCACTGACTGTAATTGGGGTGTTTAAAATGTTTTTATCTTCTTTGTTCAACTTTGGTAATTTGTAAGTATCTAAAAATCTGTCCATTTCTTCTGTGTTTTCCATTTTATTGAAGTACAAGTTCTCAAAGTTGGTATTCATGATCCTCTGGATTTCTTTTGGATCTGTTGTGACTTCACCTTTTTCATTCCTGATTGCATGGATCTGAGCCTTTTCTTTCCTTTTTTTGATAAGATTAGCTAAGGGTTTGTCAATTGTATTTATTCTTTCGAAAAACCAGCTCTTTGTTTCATTTATTTTTTGTATCGTTTTCTTAGTTTCAATTGCATTGATTTCTGCTCGGATCTTTATAATTTCCTCTCTTGTTCGAGCTTTGGATTTTTCTTGCTCTTGTTTTTCTCGGAGTCTAAGTTTCATCGTAAAGTTTTTTATTTGAGCCCGCTCTCTTTTCCTAGTGTGGGCATTCAATGTTATGAATTTTCCACGTAAAACTGCTTTCATTGTGTCCCATAGATTCCTGTATGTTGTATTGGCATTCTCATTTATTTGTAAAAACTGTCTAATTTCTTCTTTAATTTCTTCTCTAATCCATTGATTGGTTAGGAGTGTTGTTCAGTTTCCACGTGCTTGTGAAGTTTCTACAGTTTCTTGTGCTATTGATCTCCAGTTTGATTACACTATGATCTGATAATATACAGGGGATGACTTCTATTTTTTTACATTTATTTAGACCTGTTCTGTGAGCCAATATGTGGTCTATCTTGGAGAATGAGCCATGTGCAGCCAAAAAGAATGTATATTCTGATTTTTTGGGGTGGAATACTCTATAAACATCTATTAAGTCCATGTGTTCCAAAGCTTGGTTCAGTTTTATTATTTCATTGTTGATTTTCTGCCTAGATGATCTGTCAATTTGTGATAGTGGGGTATTTAAATCTCACTTATAATATCTTCAAGATTCTTACATTTTGTAAAAGGCATTTTTAAGGCCAAAAAGGGCAACAGTAAACTTTGTGGTGCATGTATACTAATGCATGCTGGGGATTAAATCCAGGACCTTGTTTGTGGTAAGCTTGTGCTCTACCACTTGTTTATACTCCCGACTTTTTGTCAAATATTTGATCATGTGTATTTCATATTTATCTTGCAACTTTTTCATTTTATTGCTGGAAATCAAACCCACAGCCTTATGCCTGTTAGGCAAGTGCTCTACCACTGAGCTAAACATCATTCCCCACAAAATCTTTTGAATTTGTCTCTCCTCTTGTCTAATAAACCTGTTTTGTTTTTTTTTCCTGTAGATTTTGGTACAGCAAATACTGTAAACCACAGGAAATTGTGTTTCTGTTTTTGGTTCTTTTATTTGTTTTTCAGTGCCGGGGATTAAACCCAGGGTCTCATGCATGCTAGGCAAGCATTCCACTGCTGAGCTGTGATACCTGAGACATTTTAAAAATTTGATTTTGAGAAAGGGTCTTGCTACGTTGTGCAAGCTGGTTTTTTTGTTGTCCTGCTGCTTCAGCCTCCTGAGTAGCTGAGATTACAGACATGTTTTCCTATGGTCTGCACTGTTTCTATTTTCATGGAATTCACTTCTGTGCTTATTTGAAGATTTTCTCCTTCCTTCCTTCCTTCCTCCCCCTCTTCTTTTCTCCAATTCTTTCTCCCTTTTTTTCCTGTGGATTTACTGAGTATCGACCTTGTATCAGCCATCTTGGTAAGAATTGAGAAATTCTATGGGAAGAAAGTTTACAAGTGTATATTTGATAATATTTTACCATGCCCATTTTAAGTAACTTATTGCCTTCTTATATCCAATATTGCTATTGAAAAAAATCTTAGTCTAGTTTTTATTCTTTTACATGTGACCTTCTTTTTCTCTTTGTAAATTTAAAAATGTATGTTTTTTTATATTTATAAATGAAGCACTTTAATGTATCTCAGGGTGAGGTTTTTCTTATTTTATCTTTTTGGCACTTAAAAAGCCTTTCAAACTTGAATATTTATTTGTTTAATATATTTTTATCTTCTTTTTTTTTTTTTGCTGTATTAGAAATGGAACCTAACTCTTGCACATACAAGGCAAATGATCTGTCACTAAGCCCTATTCCAAGACCTTAGCTTTAATTTAAATTCTAGAAAATGTAACTTTGTTATTTTGTTAACTATTTAATCCTAATAAAGGACTTGAGAAGTGGTCACATAAATAGGGGGATCCATTTGCTCCATATTCTTGGAGTATTTTATTCACATAATTCCCTTAGATAGATTAATTTTTCTCTAAATTCAGGCAGCTTGCGTGATTCTGTAGTGAATAATAATGTAAATAATACCTATTAGCTTTTAGTTCAAAATCAACAATTGACAAAATATCAAAGCACATGTCATTATTAACGAATGAAATATAAATTCTATATATATCTCAACAATAAGATATTGTTAAGACTGGTCATGATTGGGAAGTAGAAGGAGGAACAAGAGGAAATAGGTATTGAAATGCTAATACTTTCACAATGGTAATATGAAGTTAGAAAGTAATATTTAAAGTTAAATGAAAAAGTGTTTAAGCAAGTTTAAGTTTTAAGTTAAGCCAACTAAAATCATAATTTATAAAGACTTGGAAGAGGATACTGTTAGATGGAATAAACTAATGTACCTTTTTTATTTTTTGAGCTAACACAGTAAAAAAGTAG
The DNA here is from genome assembly GCF_012274545.1 of Fukomys damarensis. Taxonomy (NCBI): domain Eukaryota; kingdom Metazoa; phylum Chordata; class Mammalia; order Rodentia; family Bathyergidae; genus Fukomys; species Fukomys damarensis. The sequence continues at coordinate 79,503,584 of NW_022900926.1, read as the reverse complement.
AAGTGTAATGTGTAGGTATATTGTTGATAATTATAAACATAACTTCAGACATAAACTGAGAAACTGTAGTAATGAAATGGTTGTCTGAGTGCAGAGTAAAATTGGGAGTGGGAGGTAGGAAGGAAGATTTGTTTTTCATTTCAAATTCTAAAATTTTAAAATTCTTGTTTCTGTGTATATTTATTATTCTTATAAAAATGAAATAAAAGGACTTTTTTTAAAAGAAAGGAATGACTGCCATTTTGGAGAAGGATTACCATTATCTTCAGAAAATTTGTTGCATTGTAGTTCTTTGTTCACGTTCTACAATATTATCTTACCATCTTTAATTACTTCATTATCTAATTATGACAGAAAACTTATCATTTTAAAAAATGAATGATAGATTAATTTGCTCCATCGGGTTAAGGATTTGTGGAATTTGTTCTTTTTGTCCAACCTGTGGTTTTTAATTTAAATTTTCCAGCTGAATGCCCTGGACTGTTACCATGGTGACAGTTATTGAAGTTCAATAAAATTTAACATATATTTATATTTTTGAGCCCTCCAATAATAGTAGTGGGAATTTATTTTCAAGTGCCTTCTGTTAGGATATGTACTTCTACCTTGGCTTCTTTTGTAATTTATCTTTTGTCATAGTTATTATTCAGTAAATTTATTTCTCATAGCAGCACTTATCTGGCCATAGTAAAATCTAATTCCTTGAATCTAGATATGAACAGCTTTTCTATTTCATTTGTTCTTATTCCAGTGAATGAATGTTAGAGTGCTATTTTTTAAGATAGTCTATAGTCAGCAGGTAAATATTCTTAGGATACTACTGATTCTTGACCAATATGAAAATATTTTTCAAAGAATAATATCGTCATTAAAAGCTTTAGCAATTTACATGAAGAATAACTCAATGTTGTAAAGTTCAAATAATTAATCATATATATATATATATATATATGAATATACATATATATATATTCCCTCTCTTGTCTTGAATACAATTCCTTATTGCTTCTTGTTAGTGCTCAGAATGATTTATGTTCACTCTTATATTTAGAGTTAAAGCATTTAAATTAAATCACCAAAGAAGCACAACAAACATTTGAAGAATATCATTACTTTTATATTTTTAAGTCTCAAATTATTCTAGTGCTATAATTCAAATACACTCAAAGGTTGTCTGTTTTGGTCCTTGGGGCTCCATCCTCATGCAAATGCATATGTCACCTCTTTGCAACTAAGACAAGGCTCAAACTAATATCTAGTTTATTTCTATTTAATGGCCCTTCCTCTAACCCTTAGCTTCATCTAAATACATTTATAGTCCCAGCCAAAGAAAATTTGTGTCCCCTCCTACTCTTAATACTAAATGCAAAACTTGTCTCAAGAACATTTTATGACTGTAAGACAAAAAAAATGTTTTAATAGTATATGTGGTAATTAATTTTATTTGTCAACTTGAACAGGCTCTGCACAGCCACATAATTGGGTAAACATTATTTATTGGCTTATCTGTGAGAATATTTGAAGAGATAAATAGTTGAATCTGTAGAGTGAGTAAAGATCTTACCAATGTGGGTGAACTGTGCATTCTGTTGGATACCCAAATAAGAAAAAAATGTAGACAAAGTCAATTTTGAACTTGAACTTCCATTTTCTCTCTTTGATATCCTTGGACATTGGCTTTTCTGGTTCTGTGGCTTTGGTCTTAGAATGACATTGTTAGCTTTCTTGGGTCTTTAACTTGCAGACAGCAAACAATGAGACTTCTCAGCCTTTATAATGTTGTGAACCAGTTGCCATAATAAATCCTCTTGAAAAATCTACCTTTGTCTGTCTGTCTGTCTGTCTGTCTGTCTGTCTATCTATCTATCTATCTATCTATCTATTATCTATCATCTATCTATTCATCCATCCTATTGACTTTGGTTCTTTAGCAAATCTTGACTAATAGAGCATGTTAAATCTGCCATTAATCTTATTCTCTATTTCAGTCTTCATAATTTTGAGTAGTAGTACTTCATCCTCACATCTTATCTTACACACTTTATTTTATTTTATTTTTTGTTTTTTTTGAGACAGGGTCTCACTATGTAGTTGAGACTGACCTGAAACTAACTATGTAGCCCAGGCTGGTCTCAAACTCACAGTGATCCTCCTGCCTCAGCCTCCCGAGTATTGAGATTCCAGGCATGCACCACCATGCCTGGCTTTTCTTACACACTTTAAGTGCTGTCTCCTTCTGTGCTTCACATTAGTAAAGTGACCAAAACTTCTTAAAGGCAGGTGACAATTTCACAAATGTCTCTTATCAGATCTGTTTTCTGGGGATGACATTGACTTCCCTAACTCTTCCTGCTTTCTTCTTTTTCTTTATTTTAAGTGAAAATTTTCTGAATGATGTCATTTTATTACTATTAAAATATTTTCCTCTTATTGTTATTTGTTAGTCTATGGAGATTTGATCTTAGAGATGATATTTTAAAATTCTTTCCAACTGAATTTTGCAGATTGCATTCTCTGCTAGACCTTATAATGATGTTGTTAAGGAATGGATAGTTTAGGGAAACCTCTACTTATTTGGCCCACATTATTGAAATTTTATTGAATTGGAATTCTCTTAAATGCATGATTTCTCTTTACATGGATCAGTCTTATTTGTGGCCCATCAGAATCAGAGTCTGAAGAGTCTGGACTCTACTCCTTCTACAAGAAGTGTAAATTATTCTCATTGTTAATTATTTTGGATTTCACTAGAGATTTTTTCATGGTACTATTTTATAATGTAAAATTTATAAAGTAAAATGTAAATGTCTTGGGTACAGTTTTAGTATCATTTTACATAAATAAATATTCCTATTTTGATATAATTTCAAAAATGTTACCTGCATTTATTTGTGTTTAAACAGCACAAGAACTCTGAATATGACTTTATTAACCTTGTTCTAATTTATTTTGCCTTGCAAAAATAAAAGTGCAAACCAGAAATAATTTCAGTGTTTACTGAAGATGTTCTTATTGATCAATTTTAGCAGGGACAATAGTCTGCTATTATGAAGAAAACATTTTGCTGATTAAATAAAGTTTAACAAGGTTCATTTGAATACACTCACATTAGAGTGTTGACTAAGGTTAAGCTATTATATCACAAACTTTGCTCCTCAGTTTTCACCAATTTCCTGCCTCAAAAACTTTGCCTTAAATACTTGGGTCCCAGACTCAATTCTGTCTTTTGTAATATATATATTGTTATTTTTTTAAACAGGGTCTTGCTATGTAGTTTGCTTTGTTGCTTTGGCCTTAAACTCATAATAGAGCCCAGGCTGACCTCAAATGCATACTGATCCTACTTCCTTAGCCTCCAGAGTGCTGGGATTATGGGCTTGTGCTGTCACACTTGGCCAACTTCTATAATTTTTGAGACAGTTAAGTTTCTTTTCTTTTTTGTTTTTTTCTTTTTATTGAGTTTATTGGTACATTCTAGGTATACAGTACAGTTACATTCATTATTCGGACCTTGTACCTTTTCATGACAGGTCTTGGTTCTCATTTTTTCCCCTTGTGCCTGCCCACCCTTCACCCCCTCCTCCCCTCCCCATCTACAAACACTTTATTTTCATTTTGTCATATTTTTTTCTTTTCCCTCATTACCTTTCCCGTACCCTTCCCACTTTCCCTACACTTTTAGCCCTTTTCTTTCTATTTCATATTGTTAATTGTCTCATTAGGATCTAGTGTACTAGTATAGAAGACACATAAGTTTCTTTTAGAGAGGTGTTCACCTATAATAGTGAGTTCAAAAAAAGTAGTTTACTACAAAGTTGTTTGATGATATGTTGAACATGTTCAACAATTTTAAAGTGAATTTTCAGGAAAACATTATACAATGACAGAAATGACCAATATGCTACTCACTAACCATATTTGCACCTAAAATGTGTCTAGCATAACCAGGGAACTGCTTGAATATCTGCACATACCTAAGGTCTACAATATTAGACAGAGCAGAACTGCAGGTTCCTATAAGACTGAGTTGAGTTTCCATACCCCTGATGAACTTTAGATTATTGATTAAGAATCAGCACTCTCTAGTGAGATCTTTTGGGTCCCTTGTTTAGTAGTTCCTTTGTGATGGTAGAGGGAGAGATATTGCTCCATTGTTTTTTATTCATGCATGAAATTTTAAACCTATATTTTTCTCCAGGAAATATAAATTTCAATATATACTTTTATTATCTGATCAGATTTGAATGCTTTTATTCTTGTTGATAACTGCATTGCTGCTAATAACTCTGTTTGTCTTTGTTTTTGTCCTTATCATATACACACATGTGTATATACACATATATGTATATATGTTTATTGTGCTATGCTCTGTGTGTGTGTGTGTGTGTGTGTGTGTGTGTGCATGCAGTGTATTGAAGTGTATAAGAAGAAATAAATGGGCAAAAGTCCCAATAAATGTTTGTCAAATTGGTAGTCCTGAGAATTCCAGAAAATTTTTACTTAGAGTAGTTTTTTTGGAAAAAATTTGCCTTTGTTTAATTATCAATGAGTATATTATGAGTACCTTTTCTTAGTCATATCTTATTTTTTCCATGAAATCTTGATTCGGGAAGATATTTCCTTTGCACATTTTCAGCAGCTATTAGACTTTTAGGTCTGTGTAATGGGCTGACTGTAAGGGAGAAGTTGTGTGATGCCATAGAATAAAGTATATCAGTATGATTGATGTCAGACTTCCATGGGTTTAATTCTTTCTAAAATTAAGTCATTGCCTTATTCTGCTCAAATTCCTTGACTCTTATATATATTTACAATTTCACTTACCTGAATATCTTTCTAAATTATACAGTTTCACTAAGCAAGAAATATTTATTGAAAGAAATATAGCTTCTATTTTAAAAGAGACAAAAGGGGGTCCAGAACATGAGTTGCTGTAGGATAATTTACATTATAGCAACCACTTTGAAGAACTATTTTATGAAGAAAATTGCTCAATTGAGAAGTACCTTGGGAGAGAATAGAAGCAGCTCATAGTATTGATTTTATCATTGTGAGAACATTTTCAAAAGAAATTTAAGCCACAAATCGCTTCCATGAGAGATTCATTATCTAAGAAAAGAAATGTGAAAACTTCAAATTATCTTTTTTTCAGATATTCTCAATGTGTTACTAGTTCACTTGTTCACCTTTTTCTTCCCCTCATTCTTTTATCTTAGCTGATTGTCTTTCCTTCTGGATGTACAAAAACTCCTAAAGCTTACCTATCTTTAAAAGTTAAGCCCCCTAGAAAAAAAGTAAACCTTTATGATTGCTCTTAAGCCTTATAACTCATATCATGACTAGTATAAGATGAAAATCAGTGTTTAAATTTTTTTCTTTTTATTGAGTTTATTGGTACATTTTAGGAATACAATACAGTTACATTCATTATTGGGATCCTGTACCTGTACATGACAGGCCTTTGTTCTCATTTTTTCCCCTTGTCCCTGCCCTCCCTTCACCCCCTCCTCCCTCCCCATTTACAAACACTTTATTT
>NW_022900926.1:79486509-79497548 GCF_012274545.1 Fukomys damarensis | reverse complement strand
TTTCCCTTTCTACAGAATCTACCTCCTTTTTTTTTTTAGCAGATCTTTTACTTTGCTCTTTCAGTTATTTATATTTTGGATTTTACATATGAAAGAAACTATGATATTTAACCTTTTGTGACTAACTTGTGTCACTAAATATTATGGTCTCAAGATCCGTCCATTTTCCTAAATGGACTCAAATTTATCCATAATTATGGAGGAGAAAAGGAGGGGCCATTTGAAATTTTAAAAGATACACACACACACACACACACACACACACATACACACATTTACATATATATATTTAAACACCGATACACATAGAAGAATAGGGAAGCAAAAACATAGGTCCCCATCCCATCAACTCTCTCAAAGCAGAGCAAGAGGTCACAAACAGGGAAGAAAAAAAATGTCAGATAGCAGAATCTATGAAAAGTTCATTGAAAGTCTGAAAAAAATAGATGAGTTCAAAGAGGAAATGAATTAAAAGTTCACAGTAAATTTGCACAATATGTCCATCGCTAATTTTGGAAAAATAGGTAAAAGACGTGACAAACTAACCAAAACACTTCAAAATTTTAATGACAGATTCAACAAGGACATAGAATGCTAAAAAAGATGTCAGACAGAAATATTTGAATTAAAAAACTATAGGATTCATACATTGCAGAAATGTCAAATGTGAAGGCAGAGTATCTGATATTGAGGACAAAATAGCAAATTATAATAAAGAACTCAGAGAAGTTAAAAAAAATGAGAGAGAACAAGAGAAGACTATCCAGCATCCAACAAGAAGACCAGTCTAAATATAATTGAACTTAGAGAAAAAGAAGAAGCTAGCACATGTGGATGTACTTACATACATACAGAAATCATGGAAGAAAATTTCCCAAATATAAGAAGAGTTTGAAATACAAGTAAGTGATGCTTATAGATAACCAAACAATTATAATGAAAAAAGAAGCTCACTAAAGCATATCCTTATTATTTTTTTTCTCATTGAGTTTATTGTTAAATTTTAGGTATACAGTACAGTTATATTTATCACTGGGCTCTTGTACCTTTACATGGCAGGTCTTGGTTCTCATTTTTTTCCCCATACCCCCGTCCTTCCTTCATCCCCCCTTCCCTATATACAAAAACTTTATTTCCATTTATTCATTTTCTCATATTTTTTCCTTTTCCCTTATTTCCTTTCCCCTACCCTTCCCAATTCCACTACACCTTTAGCCCTTTTCTTCCTATTTCACATTGTCAATTATCTCATTATGATGTTAAATTCCATTATAGTTTTTCACACCAGAGAAGCTATTCAGTATATACACATGTGACTTATTTATTTCCCTTAGGATGGTATCCTCAATATGTATCTATTTTCGTATGAATGAATCTAATTTCTCATTATTTATGGCTGAGTAGTATTCCATTTTATAGAAAAACCACATCTTCTTTATCCAGTCTCCAAATGATGGGCAATGGGCTCTTTCCAAGTTTTAGCTATTACAAACTATGCCGCTATAAACATGGGTGTACATATATCACTGTGGTATGATTCTTTTAATTCTTTTGGAAGGATACCCAGCGGAGGAATGGCTGGATCAAATGGAACCTCAAATCCTAGTTCTTTCAGGTATCTCCATATTGATTTCCATAGTGGTCGCACAGGTCTGCACTTCCCCCAACAATGGAGAAGGGTTCCTTTCTCCCCACATCTCCACCAACATTTGTTATTGGTTGATTTCTTTCTTTCTTTCTTTTGGTTCCAGGGATCGAACTTGGGTCCTTGTGCTTACTAGGCAGGTGGTGGAACCACTGAGCTAAATCCCTGGCATTGGTTGATTTCTTGATAGCAGCCATTCTTTGTGGGGTGAGGTGGAATCTCAGTGTTGTTTTCATCTGCATCTCTTGAATGACCAGTGATGATGTGGAACATTTTTTTCATATATTTACTTGGTACTTTTACTTCTTTGTTTGAGAAATCTCTGTTCATTTCAGATGCCCATTTTTGAATCGGGTCTTTATATTTGGGGGGCTGATTTTTCTCAATTTTTTATATATTGTGGATAGTATTTCTTTGTCAGAGGAGCAGCTGGTAAAATTTTTTTCCCACATTGTAGGTTGTCTTTTAGTTCTGTTTATGGTTTCTTTTGCAGCTTAAAAGCTTTTTAATAAGGTGAGATCCCAGTTGTTGATTCTTTCCAGTAATTCCCTTTTTACTGAGGATTTGTTTATAAAGTCTTTTCCTATGCCAGTGTCTTCAAGAGTTCTGCTTAACTTATCTTCCAGCAAATTTAGTGTCTCTTTTTTAATGTTTAGGTCTTTAATCCACTTGGATTTTACTTTAGTTCATGGGGAAAGATAAGGTTCTAGTTTTAATGTTTGGCAGGTTGAGATGCAGTTTTTATAACACCATTTATTAAAAGAGGCTATCTTTCCTCCAGAGAGAATGGTTGGCTCCTTTCTCAAAGATGAGGTCGCTGAGTACATCTGGAGTTATTTCTGTATCTTCCAATCTATTCCACTGGTCCTCAGGTCTTTTGCTTTGCCAGTACCATGTTGTTTTTATCACAGTAGCTTTGTAGTATAGTTTCAAATTGGAAATTGTTATACCCGCTGCCATGTCTATGTTGCCTAGGATGGCTTTTGCTATTCTAGGTCTCTCATGATTCCAAATGAATTTTTTTGATTATTTTTTGTAGTTTTGTGAAATATAGTGTTGGAATTTCAATTGGGATTTCACTGAATCTGCATAGCAGTTTTGGTAGTATGGCCATTTTTACTATGTGGATTCTTCCTACCCAGGAGCAGGGGATATCTTTCCATTTTTAAATATCCTCTTTGATCTCTTTTTTCAGAGTGCTGGAATTTTCCGTGTACAGGTCTTTTGCTTCCTTTGTTAGTTGATTCCTAGATACTTCATTTTTTGGATGCTATTGTAAAAGGAATTGTTTCCGTAATTTCTCTCTCAGTGAGTCTGTTATATGTATACCAGAAGAGTATTGATTTTTGAGTGTTGACTTTGCATTCAGCTACTATGCTGAAAGTGTCAATTAAGTCTAGAAGTCTTTTGGTGGAGTTTTTTGGATCTTCAATGTAGAGTATGAAATCATCAGCAAGTAATGACAGTTTAACTTCTTCCTTTCCTATCTTTATTGCATTAATTTCTTTCTCATGTCTTATTGCTGTGAGTACTGTTTCCCAAACTGTATTAAAGAGGAATGGTGATAGTGGGCATTCTTGTCTTGTTCCTGATTTTAACATGAAGGTTTTCAGTTTTTGGCCATTTAATATGATGTTCACTGTTGGTTTTTAATAGATACCCTTTATTAGATTGAGATGTAGACTATCTTTGCGGGGTTTTTATCATGAATGGGTGTTGAATTTTGTCAAATGATTTTTCTACATCTGTTGAGAGGATAATATGTTTCTTTTCCTTGACTTTGTTAATATAATATATTACATTTATTGATTTATGTATGTTGAACCATCTTTGCATCCCTGGAATAAATCCAACTTGATCAGGGTGTATGATCTTGATGATCCTCTGTATTCTCTTTGCCAGTATCTTGTAAGGATTTTTGCATCTGTATTCATTAAGGAGATTGGCCTGTAGTTCTCCTTTTTATTTGGGTCTTTCCCTGGTTTGGGAATCAAAGTAACACTTGCTTCCCAGAATGAATTTGGAAGTATTGCTTTCCCTTTCAATTTCATTGAAAAGTTTAAAGAGCAGTGACAGTAGTTCTCTAAATATCTTGTAAAATTCAGCAGTGAATCCATTAGGACCTGGGATTTTCTTCATTGGTATACTTTGAATTGCATTTTCAATTTCACTGATTATAATTGGAGTGTTTAGAATATTTTTTATCTTCTTTGTTCAACTTTGGTAATTCATAAATATCTAGAAATTTGTCCATTTCTTTTGTGTTTTCCATTTTATTGGAGTACAGGTTCTCAAGGTAGGTATTGATAATCCTATAAATTTCTGCTTGATATGTTTTAACTTCAACTTTTTCATTCCTAATTGCGTGGATCTGAGCCTTTTCTTTCCTTTTTTGATAAAGTTTGCTAATGGTTTATCAATTTTATTTATTATTTCAATAAACCAACTCTTTGATTCATTAATTTTTTTGTATCATTTTCTTAGTTTCCATTGCATTGATTTCTCCTCTAAGCTTTATAATTTCCTCTCTTATATGAGCTTTGGGTTTTCTTGCTCTTCTTTTTCTAGTAGTATAAGATTCATCATTAGTTTGTTTATTTGAGCTCACTCTGTTTTCCCAGCATGGGCATTTAGTGCTATGAATTTTCCATGTAGAACTGCATTCTTCGTGTCCCATAGATTCCTGTATGTTGTTTGGCATTATCATTTATTTGTAAAAACTGTGTACTTTCTTCTTTAACTTCTTCTGTGACCCATTGATTGTTCAGGAGGGTGTTGTTCAATTTCTATGTGTCTGTGGAGTTCCTGTCATTTCTTATGCTATTGATCTGCATCTTGATTGTGCTATGATCTGATAATATACAGGGAGTAACTTCCATTTCTTTGCATTTATTCAGACCTGTTCTGTCAACTAGTATGTGGTCTATCTTGGAGAATGACCCATATGCAGCCAAAAAGAATGTATTTTCGTATTTTGTGGGGAGTGCAACACTCTATAGATGACTATTAAGTCCATATGTTCAAAAGCTTGGTGTCCTGGTGTTTCACTGTTGAATTTTTACCTAGATAATCTATTTGTGATAGTGGGGTATTTAGTTCTCCCACTACAGTTGTCTTAGTGCTTATTTTTTTTAATGTCCCTTAAAATTTGTTTTATACAGTTGGGGGCATTTATATTTGGTGCATATATATATATTTATGATTGTCATCTCTTCCTCTTGAATTGTTCCCTTTTCAAGGATGTAGTGGTCTTCTTTGCCTCTCTTAATGAGTTTTGGTTTGAAATTTACTTTGTCTGCAAATAAAATAGCTACTCCTGCTTTTTTCAGGGCTTCTGTTGCATGGAGAAATGCTTTCCATCCTTTCACTTTCAGTCTATGGGCTTCTTTTTGCACTAGGTGTGTTTCTTCATACAACATATCATTGGATTTTGCTTCTTAATCCATTGTGCTAGTCTGTTTCTCTTGATTGGTGAATTGAGCCTGTTGACATTGATGGTTATAACTGATATGTACTGACTTATTATTGTCATGTTATTGTCCTCTTCTTGAGTCTTTTTAATTCCCCCCTCTTCAGTTTCTTGCCTTGCCTATTTGATTTACTCTGTTGGACCTCATGGTGTTGTGATCTTCATTGTCTTTTTCTAGGATATTGTTTAGAGTTCCTTGTTGTTCTGGTTTGGTATTCATGAAGTTTCTCAGGTGTTCTTTGTCATGGAAGTATATTATTTCCCCATCAATTTTGAGAGAAAGTTTTGCAGGATACATCAGTCTAGGTTGGAGGTTGTTCTCTTTTAGGACTCTAAATACCTCACCCCAGGCTCTCCTTGACTTGAAGCTTTATGTTGAAAAGTCTGCTGTGATTCTGATGGGCTTTCTTTTGAATGTGATTTGTTTCTTTGCTCTTACTGCATGTAGTATTTGTTCTTCTGTTGGGTTTCTGGGATCTTGATTATTATATGTCTTGGTGTAGTAAATTTTTTTGATAATGGCTAATTGGAGTCCTATATGCCTCACTTATCTGTATGTCAAATTCTTCCCCTCTGTTTGGGATGTTTTTTGTGATTAATTCTGTGGACAGCTTTTTTTTTAAGTCATTTGTGTTTTCTCCTGCTATTTCATGGATTCCTATCAGTCTTACATTATTCTTCTCTGCATCATCTAGGAGTTGTTGGATTGATTTCTCATGATCCCTTACTGATTTTAAGAGACCTCTCTTTTCATGGTCACTGACTGCAATCCTATCTTCTATATTTGAAATTCTATACTCACATTCATTTATCCTGATCTAAAAACTTTCACTAGTTTTTAGTCTCCTGGATATGTGTTTGAATCTGTTTCATGGATTTCATTTCTTTCCTATGTTGTGAATTCATGGCTTCTGTTTCTTTCTTATGTTGTGCCTTCATGGCTTCTATCATGGTCCTGAGCTCATCTATTTTTTTGTCAGGTTCTGTTCTAGAGTCTCTAATCATGTCTTTCGTTGTGCTTACAATCTCTGTAGTTATCTGGGAAATTAGTTCTTTCTGCAATTTTTCTAGAGCCTGATTGATCTGTTTCATTACTTCCTGTGCTATGAGTTCAGGGTGTCCTGGTGTTTCACTGTAAGGCTTTTCAATCCCCTTTGCCCTAGTGTTTGCCATTGGTGAACTGGATGTATGTCTTTCTAAAATGCTAAAGAGTTTTCTCATTTTTTGATGTTGTTGGATTGTCCTTGGTTTAATTCCTGTGTTATTATTTAAATCTTTGTAAGGTAGTTGTACTTTAGCTTTTAAGTCTCTAATGACTCACAGACATTCTCATTTTCATAATACCTGAAAAGACAAATCATTAAATCAATCACAACCCTTTAGCACAGTTGATACAATCAGCAACACAATAGGATCAAGTACAACTTACAAATTGACCATTTGTGGTAGCCATTAATCTATCACCTTTAAACCATGTGAATTATGTCAAAATCAAGGAGCAGCCCAAAATATGTTTACAGTGAATAAACTCTTCAATATAGCATCTTTACCTTTTAGCATGGGGGTTAGACAGAGTTAGGATGAGAGGATTAGATAGGTAAAAAGATTGGATAGGTTTCTAGTGAAGCTGGAGATCACAACATGACCACACAAACTTTAGGAAACTGTTGAACACAGGAGATAAAGACAGAGTGCAAGAATAAGTACAGAATATAACAAGTTAACAGTAATAGAGGCTTACTTTCCTTTGAAACTATTGACCATTGAGTGAAGGAAAATGAGAGAAAAAAAAGAAAATAAGAAAAAATGATAAAAGAATAAATCTGAGATTCCACCTCAGCCCACAAAGAATGGGTGTTATCAAGAAATCACACAATAGAAGGACCCCACAAGGAGTCTCTCCAGCTGCCTGACCGGGATCACCTGGCAGGTGCACGACCTCCTGACTGCGCTCCACCAGATCCAGTAAGGAAAGTAGCCACACAGGCACCCTTGAAACACCCCCACGATGCCCCCACAACCCCCGTTCTCAAACCTCCTGATTGGACCAGTTCTCAAACCTCCTGATTGGGCCAGTCCTTGGACCAACTCTGCAGAGGCATAGGTTCTCATGAAAGGTAGTTTTCTGAGCTCCCAACTTTGAACATTTTTAAAGAAAGGGCAGGGGAAACCTGTAATAGAACTGATTGGAGTTCAACCCTGCGGGTTGGGAAACTCAAGTTTAGGCCTTGTGGACTGAGGTCAGTCTGAGTCATGGGGACCTACCATTGGCTAGTCGAGATGAGGAGATTCTGTTCTGCATATGGCTGTACATGTGGTATAATATGAGAACAGAGACATAGTCTGAAAGAGGCCCTTCAAATTCTTTTTTTTCTTTTCCTCATTCCTCCCTCAAATTTCTTACTTTTTTCTGTCCTCTCTCTCCAACTCAGTCTCTTGCACCACCATATTATCCCTCATCTCCCTTTTTATTCCTGCTCCTGCCCTAACTCAGATTTCTTCTATTATTATTTTTTCTTTTTTGGGGGGTTGCTCTTCATGTTCTTTTCTCCAGTCATTTTACCTCACTCATGGCTCTGTAGCTTCAAGGGAAGGCAAGCACCTGTTATTGTTAAGGGGATATATTCTTGTCCTTATTCCTGCACTCTCTCTATCCCCCTGAAGTATGGCTCTGTATTCAAGGGAAGGCAAGCACCTGTTATTGTTAAGGGGATATATTCTTGTCCTTATTCCTGCACTCTCTCTATCCCCCTGAAGTTGATAGCTTTGTAAAGATAGTAGGGTAATTCTACATCCTCTGGATTCACTTCAAACCTGCTCCAGTTCTTTCACTTATCTACTCCTCTCGTCCTAACTCAGTCTAACCCCCCCATCCTAAATGGTAAAGATGCTATATTGAAAAGCGTATTAACTGCAAACATATTTTGGGCTGCTTCTTGATATTAATTTAATTCACATGGGTTAAAGGTGATACACTAATGACTACCACAAATCGTCAGTTTGCAAGGTGTGCCTGATCTTATTGGGCTGCTGAATGTATCAATAGGGATAAAGGATTGTGATTGATTTAATGAATGGTTTTCTCTGATATTATGAAAATGAGGCTATCTATGAATCATTGTTGTATACAAGAAACACACCTAGTGTAAAAGGAAGCCCACAGACTGAAAGTGAAAGGATGAAAAAAATTCTCCATGCGTCAGGAGCCCAAAAAAAAGCAGGGGTAGCAATCTTATTCTCAGATAAAGTAAATTTCGAACCAAAACTCATTAAGAGAGACAAAGAAGGACACTACATCCTTGTAAAGGGAACAATTCAAGAGGAAGAGTTGACAATCATAAACATATATGCACCAAATAAAAATGCCCCCAACTACATAAAACAAATATTAAGTAACATGAAAAACTAAATAAGCACTTATACAATTTTAGTGGGGGATTTAAATACCCCACTATCACAAACTGACAGATCATCCAGGCAGAAAATAAACAATGAAATAATAAAACTGAACCAAGCTTTGGAACACATGGACTTAATAGATGTTTATAGAGTATTCCACCCCAAAAAATCAGAATATACATTCTTTTCAGCTGCACATGGCTCATTCTCCAAGATAGACCACATATTGGCTCACAGAACAGGTCTAAATAAATGTAAAAAAGTAAGTCATCCCCTGTATATTATTAGATCATAGTGCAATCAAACTGGAGATCAATAGCACAAGAAACTGTAGAAACTTCACAAGCACATGGAAATTGAACAACACTCCTCACCAATCAGTGGATTACAGAGGAAATTAAAGAAGAAATAAGACAGTTTTTACAAATAAATGAGAATGCCAATACAACATACAGGAATGTTTGGGACACAATGAAAGCAGTTCTATGGGGAAAATTCATAACATTGAATGTCCACACTAGGAAAACAGAGCAGGCTCAAATAAAAAACTTAATGATGAAACTTAGACTCCTAGAAAAACAAGAGCAAGAAAAACCCAAAGCTCGAACAAGAGAGGAAATTATAAAGATCCAAGCAGAAATCAATGCAATTGAAACTAAGAAAATGATACAAAAAATAAATGAAACAAAGAGCTGGTTTTTTGAAAGAATAAATAAAATCGACAAACCCTTAGCTAATCTTATCAAAAAAAGGAAAGAAAAGGCTCAGATCCATGCAATCAGGAATGAAAAAGGTGAAGTCACAACAGATCCAAAAGAAATCCAGAGGATCACGAATACCAACTTTGGGAACTTGTACTCTAATAAAATGGAAAACACAGAAGAAATGGACAGATTTTTAGATACTTACAAATTACCAAAGTTGAACAAAGAAGATAAAAACATTTTAAACACCCCAATTACAGTCAGTGAAATTGAAAATGTAATTAAAAATTTACCAACAAAGAAATGCCCAGGGCCTGATGGATTCACTGCTGAATTTTACCAGACATTTAGAGAACTACTGCTACTACTCTTCAAACTTTTCAATGAAATCGAAAGGGAAGCTATACTTCCAAATTCATTCCTAGAAGCAAGTATCACTTTGATTCCCAAACCAGTGAAAGATACGACTAAAAAGGAGAACTACAGACCAATCTCTTTAATGAATATAGATGCAAAAATCCTTAATAAGATACTAGCAATCCGAATACAGAGGATTATCAAGAAGATCATCCATCCTGACCAAGTCGGATTTATTCCAGAGATGCAAGGGTGGTTCAACATATGAAAGTCAATAAATGTAATACATTATATTGACAAAAGGACAAAAACCATATGATCCTCTCAATAGATGCAGAAAAAGCATTTGATAAAATTCAACACCCATTCATGATAAAAACCTTGCAAAAAATTGGAATAGATCATCTATACCTCAACTTAATAAAGCCTATCTATGAAAAACCATCAGCCAACATCATATTAAATGGCCCAAACTGAAAACCTTCATGTTAAAATCAGGAACAGGACAAGGATGCCCATTATCACCACTTCTCTTCAATATAGTTCTGGAAACATTAGCCACAGCAATTATACAAGGAAAGAAATTAAAGCAATAAAGATAGGAAAGGAAGGAGTAAAACTGTCATTATTTGCTGATGATATGATATTCTACATTGAAGACCCAAAAAACTCCACCAAAAGATTTCTAGACTTAATAGACAGATTCAGTAGAGTATCTGGATACAAGGTGAATATCCAAAAATCAATAGCCTTCTTATACACAAATAACAGACTCTCAGAGAGAGAAATAGGGAAATAATTCCTTTTACAATAGCATCCAAAAAAATGAAGTATCTAGGAATCAATCTAACAAAAGAAGCAAAAGATCTCTACACTGAAAACTACAGCACTCTGAAAAAAGAAATTGAAGAGGATATACAAAAATGGAAAGATATCCCCTGCTTCTGGGTAGGAAGAATCAACATACTGAAAATGGCCATACTACCCAAACTTCTGTATACATTTAATGCAATGCCAATTGAAATTCCAACACTATATTTCACAGAACTAGAAAAAAGAATCCAAAAATTCATTTGGAACCATAAGAGACGTAGAATAGCAAAAGCCATTTTAGGCAACAGACACATGGCACCAGGTATAAGAATTCCCAATTTGAAACTCTACTACAAAGCCACTGTGATAAAAACAGCATGGTATTGGCAAAGAAACAGGCCTGAGGATCATTGGAACAGACTGGAAGACAAAAACAAACCTAGATCTTCCTTTCCTATCTTTATTGCTTTAATTTCTTTCTCTTGTCTAATTGCTGTGGCTAATGTTATGACCATCCTGTGGAGGAAAGATAGCCTCTTTAATAAATGGTGTTGGAAAAAGTGGGTGTCAACCTGCCACAGATTAAAATTAGACCCTTATCTTTTGCCATGCACTAAATTAAAATCCAAATGGATTAAGATCTAAATATATT
>NW_022900926.1:79430347-79483418 GCF_012274545.1 Fukomys damarensis | reverse complement strand
CACCCATGTTTATAGCAGCACAGTTTGTAATAGCTAAATCTTGGAAACAGCCCAATTGCCCATCCTTTGGAAACTGGATAAAGAAGATGTGGTTTTTCTATAAAATGGAATATTACTCAGCCATAAAGAACGAGAAAATAGATTCATTCATAGGAAAATGGATACATATTGAAGATATACTCCTAAGTGAAATAAATAAGTCACACATGTGTAAATACGAAATAGTTTCTCTGGTGTGAATAATCTGCAATAATACATAATATCCTAATAAGAGTACTGACATTTAGAAATGGGAAGAAAGGAGCTAAAGGTGTAGGGAAGGTGGGATGTGTAGGGGGAGGGCCATAAGGCAAAAGAAAAAAATGTGAGGTATTGAAAAGATTAAAGTAAAGTGTTTGTAGATTGGGATGGCTGGAGTGGGTGAAGGGCGGGAGGGACAAGGGGAAAAATGAGAATCAAACTTGTCATGTAGAGGTACAAGATCCTAACAATGAATGTAGCTGTACTGTATCTCTAAAATGTACCAATAAACTCAAAGCTGAAAAAAAAAGAAATCACACAATAACAAATGTTGATGGGATTGTGGGGAAAAAGGAGCCCTTCTACATTTTTGGTGGTAGTGCAGATTGGTATAACCACTGTGGAAATCAATATGGAGATACCTCAAAGAGCTGGGACTAGAGGTTCCATTTGACGCAGCCATCCGTCTGTGGGGTATCTTTCCAAAAGAATTAAAAGAACCATATCAGTGATATGTTTATAGCGGCACAATTAGTAATAGCCAAAACTTGGAAACTGCCCATTTGCCCATCATTTGGAGATTTGATAAAGAAGATGTGGTTTTTTATAAATGGAATACTACTCAGCCATAAAGAATGATAAATTAGATTCATTCATAGGAAAATGCATACATATGGAGGAAATACTCCTAAGTGAAATATATGTCACACATCTGTAAATACCAAGTAGTTTCTCTGGTATGAAAAACTGTAATAGAACATAGGGTCCTAATGAGATAATTGACAATGTGAAATAGGAAGAAAAGGGCTAAAGGTGTAGTTAAAGTGCAAAGGGTAGGGGAAAGGTAATAAGGTAAAAGAAAAAATATGAGAAAATGAAAAAATGGAAAATAAATGTTTGTAAATGGGGAGGGGAGGAGGGGATGAAGGGAGAGCAGGGACAAGGGGAAAAAATGAGAACCAAGACCTTTCATGTAAAGGTACAAGATCCCAATAATGAATGTAACTGTACTATATACCTAAAATGTACCATTAAACTCAATTAAAAAGAGAAGAAATCTGAGTTAGGGCAGGAAGAGGAACAGAAAGAGAGATGAAGAATAATATGGGGGACCAAGAGGCTGAGTTGGAAAGAGAAGACAGAAAATAGAATTTGCAGAGTGAAATGAGGAAAAGAAAAAAAGAAGAAAAAGAATTTGAAGGGCCTGTCTCAGACTATATCTCTGGTTTCATAATAGAAAATGTGCACAACCATGTGCAGAAATAAGCCCATAAGTCTCAGCTAACCAATGGCTGATCCCTGAGATTTAGGCTGAATTTGGCTGCAAGGCCCAAATTGAGCTTCCTGATCTCCTGCAGGGTTGAACTCTGCAAGGTTCTACTACAGGTTCCCTCTGTTCTTTCTCTAAAGATATTCAAATTTCTAATGGAAATTGGTGCTCTCTCCAATTTACCAACTATGGAGATCTGATGTACCTTTATTGCAGTTGTTCACTTCTGTTCTATCTTCTGGAGCTCAGAAAAAATGACTTTTATGATCACCTGTGCCTCTGCAGAGTGGATCTGAGAATCGGCACATTCAGGAGGCTGGTTGGCTTGAGGCAGGCTGGAGTGAGGAGGCGTCTCTGCACAGCTGTCCCATACCTCCACCTTCCACCTTCCGCTGGATACAGGGCAGGAAGCATATCCTCATTAAATTACCAGGTATCCAGCAAAATAATAGAATTTTAAAAGCATACAGAAAAAAACCAAAAAACTCCAAATAAAGGTAATCCAATTAGAATCACTGCAGACATCTCAACAGGAAGCCTGAAGTATAAAAGAACCTAGAATGAAGTGTTTCAAGACTTAAGAGCGCCTAACTTCCAAGTCAGGTTAATTTACTCAGCAAAACTATCCTTCAAAATAGATGGAGCAATAAGGTATTTCTATGAAAAAGCTCAGAAGATATAGGAGTGTCAAGCAAGCCCTAGAGAAGGGTGGGGCAAAGGAAAGAAGGAAAAAGAAAAAATATGAAAAAAGGAAAAAATGGAAACAAAGTCTTCATAAATAGGGAAGGGTGAAGGGGGTGAAGGGAGGGCATGGATATGGGGAAAAAATAAGAACCAAGATACATCATGTAATGGTACAAGATCCCAATGATGAATGCAACTGCACTTTATACCTAAAAGGTATTAGTGAACTTTATGAAAAAAAAAGAACAAAGCAACAAATTGGACTCAGCTAAAACAGAGGAAACTAGTGAGGTCAATGGACAAGGAGCAACAGAAAACATTAAGAATAGAAAAAGATAGCATGCACCGACAGATGAAGACAATGACAATAAATAACCAACACATTTCAGTAAAATTTCTCATTGTTAACTGCCTCAATATTCCAATTAAAAGAAACTGACTGGCCAACTAGATTTAAATACAGAATCCCACAATCTGTTATATTAAAAAAACTCATAATCCAAAGGATATTCATAGACTAAAAACTAAGCAACATTTCATGCACCAGGATCCCCAAAACAAGCAGGGATAGATATTCTAATATCAGAACATGGTAAAATAAACTTCAAGATAAAACTGACAAAAGAGACAAAGAAAGTCACTACATACAAGTTAAGGAAACAATCCAATAAGAAGAGATAACATTTATAAATACACATGCACAAAATTTTGTAGCACTTATCTTCATAGAACAAAAAGTTCTGAAATTAAAAATAAAATAGTAAAAAAATTTCAAAACAGAGCCACTCCCTTAAAAATATAGCCTTAATGAATACATAAAAAGTATTACACCCCTCTACAACATAGTATATATTCTTTTCAGCAGTACATGGTACTCTAAAGTAGATCACATAAGAACCCACAAAGCCTGCTTATATAAATAAAAAAGAATAGAAATTATCCTGTGCATACTACCAGACTACTGTACTGCGAAATTATAAATCATCAATAAAATACATTTCTGAAAAGGAAAAAGCTGCTGGAAAATTTACAGTATACTCCTAAACGATGAATCACAGAAAAAATCAAAGAAGAGATTTAACATTTTGTGGAAATAATAACAATGTTGGCACAGCTTGTTGAAACAATTTATATACTATGAAAGTAGTTCTAAGAGGAAAATTCACTGCAATTAGGACAACAGAGCAAGCTCAGATAGACAACCTTTCGAAAAATCTTAAGATACTTGACAAATAGCAACAACCCCAAACCAAAATTAAGGAGGGAAAATATAAAGATTAAGAGTGGAAATCAATGAAATTGAGACTAAAAAAAATTAAAAATCAACAAATAGATGAGCTGGTTCTTTTAAAGAATAAATAAAATAGGGCCATATCCTGACTTACCAAGGAAAAGTGAGAAAAAACCCATATCAATGAAATTAGAAACAAAAAAGGTGAGATAATGACAGACAGTGTAGAAATCCAGACGATAGTAACTACTTCAAAAATTATATTCCAACAGATTAACAAATTTTGAGGAAATGGACAGATTCCTAGAAACATAAAAATTACCCAAACTAATCCAAGAAGACCTAAATATGCTTACCAACCAAAATAACAAGCAATGAAATTGATATAGCAATAAAGAATCTCCCAACTAAAGAAAGCTCAAGACCTGATAAATCACTGCTGAATTCTACAAAACATTTAATATGGTTAAATCACCAATACCACTCAAACTCTTCAAATAAATTAAAAGGGATGAAGTGCTCCCCAACTCTTATGGAATCCAGTATCACCCTAACCCCCAAACAAGATAAGGACCCAACAAGAAAAGAAAACTATAGGCCAATCTCCTTAATAAACATAAATGTGAAAAATCCTTACCAAGATATTAGCAAGCAGAATGCAGCATATTTCAAAAAGATCATATATCATGGTCAAGTAGTTTAATCCCAGAGAAGCAAGGATGGTTCACTACACATAAGTCAATAAATGTACTGCATAAACACAATCAATGTAAAAATCCATATGATCCTATCAATATATGTAGAAAAGGCTTTTGACAAAATTCAACAACGCTTCTTGATAAAACCCTGAAGAAAATAGGTATAGAAGGACCATACCTAAATATTATAAAAGCTATATATCTCAAACCAAAAGCCAGCATCACAGTAAATGGGTAAAAATTAAAAGCATTCCTCCTAGAATCAGGAACAATGCAATGCTGCCCACTATCTTTCATCAATCAGCTCTTACAAGAGAAACATATTTAATGCAAAATATACAAATATATAAAATTTTACAAATTGGCTTATAATGGCCATCTACAGAGTCAGGTGTGGCAGAGTATAAAAGATCCATCTGTCCATTGGAGATCTCCAGAATCCAGTTGATAGAACCAAGCACAATGAGGTGTCCTATGGGAGTCTGTATCATAAGACTGAAGGGCCTGCAATGAAAAGCTGAAGTATCTGTGCTGGAAGCCAGGAGATGATGTCCAAGTTGAAGGTGAAGACTGGAACTCCTCTGAAGAAACAGAAGAAAGCCTTTCTTCATTTCCCTTTTATACCATTCTGGCAAAATACTTCCCTCAAGGCATCTTCCACTCCCAGAACTATGCTGATCCAATTCATTTGAGCATTTCTTACTCAAATTGACACAGTCAACTATCACACACATCTTCTATTTAACATAGCACTTAAAACATCAGTCAAAGGAATTGGGCAAGAAAAAAATAAAAGGGATATTTACAGGAAAGGAAGAACTCAAATTACTGTTATTTTCAGATGACTTGATACTCTACATAGAAGACTCTCCATCACCTGCCGCAGAAGCACAAGGACCCGAGTTGAATCCCCAGTACAAAAAAAAAGACTCAAAGAACTCCACCGAAAATCTTGTAGAATTAATATAAATTTCATCAGTGTGGCAGGATACAAAATCAACACAGGAAAATCATTGCCATTTGTGTACACCTATAATGAATGGAATGAGAGAGAAATTATGAAAATAATACCCTTTGCAGCATGTTCAAGACAAAGAAATAACTAGGAATTAACCTAAGAAAAGGAAGGAAAGACCTTCATAAAGAAAACTACAGTACTCTGAAAAAGGAGATTGAAGAGGATAGCTTAAAATGGAAAGAATCCCCCTTTTCCTAAATAGGCATAATCAATATTGTAAAAATGACCATAAACTCAGAAATCTTACACAGATGCAATACAGTTTCAATCAAAATGCCAAAAACATAATTTATATATCTAGACAAAACAATCCTAAAATTCGTATTGAACAAGAAGAGGCCCAAAATAACAAAAGTAATTTTGGGCAACATGGGCAAAGGAAAAGGCATAGAAATACCTGACATCAAGCTATACTATAGAGGAGTAGTTGTAAAATTGGCATGATACTGAAACAAAAAGATACGTAGACATTGTTGAGGTATTGAATCTGTTTTTTCTTGTTTGTTTGTTTGTTTTTTCTTTTTGAGGCAGGGTCTCACTATGTAGTTGAGACTGAACTGGAACTCACTATGTAGCCCAGAATGATTTCGAACTCACAGCAATCCTCCTGCCTCAGCCTCTCGAGTGCTGGGATTACAGGTGTGCACCACCACACCTGGAGAGTTATTGAATCTTTGACAAAGAGGAAAAAAGCATATGATGGAGGAAAGATAGCCTATTCAACAAAAGGTGCTGGAAAATGTTATTGTTTGTTTACAGAAACTGGACCCTTATCTCTCACCGCACACTAAATTAAACTGAAAGTGAATCAAAAATCTAAACATTAAAAAAGAAACATAAAACCTACTGGAACATGAAGTATGTAAAACATTTGAAGACATAAATGTAGGAAAGGATTTTCTAAACAGACTGAATAATGCCAGAAGAAATAATGGCAAGAATCAACATTTGGAACATATCAGACTAAAAAGCTTCTGTACAGCAAAATCATCAATCAGTAGAGTGAAGAGACAACCTACAGAAGGGCAAAAAACTTTTGCCAGTTACTCTTCAGACAAAGGACTAATAACTAGAATAATCAGAGTTCAGAAAAGTAAACCATCTGATATTAAAGATCGAGTCAAGAAATGGGCAAGAGTAATGAGCAGACACCTCACAAAGGAAGAAACACAAATAATCATCAAATATATGAAAAAATGCTCACAACTCTGTTAGAGAAATGCAAATTAAAACAATGCTAAGATTCCATCTTACTCCATAAAGAATGGCAATCAGTAAGCAAACAATTATAAATGCTGGTGAGGCGGTGGTGAAAAAAGAACCCTCTTTCATTGTTTATGGGAATGGAAACTACTGCAACCAGTATGGGGATTTTTCAAAGAACTGAAATCAGAAATTCCATATGGCTCAGAGATCCCACTGTTAGGTATCTTTTCCAAAGAGTGTAAAACATCATATTACAGCAGTACGTATATATCAATGTTTATAGCAGCACAACTTTTAATAGCTAAATCCTGGAAACAGCCTGTATACTCATCAACAAATAATTGGATAAAGAAAATATGGTATCTATATATAATGGAATACTACTCTGCTATAATGAATAACAGATTTGAGACATTTGTAGGATAATGAACACATCTGGAAAATATAATGTTGAGTGAAATAGACCAGACACACAAATTTAAATTTCATATAGTACCTCTCATTTGAGTGAGGGAAAGTACAAACAGAGAAAAATAAAGGATGAGTAGAAGGAGACAAGCAGATGGATCTCTTGCAGTAGGGAAGTGGTCTCAATGTAAAAGCATCGGGGGTTAGGAGGTAGGGCAGGAGAAGTAAGTAGAATAAAGATATGTCATGAACCGAAATCTAGTAAAACCTAATATAAACATTATATAACATGAGCTATGATAATATTATCAACAAGAATGTAAAATGGGATAGGGGAATTAGAGGAGGAGGGAGGGAGGGAGAGGGAGAGGGATGGGAAAGGGGGTTAAGAAAGAAATATAGTGAAAATGGCAATACTTCCAAAACTGCTATACAGATTCAGTGCAATCCCCATTGAAATCTGAAGAGTATGTTTCACAGAACTTGAGAAAAAAAACCCAAAATTCAGTTGGAACAAAAAGAGACCTTGAATAGCAAAAGCAGTTCTAAGCAACAGATACATGGCAGGGCTTATCACAATCCCCAATTTGAAATTATATTACAAAGTCGCTGTGATAAAAACAGCATGGTACTGGCAAAAAAACAGACCCGAGGATCAGTGGGATGGATGAGAAGATGCAGAAACAACTCTAGACACAATCAGCTACCTCATCTTTGAAAAAAGAGCCAAGCTTCCTCACTGGAGGAAAGATAGGCTGTTTGATAAATGGTGTTTGTCAAACTGGATTTCTATTTGCCAAAGATTAAAATTAGACTCCTATCTTTCACCAAGTGCTAAACTAAAATCCAAGTGGATGAAAGATCTAAATATTAAAACAGAAACACTAAACTTGCTGGAAGATAAGTTAGGTAGAACTCTCGAAGACATTGGCATAGATAAAGACTTGATGAACAAATCCTTAGTAGCTTGGAAATAGCACATAGAATAACAACTGGTATCTCATCTATTAAAAAGCTTCCGCACTGCAAGAGAAACCACCAACAGAGCTAAGAGACAGCCCACAATGTAGGAAAAAAAAAAGTTTACTAGCTGCTCCTCAAACAAAGTTCTACTATCTAAAATATATAAAGAACTGAAAAAAATCAGACCCCCTAAATATAAAGACCCAATTCAAAAATGGGCATCTGAAATGAACAGATATTTCTGAGACAAAGAAGCAAAAGAAGCAAAGAAACATACGAAAAAATGTTCAACATCACTAGTCATTTGAGAGACGCAGATGAAAACACTGAGATTCCACTTCACCTCAGAAAGAATGGCTGCTATAAAGAAATCAATCAATAACAAATGCTAGTGGGCCTGTGGGGAGAAGGGAACCCTTCTTCATTGTTGGTGGGAGTGCAGACTGGTGCAACCACTATGGAAATTAATATGGAGGTACCTCAAAGAAATAGAATTAGAGGCTCCATTTGACCCCGCTATTCCTCTGATGGGTGTCTTCTCAAAAGAATTAAAATAATCATACCACAGGAATGTTGATAGGGGCACAATTTATAATAACTAAAACTTGGAAACAGCCCAATTGCCCATCAACTGGAGACTGGATAAAGATGTGTGTATTTGTTTTTTCATAAAATGGAGTACTCTTCTACCATAAAGGAGAAACTACTGACATTATAGCTAAGTGGATGCACTTTGATGCCACAATCTTAAGTGAAATTAATAGGACACATATGTGTAAATAACAACTATCTGTGGTATAAGAAACTAAAAGTGTAAGGATCAAAATGTATAATTGCTGTTGTGTAATAGGAAGAAAAGGTCAAAAGGAGTAGTGAAATTGAGAGGGGTAGGGGAAAGGTAAGAAAGGAAAATAAAAACTATGAGAAAGACAAAAAAAAAGGAAGCAAAGTCTTTGTAAATAGGGAATGGTGAAGGGAATGATGGGAAGGCAGGGGACTGGGGAAAAATCAGAACTGGGATACATTATATAAAGGTACAAGATCCCAATGATGAATGTAACTGTACTGTATACCTAAAATGTACCAATAAACTTAATGGAAATAAAGAAAGAAGATGTGGTATGTACATGTAGTCGCTCCCTCCCCAAGATGATTGTAACTACATGAACTGCAAACCTGTACTAATAACATAAAAAATTAAAAATTAAAAAAATAAAAACAAAAACCTGAGGTTCTTACTTGTGATTTTTCCTCAGTATATATTCCTGTTACCATGTGAATGTAGAGGTAATAGTCAAAGGTCCAGAAATCTGTCCAGAAAAAAGAGCTATCCCATGCTCCTCTCTGTAATCCTGAATTAGATCATTCAGGTTTATCATCACATATGGTGTGGATTTTAAGGACTGACTGTACTTCTCATTTGGTAAGTATAAGACAAAGATATTTTCTGACTTGTGTGCAAGCTCAAGAAAGTTGATGTTACAGAGGTAAGGGTTAGGAAAGTTTCTGTGAGTGGAAGAATTGCAGTTGGATAGGAGGAATATCTTTGAATGTTCTTTAGCACAGAAAGATAACCATAGCTAACAACGATGAAGTATATATTCCAAAGTAGCTAGTTGAAAGGATTTTAAATGTTCCCTATATAATAATGAAATGACAAATATTTGAAATGATTGACATACCAGTTATCCTGATCTGATCATTGTACATAGTCTACACAGTATATATTGTATACACTTACTGTAATCCACACATATGTATAAGTAAGTGTCAGAACATAAAAATGAAAAGTAAGAAAATGTGGAAATATTGTTAAGAATGTGAAGAAATGTGTTGAGGACAAAATGAAAAGAACTTTAACAGATTGAGTAATATAGGACATTTAAAATAAAAATAACATTTAGAATAGTTTGATAGAGAGAAAATTTGTTAAAATTAGTCCTCTATCAAATTGAGTATTGATTTTGTGTATGTATATCTTGTGCTGACTGAATGTGAAATGATGAGACTTAGAAATTTGGAAAGTAGGATAAGAGAAAAAAGAGGACAGTTGGGTGACCTAAATTTCACTTAAACACTGCTGACTGAAAGTAGTGAAAGGACTATTTAGATTTCATGGAGGAAAAGAAAAAAAATTTATCCATAGCAAAAATATTATAACTGACTTTAATTCAGAGGAATATAGGATAGTTCAATTGTATTTATCCTTATTTAAAATAGGAGTTACATAAAGTCACTGTTTTATTTTGACTTTTTCTAAGCTGTGCCATTCTAAATGTTTCAATTACATTGAAAAAAAATGATTCAAGGGAAATGTGAATTACAGAAAAGCTTTGTGACTAGTATCCTGGGTGTTTTGAAAATTAGAATGCATTAGTAAAACATTTCTTAGAAAATAACATACCTTTGGTCATTAACTGGCTTAGTGTAGTGACTTCCATTTTAGTGTAATTATGCTTATATTCTTCTTAACAATTTATACACTGTTATAACATACTCCTTTTGTAATCCTTGACTTTCAAAATATCTTTGAGACAGAAAACACTGTTTACTTTAAATAAAATACAGTAAGACTGTTTTTTACTTTTAAAAAAGTGACAATTCTTCAAGTGGGTCAAGCAGTATTGTATAACAGAAATGTTTTGCATTTTGTTCACTGTTGACACTATCTATGAAACATGAAATATTAGAAAACAAAATTCTTCTTTATAGATGTCATCATTTAAGTACTATAAACTGAACCACAAATCAAGAATATTGTATTTTCTGAGTTAAAAAAAGCATCTTTTTAACTATTATAAAGAATCACACTTTTTTTGTTTGTTTTTTTGATACCAGATCTATGTAGTTCAGGCTGGATTTGAACTCACTATATAGTCCAGGATGGTCTTGAACTTGCAGCAATCCTCCTCAGGATTGCTGGGGTTATAGGTGTGCACCATCATGCCTTGTTTCACTACTTAAGAATATTTATGATAAGCAGAGCCCCATCCCCCAATTGTTTGTTCTGCCTTTGTTTTTGTCTTGTCATGGAATGTCTATTTTAGAAAGGCCAAATCCTGCTTCATTTGTGACTAGTGTTTCAAAAGCATCTTTTCTGATGTGAAAGTCAAGCAAGTCAGTTAAACTACTGAAACCAGTAGATACAATGGGCTGATTGGATTAGTCCTAGAGAATCTGTATGGGGACTACGTAAAGATAAAATTATCCTGGACCCTTTCAAGACTCAATCTTAGAATTGGGACCTTTATCTTCTAATCTGTGTTGTGACAGTAAAAGATACTAGGAAAATGATCACTGTATTGTTTAGGTGTATCCACACTTACATTTATGATGCTTCTATGGAACTAATGTTTATCCCTTCTTTTTGTTTATCGAAATACTTCTTATCTCATAATTAGAAGCAAAGACTTTATTTTTTTGCTACAAAATATCTTGATTATTGCATCCCCATTTTGTCCCTTCTTTGTTAGATTTATTTTGTGCCACCTGATATGTTACATGGTTGGGTCGTAAACAGATATTTAAACTTTTTTGAAGGGATTGAGAGAAGAAATAAACAAGAAGACTCTTCACTTTTGTTTTCATGTGAATCCCGTTTGTCTTCTGGCCTGGTTTGTAAGCACTTTGTGCAGAGGTTTTGCGCTTTGATTCTCCTGTGCTTTATGGAGTTGGACTCAGAGTATAAACAATAGAGTGTTATTGCCTAATTCTTAATGAACCAAACACAGTACTTCGCATTATTATGTTCTTGGTCATTAACATTTCACATTATTTTATTTGGGCTTATCTTAAAATGGTATTGATTTTAGGAAAAAAGACTTTAAAATCCAATTTAATCACACAATAGTTTAGCCTCTTATGTTTTAAGTAAACACATGCTATAGTGGAATGAAGGCTATATACAAAATTATATTAAATTGCAAAGATGTTCTCAGCTGTGCAGAAACTGTTACTATAGCTCTAGAGTCCTTAATAAATATTTGGTTTTATTGCTCTCTAGTTCATGTTTGCTTATTCATTGGAAAATTAAAATAAATTCTCTAATTTTCATAATGATTTTATCATATATCAATCTTTTTAACTCTTCTGAGAAAGCATAGTAAATGAGGCATTCTGTAAAAGAAGGTTAAAAGTTTTATGACTTTATTTTATTTTATTTTTTTAATCATCATTGTGTTTATTGGTATGTTTTAGGTATGCTGTATAGTTACACACATCATTGGGCTCTTGTACCATTACATGTCTTGTACCATTACAGGTCTTGGTTCTCATTTTTTCCCCATACCCCTGTCCTCCCTTCACTCCCTCCACCCTTCCCTGTTTACAAAAACTTTCTTTCCAATTTTTCATTTTCTCATATTTTTTCTTTTCCCTTCTTTCCTTTCCCCTATCCTTCCCATTTTCCCTACACCTTTAGCACTTTGCTTCCAATTTCACATTGTCAATTATACCATTTGGATCTTACTTACACTTTTAGTTTTTCACGATAGAGAAACTATTCAGTATTTACACGTGTGTATTATTTATTTCACTTAAGAGTATGGCCTCATTATGCATCCATTTTCTGATGAATGATTCTAGTTTCTCATTCTTTATGGCTGAGTAGTACTCCATTTTATAGAAAAACCACATCTTCTTTATCCAGTCTCCAACTAATGGGTAATTGGGCGGTTTCCAAGTTTTAGCTATTACAAACTGTGCTGTTATAAACATGGGTGTGTATATATCACTGTGGTATGATTCTTTTAATTCTTTTTGAAAGATACCCAGCAGAGGGATTACTGGGTCAAATGGAACCTCTAATCCTAGTTCTCCATGTTGTTTTCCATAGAGGTTTACCAGTCTGCACTCCCACCAATAGTTGAGAAAGTTTTCCTTCTCCCCACAACCCTGCCAACATTTGCTATTGACTGATTTCTTGATAGCAGCCAATCTTTCTGGGGTGAGATGGAATCTCAGTGTTGTTTTCATCTGCACCTCTTGAATGATCAGTGATGTGGAACATTTTTTCATATATTTACTTGCTGTTTTTACTTCTTTGTCTGACAAATGTCTGTTTATTTCAGATGCCCATTTTTGAATCAGGTTTTTATATTCAGGGAGCCTGATTTTTTTTTCAGTTCTTTATATAGTTTATATAATAGCCCTTTGTCTGAGGAGCACCTGGTAAAAAATTTTTCCCACATTGCTGGTTGTCTCTTAGCTCTGTTGGTGGTTTCTCTTGCAGTGCAGAAGCTTTTTTTTTTTTTTCTAAATGAGTTTACTGGTACATTTTAGTTATACAGTACCATTACATTCATCATTGGGATCTTGTACCTTTACATGACAGGTCTTGTTTCTCATTTTTTCCCCTTACCCCACCCTCCCTTCACCCCCCCCTCCCATTCCTTTCCCCCATCCTTCCTTCACTTCTTCTATACCTTTAGCCCTTTTCTTCCTATTTCACATTGTCAGTTATACCATTAAGATCTTATGTACAATTATAGTTTTTCTCAACAGAGAAACTATTCGGTATTTACACGTGTGACTTATTTTTTTCACTTAGGAGTGTATCCTCAATATGCTTCCATTTTCCTATGAATGACTCTAATTTCTCATTCTTTATCACTGAGTAATATTCCATTTTATAGAAAAACCACATTGCAAAAGACCTCTACCCTGAAAGCTGCAGCACTCTGAAAAAAGAGATTGAAGAGGATATAAGAAAATGGAAAGATATCCCCTGCTCCTGAGTAGGAAGAATCAACCTAGTGAAAATAACCATACTACCAAAACTGCTATACATATTCAATGCAATGCCAATTGAAATTCCAACAGTATATTTCACAGAACTAGAAAAAATAATCCAAAAATTCATTTGGAATCATAAGAGACCTAGAATAGCAAAAGTCATCCTAGGCAACAGAGACATGGCAGGGGATATAACAATTCCCAATTTGAAACTCTACTACAAAGCCACTGTGATAAAAACAGCATGGTACTGGTGAAGCTTTTTAATAAGATGAGACACAGTTGTTGATTCTTTGTGCTAGTTCCCATGCTACTGAGGATTTGTTTGTAAAGTCTTTATCTATGCCAATGTCTTCAAGAATTCTGCCTAACTTATCTTCCAGCAAATTTAGTGTTTGTTTTTTTAATATTTAGATCTTTAATCTACTTGGACTTTAGTGCATGGTGAAAGATAATGGTCTAGTTTTAATCTTTGACAGGTTCATAATTCCAAGTAATTTGGGAAGCATGGTTTTTCTCATTTTTTTTTGTAATATTGGTTTTTTTTTTTTTTTTTACTATGCTTAATGTAACTTCTAAATAAGTAATGAGGTATTATAAGCTTTCCCTAAAATAAGAATCTTTTGAATTACAAAAAAAGATTAACATACTGTGCATTATAACTCTTAAGAGTGTGGATTCTCATGCTACACAGGCTGTGTATGAACCATAATTGAGTTATACTAAATACAAATTAAATGGTATTGGCCAAGTTGTTTAAATTCTCTGAGCTTCAGTTTTTTCACTTTAAAATGATGATAATAAAAGTGCTTACATCAAAGAATTCTTATGAGAGAAAAAGATTGGTTCAACCTCAGTTCATTATATGTGTTGTAGGCAAAATATTATCATAGAGTTGAAGAATTAGAGCTGAAAATATCTGTTTGATCTTTGTTAAATGATGACAACTTCTAAATACCACTGAAGTCAGCATAAGTTAAATGTCTGACATATTGTAAGTATACAAAGGCATCTTTTAAGTGAAATAACTCACACACAGGTTCACTATCACACTTTCTTATTTGAGGAACTTTGCATAAAAATAAAGAGCAAAAGAAAAGATAATAGGCAATAGGGAGATACGTCTTTCTCAAAGGGCAAGAGGATCAGGAGATGGGTGGAAGAGGGAAAAGGGGAACAATAGGGAACTGGAATGTGCTATGTGCACCTATCATCTCCACACAGGAATGTAAACATTATATCCATGTAAGAAAAAATGAAATAAAAGGAAGGGGATCAAGAGATCGGTGGAGGGAGGATGGAGTGAAAGGGATGAAAAAAGGAATTAAGCTATGTTACATATATATATACCAACTTCCCACAAGGAATGTAAACAATATGTACCTTACATATGTACTATAAATGAAAAGAAAAAGAAAAAAAGTCATTTTTTAAATTTGAAGATGCAAATGTAAATAGCAAAGACCAAAAAGAGGTTCTGTCTTTCTCTCTCTCCCTGTCTTATTGAACTCATTTCTTGTAGGTACTAAAGATTCTCTGCTGTGTGTGTGTGTGTGTGTGTGTGTGTGTGTGTGTGTTTAATTATTTTCTCTTTTTGCAGCTAGACTTCCTTTGCTCCATTTACTTGTGCACTTATCATGACTACCTCACCCTGACATTAAATTCTTTATCAAGTCAAGTGCCCCAAAAAGATTGGCTGGCTTTTAGGCTAAATTATAATTTGTCTGGCTGAAATCAGATATTCAACATCATCCAGTCAGCTAAGCCAGGGTGTTAGACAGCTCCTTTCCTACTCAGTAGGGTCTGTTCTCATATTTCCTGGAACAGGCAAAAAATGAAAGAGAAATTAATTTGCAGGTACTTGTTAGGTATATTTTGAAGAAGGGCTTGAAAACCCAACAAAAGCTGCATAAAAACAAGGCAGAGAATGTCTATTAAGTAAGCTCCTAATCATTTATTTTTAAAGTGAATCACATACTTTCATGGCTTACCTTTCTATATATTCCCTGAGTCCTACTTCAGCACATGATACAGAGGAAGGTAGCTCTCTTGCTTGCCTCTACTATCATGAAACTACAGAAATCATAAACTCAGAGGTCCAAATATGAAATATCCAAGTATTTAAAGTTACAGATCAGGCTACCAGACTGTCAGACTATTTTATTCACTTCCTTTGATAAATGCTCCTTCACAATTATATACAAGGCCACATTTAAAGGTAGAAATAAGACTTCATGAAGGTCTATGTTTGAACAAGGTGGCCTACTTGCTTCTCTTCCCACATTTGACTCTAAGGAATATAAAGGCATAGCTCTGGTTAATTTGGCCTATCTGTACCTCTTTCATCTCTTTCTGTACCTCTATAATCACTCTTTGGAATAGGGAGCTATAGAAGAGGTTCTTATAGGTTGTAGAAACTGACCTCTAAAAGAGCAGACCCAGTGACGGTGGCCCCTCTTCTCCAAGTATAAAGACAGTCATGGGTAGGTAAAGAAAAAGTGTTTGTCAGTTATGATTCCAAGTGTCAATGAGTTTTAGCTATTAATTTTAACTTTTATGAAGTGGGACATTTGCCATTCACCAAGAAAGGCCAAAGATGGTTGACTGTTAAAGAAAGTATATTTTATTTTTGTATTTAATAAACATAAAATGTAGAAAAATATTATTGAACTTATATTCTAAAGAAATCTAAAGCACTTAAAATTCAACAGTAATACTGATATAAACACCTAAGAAAGAAGTTAATAAATGAGAAATTAGGCTAGTGTTTCATTTTGAGAAACATAAGTCTTATTCAAATTTAATAAGCTGAAAATCCACTCAAAAATTTTGAGGATGAGTGGATGATATTCTTGAAATGAGCAAATATTATTTTACTGATAGTGTTTTTTAAATTGAAGCAGGAAAATAAGTAAGGATACTTTACACCTGTCATTATAATTTGAACAAAACCACTACAATCATAACAAATATAATTCATAATATTTCTCTACTGTTTTAAATACCTCAATGTATGTTATAATCTGTGTAACTTATTTATTGTATAATGTAAAATCAACAGAGTTTACATTGGAAATGGTTTTACTCCCCCCACCACCGTCATTATCTTTGAATATTGTTACCTTGGTTCATAAATAATGAAACAATTTGGTTCACAAACAGAAATGTTCAGCAAAATTTTGTTTTTGTTTGCAAATCCTGCATTGGGTAATGAACACAATGGTATCCATCTTTCCTGCATGAACATAAATGTGGCCATCTTTTCCAGAATCATGGAACAAGTTAAATCTGTGAGCCAGTTTCCTTTCTCTGATATTTGATTCTATCTTTGGCAAATTTTAAAGTTGTCTGGTTCACTCTAGTGCAGTATAAACTTAGGTTTCACATACTGTTCAACACTTTTTGCCTTTTCCTAACTCCTGCCTAATCCTTAGGTGCTAGGAGGTCAGGATGGTTGTCCTTTTATTCTTCCTCTTTGTCTTCCTCCAGCAAAAGAAGAACAGATTTGTAAAACAGTATTAAATTTCTTACCTCACTGAGACTGGATAATCAGATTGTAAATGTTTGCTGCAGGGCAAGCCTCCAAATTTGGGCATTTTCATACTGGAACTTTGTGTTGTTGAAGAACACATTTGCCTTCTTTCACCATTGTTGATGCTAACAGGTTCCTTTGCTGATGTGTGAAGCATTCCTTGATCACCAAGCTCCACCTAAGCATACTAGAGATCATTTTACTGCTGCTCAGTCCCTTGGAAGGGTGTAATTCAGAGAGTGTGACTCTGGTAACTTTTCAGGTTCTTTTTTTTTAATTAATTTTTTATTGAGTTTGTTGGTACATTTTAGGTATACAATAAAGTTACATTCATTATTGGGATCTTATACCTTTACATGCCAGGTCTTGGTTCTCATTTTTTCCCTTGTCCCTGCCCTCCCTTCATCTCCTCCTTTCCTCCCCATTTACAAACACTTCTTTTCCATTTTTTCATTTTCTGATTTTTTTTCTTTTTCCTTATTACCTTTCCCCTACCCTTCCCACTTTCCCTACACCTTTAGCCTTTTGCTTCCTATTTCACATTGTCATTTATACCATTAGGAGCTTATATACCATTATAGTTTTTCACATGAGAGAAACCATTCGATATTTACACATGTGTGACTTATTTATTTCACTTAGGAGTATATCCTCCATATATATCCATTTTCCTATGAATGAATCTAATTTCTCATTCTTTATGGCTGAGTAGTATTCCATTTTATAGAAAAACCACATCTTCTTTATCCAGTTTCAAACTAATGGGCAAATGGGCCATTTCTAAATTTTAGCTATCACAAACTGTGCTGCTATAAACATGGGTGTGCATATATCTCTGTGATATGATTCTTTTAATTCTTTTGGAAAGATACCCAGCAGAGGGATGGCTGGGTCAAAAGGAAACTCAAATCCTAGTTCTTTGAGGTATCTCCGTATTGATTTCCATAGTGGTTGCACCAGTCTGCACTCCCACCAACAATGGAGAAGGGTTCCTTTCTCACCACAACCCTGCCAACAATTGTTATTGGTTGCTTTCTTGATAGCAGCCATTCTTTGTGGGATGAGGTGAAATCTCAGTGTTGTTTTCATCTGTATCTCTCAAATGACCAGTGATGTGGAACATTTTTTCATATATTTATTTGCTGCTTTTACTTCTTTGTCTGAGAATTGTCTGCTCCTTTTAGATGCCCATTTTTGAATTAAGTCTTTATATTTGGGGGGAGCTGATTGTTTTGAGTCTTTATATATTCTAGATAAGAGCCCTTTGTCTGCGGAGCAGCTGGTAAAATTTTTTTTCCACATTGTAGGTTGTCTTTAGTTCTGTTGATGGTTTCTTTTGCAGTGCAGAAGCTTTTTAATTAGATGAGATCCCAGTTGTTGATTCTCTCTGCTAGTTCCCATGACTCTGGTAACTTTTGTGATGTCTATTTGGATTACAGAGAGCCACACACCTTGAAGGTTTTTTCTTTGCTTTGAAATCATGCATACTCCAAGACTTTGGCAATCACAGTTCTGTTATAAGAAGCGATTCTGTTTCAATATTTAAATATATCCCACAATTTGGACCTTGAGAGGTTCTAGCAAGGCAGCACAGCTACTCCTGTACCCTTAACCAAGGAAAGGGTCCTCCTCTCTCTGGGCTAATCATCCTCTTCAACCCAGCACACAGCTTTGGGAGGGACACACATGGAGTGGTGAAGGAGGAACGGGACATCTGTCTAGCCATTCAGATCAGCCTAACCAATCCTGGTGATCAGTGGGGTGGCAGATGTAACAGCCAGATCAACCTCACATCCTGTCCCACTATTTGGGAAGTGACTTCTTTCAAATACAGCCTAGTCACTTTTCACTTTAGTGGCATGAGAATATCTTATGTGATCCTTACCAAACACCTAGCCAGGTAATGAGATGCTGGGAATCCCTTCTTTAGAATTTCCTTATGTGGTTCTCTTAGTACCTCCCCAACTTCACTTGGGAGGGCAGAAACATTAATTCCCTACAGGGAAGAGAATATCTTCTCAGTTTGATGGCATTTCCATATGCTATTTATGTGAATTGATTGGCATGATGAAGGTGTGGGTACTAAAATTATCTTGGTATATAGGAGGGTATTTAAAATGCATAGTATCTGTTTCATATACGTTTGATTTAGAGTCTTTAGCCAAAATTTGGAGAAACATGAAAAATTACTTACAAAAGCCTATTCTTCCTGCTGTCTTGTATGTTTTTTACTATGGCTGTTTCCATTTATTGGATGTTAATAATTATTCCACTTATTTACAGTAGAGTAAATGAATGGTCAGACGTTAAAAGACCGACTCCACTTGGTAAGATACATACAATTTAATGCTCATTGTGGAGAAGAGCCCTTTCTTTTGGTCTACTTCCAGATTAAGACTCAGCTCTTTCCACAAAATTATGTACCTTAAAAGTCCACTTCTCTTAAATATATGAGAAAAAGTAAATATAAATAAATGATTTAATATTGTTTTATATTTAAATTCTTTACAAAGTTGCTGGGATAAAATATTCTGACCTAATTCAATACTGATTTCTATATATTCTGTACTTACTTTTCAGAGCTGTGACAGAGCTTTCTTATTCATTGTGACACAAACATTCTTTCCTCAGAATTAAGAAATGTTTGGGGAAATTAAGAAAATTTCATTTATTTTTCCAGATTCCATTAGCAAGTCTATATTTTAATTTGTCTTCCTTCTTTATTTTTGGCTGCACTTTGCTAATGAGAAAAACTAACGTTTTTTTCCTGGCAATCAAAATCCATTCACAATACTGATTTCCAATTATTTGCAGAATGAATTACATTTTGCAATTTTGGGTGTTTTAAAAAGTGGATTCAATAAATATCTTGCCTGGAAAAAGAGATAATAGGTTCATCATGGATATTTTCCCTTAAGTCAGAGTCACACAACAGTAGTTTGTTTAATCCTTTCCTGTCTCTTGCCCCTGGTAAAGACATTTCATTAACATTTTAACTTCTATGCAAAAAAATTATTTAGTTTAGAACTTCAATAACTTACCTAGGGTATGTTTTTTGCAAGTCTGCATTTAAAAATAAGTTCTAATAGACTCTAACATTGGTTTTAATTTTGAATTCTGAACAATTCTATTGACCATCTGAAAGTTTTAATACTGAGTTGAACCATATTTATGCTGTGAAGTAAGACTAAACCTAATTGCATGCATTTAGGGTACAAAAGAAACATTCATGCAATGGGTTTTATTCTGTTTACACAGTGAAGAATATTCATATACAATCTTGATCATACACTCTTCAAAACAAACATATCTGGACATTTTGCCAGGTAACATTCCATTTTCTAGGTGCTGGGTAGGAAGGGTACATTGTTTATAATGTATGGGTTTACTAGGCATCAGTCCTAAATCTAGTAATTAAAAAATTGATAATTAGAAAAACATAAATGATCTTTTAGAATTTTGGAGGGAGATTTACGATTGAAATTTGCCTTAAAAACAAAATGTGAACTGACTTTACTAAGTTGCCAAATTAAACATCAATGACATTACATTGTACATGGAACATGAATTTAGCTTTGATTTCTAGATGAGAACAGCTGCCTTAGCATTTGTCCCACTGCCTTCATTACTTGCCTTCCTCTTCCTCTCTTTACATCTTTATGTGAAGTGGCTCAGTGTTTACTTAGCTCTGAGTTATATAACTGGAATTTGCTCCCCTGGATACAAAGAGATATGTGCTCATTTTCTCTATTTCCTGCAATCACTCTAATTGTTAGCATTCTCTTTTCTGCTCCCACTTGTTTCTTTCTTTTCTTGTATATTTTTAATTACTCATAGACTCTCTGTTATGCTGTGACCCTTGCTGCTCTTGGCTCTACATCCAGCTTTTCTGGGCTGTTTTCACAGGCTCATTGCCATGCTTACCAGACTTTAGAGACTTTCCTTGAGCTGTCTGGGTCTCTGCATCTGCTGGACATCAGGCCCCAAACATCACATGCTCTGAGCCATCTGCCCTGGAAGGAGAAGGCTTATGTTATCTTTTTCTTAAAAGCAATACAATGATTTAGGTTATCCATTACTTAACACTCCACTGAGTGTTAACTCCTCTGAGTTTAAGGAAAGGTAAGGTGTCTATCAGTTAGCATACTGTCATATCATTCTAAACACCACACTAGTCATTGAGTCACTCAATGGCTGGAGCTCTTTTCCTTTCTCTTTGAATTATACAAAGAGCCATTTCCCTCCTTCAGGAAACCAAAATGTTGGTAAAATAAGATCTGTCTGGCAAGGAACTCCCTGAGACAAATTACTTTAAAATGCTTTCTTGTCTTTTGTGTGTAGTGTTCATTGTGGCCATGAAGCAAAATTAAAGAATTATTTTTTAAAACTTTAAAGTTTTTATTTATTGCCCATTTCAAAAAATTTGCTTGAGTAGCAATTATTGAATGCTTACTGTAAAGTTCAGTGTGTGAGATTTAAACAAAATTTGAGTAAAAACACCATCTACTAATGGCTACACTGTCTACTAAACAGATTGATTCATTCATTCATCAGTAAATAATTACAAAGAATTTTTAATGTAGCATTTCAGCTGCTAAGCATACATCAGTGACTAAAATGCAAAACGTCTTTGCTTTTAGGTGGTTTATATGATAGTCAAAGGGACTAGCAAGGATTGGAATAGCCAGATCAAACAGTAGTTATGTATGTATTTTGAGGAACCCCCATAATGATTTCCATAGTATCTGACTAATTTATACTCCTACAAAGAGTGTAGAAGGGTTTTTTACCTCCACATCCTTGCCAGTGTTTATTGATGTTTTGTATCTCTCTGTGTCTCTCTCTTTCTTTTTTTTTCAAGTGCAGAACTGAGCATTAAACATAGGGCCTTTGCATTAAGCTTCATTCTCAGTCCTGTTTTTTATTTTGAGACAGGGTGTTTCTAATTTATATATATTTTTTCCTTTCTTTTTTACTTTTAAGAATGTATTTTTGTTAGTACTTAGGAATTTTATGAAATACTGAGTTTCAATGAGGTATTTTCATACATGTATATATTTTTGATCATATCCATCTGCTCTGTTACTCTCTTTTGTTCCCTTTCTCTGTCTAGTGATAGTCTCCCTTCTACTTTCATGACATCACTTTTATTTTGATTCCACATACTAAGAAAAACATACAATACTTAACTTGTTTTCATGTCTATTTCTGCTCACTACCCTTCCTTGTACCCTTCCCCCTTATTTTCTTCCTCTTGTCTAGTGTTCTCCCTCCACTTTCATGTTATCATTTTAAGATTATGACTATAATGGAGAAGATGTAATATTTGTCTTACTGTTTTATTTTGCTCAACATGATGTTCTCCAGTTCCATGTTCCTGATAGCCATTCTGACTGGGCTGAGATAGATTCTCAGTATACACAGCATTTTCATTTTCCTAATGGGTAAATATGTTTAATATTTTCACACACTTTTTTAATAGTACATATTTACCATGCATAATGATCACATTCATCATAGGGAATCACTTATATATCATATAGCTTAATTCCTCACTTTTCCCATTCCCCTTCCTTCCCTTCAACTCTTTTAACTGCTCCCCATTTATAAAAGCGTTCTTTCCATTTTTTCTTTCCATTCTCTATTTTTTCTTTTTACTTCCTTTCCTTCCCTCTCCTCCTTCCTTTGTCCCCCTTCTCATTTAAACATATTCTTCCTGTGTCTCAATATTCATCCTACATTTTGCTCCTTATTAACCCTTTGTGTTTCTCAGATAAGAGAAACAAAGTAAAATTGTGCGGCAAATTTATTTCACTTAAAATTGTGGTTTCAAGTGTATCCATTACCTAAAAATGACTGAAGTCTTTCTTTATGGCTTTATTGTATATAAACACCCATTTATTTTATCCATTCATCTGTTGATGGGCATATTGGCTATTTCCAACCTTTAGCTACATGTAACTATATTGTATATTGTATATCTGAAATGTATCAGAAAAGAAAAGAAAATTTGAAACACTGTAGGAAATGGGTGTGCCTGGAAAATACAATGTTAAGTGAAGTAAGCCAGACACATAGGTTTCCCCCCCAATTAAGTTTATTGGTA
Source organism: Fukomys damarensis (assembly GCF_012274545.1). Classification (NCBI taxonomy): domain Eukaryota; kingdom Metazoa; phylum Chordata; class Mammalia; order Rodentia; family Bathyergidae; genus Fukomys; species Fukomys damarensis. The sequence continues at coordinate 79,460,329 of NW_022900926.1, read as the reverse complement.
CATTCAAGGCAAACAATACAGTTACATTTATCATTGGGATCTTGTACCTTTACATGATATGTCTTGGTTTTTATTTTCCCTATACCCCTGCCTTCCTTTCACCCCCTTTACCCTTTCCTCTTTACAAAGCCTTTGATTCCATTTTTTCCACATTTTTCTCTTCCCTTATTTCCTTTCCCCCGCCCTTCCCACTGCCTCTTTAGCCATTTTCTTCCTATTTCACACTATCAAGTGTACCATTTGAACTTTATTTACACTTTTAATTTTTCACACCGGAAAAACTATTGGGTATTTACTCAAGTGTGCCACATTTATTTCACTTAAGAGTATAGCCTCAATATGCATCCATTTAGCTATAAAAGTTTCTAATTTTCCATTCTTAATGGCTGAGTAGTACTACATTTTATAGAAAAACTACATCTTCTTTATCCAGCCTCCAGTTAATGAGCATTTGGGTTGTTTCCAAGTTTTAGCTATTACAAACTGTGCTGATAAAAACATAGGTGCACATATATAACTGTGGTATGATTTTAAAAATTCTTTTGGAAAGATACCCAGCAGAAGAATAGCTGGGTCAAATGGGTTTTCAAATCCTAGTTCATTGAGGTATCTCCATATTGATTTCCACAGTGGTTGCACCAGTCTGCACTCCTACCAACAGTGGAGAAGAGTTCACCTTTCCCCCAGCCCCACCATCATTTTTTTTTCATTGAGTTTATTGGTACATTTTAGGTATACAGTACAGTTACATTCATTATTGGGATCTTGTACTTTACATGACAGGTCTTGGTTCTCATTTTTTTTCCCTTGTCCCTGCCCTCCCTTCACTCCCTCCTGCCCTCCCCATTTACAAACACTTTTTTTCCATTTTTTCATTTTTTCTCATATTTTTTTCTTTTCACTTATTACCTTTCCCCTACCCTTTCCACTTTCCCTACACATTTAGCCCTTTGCTTCCTATTTCACATTGTCAATTATACCATTAGGAGCTTATGTACCATTATAGTTTTTCACATGAGAGAAACTATTCAGTATTACACATGTGTGACTTATTTATTTCACTTAGGTGTATATCCTCCATATGTATCCATTTTCCTATGAATGAATCTAATTTCTCATTCTTTATGGCTGAGTAGTATTCCATTTTATAGAAAAACCACATTTTCTTTATCCAGTCTCCAACTGATGGACAAGTTTTAGCTATTATAATCTGTGCCACTATAAACATGGGCATGCATATATTACTGTGGTATGATTCTTTTATTCTTTTGGAAAGATACCCAGCAGAGGGGTGGCAGAGTCAAATGGAACCTCAAATCCTGTTCTTTGAGGTATCTCTGTATTGATTTCCATAGTGGTTGCACCAGTCTGCACTCCCACCAACAATGGAGAAAAGGGTTCCTTTCTCCCCACAACCCTGCCAACATTTGTTATTGTGTGATTTCTTGATAGCAACCATTCGTTGTGGGGTGAGGTGGAATCTCAGTGTTGTTTTTGTCTGCATCTCTCGAATGCCCAGTGATGTGGAACATTTTTTCATATATTTATTTGCTGCTTTTGCTTTTTGTCTGAGAAATGTCTGTTCATTTCAGATGCCCAGTTTTTAATTGGGTCTTTATATTTGGGGGGGCTGATTGTTTTGAGTTCTTTATATATTCTAGATACTATTCCTTTGTCTGAGGAGTAGCTGCTATTGTGTTTTTTCCCACATGATAGGTTGTCCTTTAGTTCTGTGGGTGATTTCTCTTACACTCCAAAAACTTTTTAATGCAGTTGTTGATTCTTCATGCTAGTTCTCATGCTACTGAGTATTTGTTCATAAAATCTTTTCCTCTTCCCATGTCTTCAAGAGTTCTTCCTAATTTATTTCCAGTAAATTTAGTGTTTCTTGACATTTAGATCATAAATCCACTTGGATTTTAGTTTAGTGTGTTGTGAAAGATAGGGATCTAGTTTTAATTTTTGGCAAATTGAAAGTTAGTTTTTCCAACGCCATTTATTAAAGAGGCTATCTTTCCTCCAGTGAGGATGGTTGGCTCCTTTATCAAAAATGAGGTAGTTGAGTATGTCAGGAGTTGTTTCTGCATCTTCTAATCTATCCCACTGAAGTTCAGGTCTGTTAATTTGTGATTACCATGCTGTATTATCACAATGAATTTCTAGTATTGTTTCATTTGGGAATTGTGATGCCCCTGCCATGTCTCTATTGCTTACAATGGCATTTGCTATTCTAGCTATCTTCTGGTTCCAAATGAATTTTTATGTTTTTTCTTTGGTTCTGTGAAATATATTGTTGGCATTTTAATAGGGATTACATTGAATCTGTATAATGGTTTTAGAAGTATAGCCATTTTCACTATGTTGATTCTTCCTACCCAGGAACAAGGGATGTTTTTCCATTTTCTTATATCCTCTTCTATCTCTTTTTTCAGAGTGTTCTAAATCTAAATGTAGAGGTCTTTTGTTTCCTTTGCTAGATTGTTTCCTACATATTTGATATTTTTGGATGGTTTTATGAAAGGAATTGTTTCCCTAATTTCTCTCTCAGTGAGTGAGTTATTTGTATTCAAGAAACTATTGATTTTGGGGTGTTTACCTTGGATCCAAGTACTCTATTAAATTTGTCAATTAAGTCTAGAAGTCATTTGGCACATTGTTTTGGGGGGTCTTCTATGTATAATAATATGTCATCAGCAAATAATGACAGTTTAATTTTTTTTTTTTTTGGTTATTTGAGACAGAGTCTCACTAGGTAGTTGAGACTGACCTAGAACTCCCTGTGTAGCCCAGGCTGGTCTCGAACTCACAGTGATCTTCCTGCCTCAGCCTCCCAAGTGCTGGGATTACAGGAGTGTACTACCACGCCTGGCTTGACAGTTTAATTTCTTAATTTCCTATCTTTATTGCTTTATTTCTTTTTATAAAATTTGTTCCTCTTGTCTAATTGGTGTGGCTAATATTTCCCAGGCTATATTGAGTAAGAGTGGTGATAGTGGACATCCTTGTCTTGTTCCTGATTTTAATGTGAAGATTTTCAGAGTTTTGATGATTTAGTATGATGTTGGCTCTCGGTATTTCAGATAGTGTTTATTAAGTTGCGATAAAGACCATGTATTACCATTTTCTGCAGTTTTTTTTCTTTTTTACAATGAATGGGTGTTGGATTTTGTTGAATGCTTTTTCTACGTCTATTGAGATGATCATATGGTTTTTGTCTTTGATTCTCCTAATACAGTATATTACATTTATTGGTTTATGTATGTTGAACCATCCTTGCATCCCTGGGATAAATCCAACTTGATCAGGGTGTATGATGTTCTTGATGACCCTCTGTATTCTGTTTGCCAGTATCTTATTCAGGATTTTTGCATCTAAATTCATTAGGGAGATTGGCCTGTAGTTCTCTTTTTTGTTTGAGTCTTTCCCTGGTTTTGGAATCAAAATAATACTTGCTTCCAGGAATGAATTTGTAAGTATGTTTTCCCTTTCAATTTCATTGAAGAGTTTAAAGAATAATGGTGATAGTTCTTCTCCAAATATATTGTAGAATTCAGCAGTGAAGCCATCAGGACCAGGGCTTTTCTTTGTTGGTAATGTTTTAATTACATTTTCAATTTCACTGAATGTAATTTGGCTTTAGGCTTTTTACATCTTATTCATTTAACTTTGGAAGTTTTTATGTATATAGGAATCTCAGATACATAAGTTTAAGTGACATATGGCATTTCTCATTGCAGTGAGGCAAGGTACAAACAAAGAGAAAAATAAAGATTGGATAGAAAGGGACAAGTCGGTGGATCTTTTGCAATAGGAAAGTGGTCTAAGGGAAAAATTATGAGGGGTGCAGAAGAAGGCAAATGTAAATAAGTAGAATAAAGATATACCATATACAGAAATATAATAACTTCAATTAAACACTATATGTCACAATATGAGCTAAGATTAATAATATCAATGAGAATATAAAGTCGAACAGGGGAATTGGGAGAGTGAGAGGGTGGGAAGGGAAAAGGGATTTAAAAAAACCTAGTTGTGATATATATGTGTAACAGTTCCATAAGATGATTGTAAACTGCATGACCTGCACCCACATACTAATTAAAAAGTTTAAAAAAATCAAGCAAATGTTAAAAGGAAAAGAGGAATGCCTTTAAGAAGGAAAGTAGACCATTTAAATATCATGAAATTAAAAAATTTTAAACTTGTGATTTAACTTAGCAATTATATCTTTTTTAAAAATTGAGTTTATTGGTACATTTTAGGTATATAGTACAGTTACATTCATCATTGAGATCTTGTACCTTTACATCACAGGTCTTTGTTCTCATTTTTTCCCCTTGTCCCTGCCCTCCCTTCACCCCCTCCTCCCCTCCCTATTTACAAAAACTTTATTTCCATTTTTTCATTTTCTCATATTTTTTTTCTTTTCCCTTATAACCTTTCCCCTGCCCTTTCCACTTTCCCTACACCTTTAGCCCTTTTCTTCCTATTAGCAATTATATTTTAAAAAATAGAATCAAAGAATGATTATTGGAAGAGACCAAACTGGGAAAAATGTGTATGTGGTAAAAAAGTCTTTGTCTACATCTATGTCTTTAAGTGTTTTATCTATCTTCCAGCAGATTAAGTGTTTCTGTGTTAATATATAGATCTTTGATCCATTTTTTTCATGTTAGTTTAGTGCTTGGTGAGAGATATAATTTAAGTTCCATCTTCAGCATATGGAAAACCAATTTCTTCAGCATCTTTTATTAAAGTTTACCTTTCTTCCAAAGCTGTTTGCACCCTTTGTCGAAGATAAGGTGGCTGAATGCTTTTGGAGTTTTTCCTGCATTGTTTATTTTGTTCCATTGATTCTTGGGTTTTTTTCCCAATACCATGATGTTTTTATTAATAGATTTGTAGTATAATTTCAAGTCAGCAATTATGATGCCCTCTGCTTTGCTTTTGTTACCCAAAGTTATTTTTGCTATTCTAAGCCTCTTCTGATTCCAAATGAATTTTAGGATTGTTTTCTCAAGTTCCATGTGGTATGTTATTGGTATTTTGCTTTGCATTAAATCTGTATAATAGTTTTTGAAGTATGGTCACTTTCACTATAGCGGTTCTGCCTATCCAGAGAGAGAGAGACAGAGACAGAGAGGGGGGGGAGAATCTTTCCATTTTCTGATATCCTCTTTGATCTCCTTTATTCAGAGTACTGTAGTTTTCAATGTTAAGTTCTTTTACTTCCTTCATTAGGTTGATTTCTAAGTATTTCATTTTCTTGCAAGGTGTTGTTTCTGTAACTTCTCTCTCAGTGAATTTATTATTAGTGTACAAGAATGCTGTTGATTTTTGAGTGTTGAATTTATATTCTGCTACACAAATAAATTTGGCTATTAGTTCTTGGGGTGTTTTGGTAGGACTTTTATGTTCTTCTATATTGAATGTCATGTCATGAGCAAATAATAATAATAATTCATTTTCTTCTTTTACTATCCATTTTTGTTTTATATTTTTCTCTTGTCTAACTGCCCCGGCTAATAGTTCCAGAACTATATTGAACATGAGTGGTAATAGTGGACATCCTTGTCTAGTTCCTGATTTTAGAGTGAAAGATTTGGATTTTTTTTTATTTAGTATGGTATTGGTTGTTGGTTTGTTATAGATTTTTTTTATTAGACTGAGAAAAATACCTTTATATTCCAATTTTCTTTAGGGTTTTAAAATTATGAATGGTATTGTATTTTGTCAGTGCTTTTTCTGCATCTTTTGAGATGATTAGATAGTTTCTGACCTTGGATCTATAAATGTTGTGTATTACATTGATTGATTTGCATATGCTGAACCATCCCTGAATCCCTAGAGTAAATCATACTTGATCATGCTGTGTAATCTTTTTGGTGATTTACTGCATTCTATTTGCCAGTATCTTATTTAGGAGTTTTGCATCTATGTTCATTAAGGAGATTGGCCTGTAGTTCTCTTTTTTTGGTTGGATCCTTCTCTGTTTTGATATCGGGCAATTCTTGCTTCCAGAAATGAGTTGAAGAGTACTGCTTCCTGTTCAATTTCCTTAAAGAGTTTGAGGAATAGTGGCATTAGATCTTTTCTAAAGTTCTTGTATAATTCAGCACTGAATCTGTTGGGACCTGGGCTTTTGTTCTTCATAGATTTTTAATACTTCCTCAATTTCATATACTGATATTATATTATTTAGAATTTTTATATCTTTGTGATTCAGCTTTGGTAATTCATATGTATCTAGGAACCTGTAAACTTCTTCTGATTTATTTTTTATCTTCTTAGAGTACAAATTCTTAAAGTAGGTACTGATGATTTTCTGGATTTCTTCAGAATCCATTATGATTTTGCCCTTTCAGTCATAATTGGATAGATTTGGGTCTTTTCTTTCCTTTTTTTGATAAGGCTTATTAAGGGTTTGTCTGTTTTATTTAATCTTTCAATGAACCAACTCTTTGATTCTTTATATTGCTTTTTAAGTCTTAATTGCATTAAATTCTGCTTTAATCTTTGTAATTTTCTTCATATGAACTTAGGGTTTAACTTGGTCTTTTCTTTCTAGAAACTTTAGATTTAATATTAGATTGTTTATTTGAGCTCATTCGGTTCTTCTGATGTAGGAATTCACTGCTATAAATTTGCCTCATAGAATTGCTTTCATTGTGTCCCATAAGTTCCAGTACATTATATTGGCATTATTTAATTATAGAAACTGTCTAATTTCTTTTGTGACCCACTGGTTGTTCAGGAGAGTACTATTTAATTTCCACATGTTTATGTAGTTTTTGTGGTTTCTTTTGCCATTAATTTCCAATTTCTTTGCACTATTATCTGATAATATGTGTGGGATAAATTCAGTTCCTTCACATTTACTTAAGCGCGTTCTATGAGCTAATATATGGTCTAATTGGAGAAAGTCTCACATGATGCTGATAAGAATGTGTATTCTTATTGTTGTTGGATGGAAATTATAGATATCTACTAAGACTTTTTGTTCAAATGTTTGGCTCAGTTCTGATGAAATTTTTCCAGTTGGTCTGTTTATTTATGACAGTTCATTATACAGTGTGACAACTGCATTAGGGCTTATCTGATTTTTCACATAATTAGTGTTTGTTTAATATAATTGGGTGCATCAATATTTGGTGCATATATATTTATGATTGTTATCTGTTTCTCTTGGATTGTTCCCTTAGCAAGTAGATAGTGACCATCTTTGTCTCATTCTGATCAGTCTTGGCTTGAAATCCATGTTGTGTGCAAATAGAATAGCTACCTTTGCTTTTTTCTGGGATCCTGTGGCAGAGTATTGTTTTACACATTTTGACTTTCTACCTATGAATTTCTTGTTGAGTTAAATGTTTTTATTGTATGCAACATATTGTCGGATCTTATTTCTTGATCCACTGTGCCAGTCTGTTTCATTTGATTGCTGAATTGAGACCATTCACATAAAACGATTATATTGACTTATCTTTTTCTTTATATTATTTTCTTGTTGTTGCTTCCCTTTCTTTCCTTTGTATTTAACTAACTGCCTTGCCTGTCACATTCAATCTATTGGAATTCTTGTCTTTTTCTAGAATATCCTTCATAACTTTTTGGAGGACTGGTTCGGTGGTCATGAATTTCTTTATGTGTTCATGGAAGTATCTTCTTTCTCTATCAGTTTTAAAAGATAAATTTAAGGCATTCATCAATTTGGGACAGAGATTGTTTTCTTTTAGAGCTTGATTTTCATACATTTTAAAAATTGAGTTTATTGGTACATTATTAGGTATACAGTATGGTTATATTCATTATTGGGATCCTGTACCTTTACATGACAAGTCTTGGTTCTCAATTTTTCCCCTTGTTCCTTCCCTCCCTTCACCCCCTCCTATCCTCCCCATTTATACACACTTTATTTCCATTTTTTCATTTTCTTATATTTTTTCTTTTCCCCCATTACCATTCTCATACCCTTCCCTTTTTTTAAAGACAAAATATACTTTATTTTGACAGCAAATGCATAGTGCTGTAGGTAAGGCATGCTACTAGGGATCTGCGTATCAAAGGCCGATATGAAAAAATCAGTGGGAATGAATGCTGCTTCTTAATGCTTGAAGATTCACTTCATGTTGAAGACAGACTTTGTGTCCATTTATTTCAAATGCAGTATTATACTATATCTATGTAATCAGATACCCGTGCCTCCAACCAAGTGCCCAATGGCAAGAGTCACTTCTAATACCAACAACAAAGATTTCACTGATTCAACTGAGGCAAATTTCCTTTCTAGACAAAGACCTAGAAATTGAGCATGCAAACAGCCATTCGTTTCATACATTTTTAGTCATTTGTTAAGATTTTCTTTCATAATGTATAGGCTCTCTTCTCACTCTACTGATTGTTTCTTTGCCGGTGCAGAACATTTTAATATATGATTTGTTCCCATGACCTTCTGTCATATTTCTGCCTTGGAGCTTGTTGACCATGTACCAAATACTCTGAGTCCATGAGATAAATTAAATCTCTCCTCTTTTAAATTGTAGGTATTGAGTATTGTGTCCCAAAAATGGAAAGTGAACCAATACAGAAAATGGACCCTGAGAAGCAGGGCCAATATAATGACTGTACCTGACTATGTGGTTTAGAAGCTTCTAAAACTGGTTTACTGAAGTTTGGAAATGTTTTGAATGCCAGATAGAGGCATCTTAGCATACTTTAAGCAGTGCTTGATGTATGATTCTAGTGAGTTTAGAAGACTAGAATACCATAAGGAATGCAGCAGTAAAACACAGGCTCAGGAAGTTTCAATTGAGCAAAAGCACTGCATTGGCAGTTAGACTATAGGGCATGAGTGTTGTAATCTATCAGAAGAATTATCTGCAATGACCCATCTCTTAAGATTTTATAAGAGACTGAGCTTAAAGGCAGTGGATTTATTAGTCTGTCAGAGAAAATTTTAAGAGGGTTTAACATTCAGGTTATAGCATGAGTACTGCTGGCTGCTTTTAGCTAGTTTTATAGTAAGAATCAGGAGCAAAATGCAGAACACAAGAATTTTAAAAATTTAAATATTGTCTCAGAAGAAACCATGTATAAAATTGAAGCCAAAGAACATATGGCTGTTGAACAGATTGGCGCCATTAAAAAGAAACCAAGTACTTTGTACAAGGATAAGAAGAAATATGCTTTAAGGACATTTTTAGCATCAACAAGACACTATCTATTACAGGTTCAAGGGTACAAAAATGTCAACCTTTTATTTAAGAAAGGATTCCTGGAACCCCTACTTGAGAAGGCCCTCTTAGGGAATTTATTCCCTTGGACTCACTTTAGTGAACTCATACATTCAGGCATTTAGAGGCTGTGGCAGCCATACTTCAAAGGGATCAAGACATTGTTCTCACTGGCAGCAAACCTTGGCATCATCCATGTGATGTTGGTTTGTCAGGCATGCAAAATGTGAGAGTCAAGGGTTCATGGTGGTTTATAGCCAGGTTTCAAAGAAAGATCTGGGAGGCCAGGCGTGGGGTCCCTGAGATGTCAGGGCATGAATCTGTAGAAATTATATCACTGGTTCTGTGGAGAACCCAGGATGTTAGAAATGACAGGAACATGGACTATTCGCTTAAGGAAGTTGCACTCCATGAGTGGAGCCAGCCCAAAAGAAGCCATGTCACCTGCAACTAGCAAAGTCATAAGGTGGGCTTGCCCAAGACCTTTGGAACACAAATTTTACCCATGTGTCTGGATACTGGATATGGAAGTACTTGATTTGGTCCAATTTTCTAATGTTCATTTGTTTTGAAATGATAATGTTTATCCTGTGCCATTGTACCTTAAGATTATGTAACTTGTTCTTAATTTTTAAAAATGAAATTCACACTTAAGAGTTTTCCTTCAGTCTCAGCAGAGACTTAAATCTGAACTTTTGAAAACATGAGAGTTATTGATACTTAGGGCATTGTTTCATTTGTAGGCAGGATAGTTGTATTATCTGAGGCAGAATTGTGATCATGCTATTATCTTTTATTTGAAAATAAAATGTGTTTTAAAGAGATTTACTTGGGTATGAAATTGACAAGGGATGGGCTTTCAATTTGATTTTCTATTAGATATGCACAGGATATGGGCAGGGAACATATCTATTTGTCTGTGTAGGTCATGGAGGCATGGTCTTGGGTCTATGTTTGGTCCCGTGTCCCTGCTCTACTTCCTGCATACCATGATCTAAACAACTTTGCTCTACTATATCATTCTGACATGATGTTTCTTTCTTGGAACCAGCTGACTATAGAGGAATCCCCCCGAATTATGAGCCGAATTAAACCTCTCCTCCTTTAAGTTATGGGTGTTAGGTATTGTGTCCAGTAATTGGAAAGATGACTAATAGAAAGTTTTTCTCAATTTTGGGTAGGTTGACTTCAAGGCATTCAGTATTTTATGCTATTGTGAATAGAATGAGTGGAATTGTTTTTCTGAGTTCTTTGCAGGTAGTTTATTGTGAGGCTTTAGAAATACTATTGACTTAGATTTTTTTAAATGTTGATTTTATATCCTGCTGTTTTGCAGAATTTGTTTATTATATCTACATTCGTTTGATGGAGTCTTCTAAGTATAGTGTTATATCTCCATATATGGGTGATTTAAAATTTTCCTTTCATACGTGTATGCTTTTCTTTTCTTTCTCTTGCCTAATTGCTCTGACTAAAACTTCAAGCACTATTTTTATTTTTATCTTTTATTTATTTTTTGGTACCAGGGATTGAACTCAAGACCTTGCACTTGCGAGGCAGGCAGCAGCACCATAGAGCTAAATCCCTGGCCCTCAAGCACTATATTTAATAGGTGTAGTGAGAGTGGATATCTTTGTTTTTATTGTTCATGATTTTAGAGGAAATGCTTTCAGTTTCAAATGTTGTCAACTGACTTATACATATGTAGCTGCTATTATATTTAGGTATGGTCATTAAATATCTACTTTTTTATTATACAGTGATATTTAATTTTGTTGAAGGCATTTTCTGCATTGATTGAGGTGGCCCTATAATTTTTATTCTTGATTCTGCTTATGTAAAGTATTAAATTTATGGTATTGTGTATGATGAATCACTTTTGCATCCTCAGAATGAAAACAAATTATTGTGTATAATCTTTTTAATGGGTTAATGAATTCTATTTGCAACTATTTTTGCATCTATGTTCATGAAGGATATTGGTTTATGTATCCTTCTTTTGAACTCTGCCTTTGTCTTATCTTGATATTACTATGATAGATGAGATTAGATGCATTTATTCCTTTAATATTTCATGGAAATTTTGGTTTAGTTTTTATTTAATGATTTTTGTAAAATTCAACTCTAAATGCCTTTGGTCCCAACTTTTTCTTTGTTGGGAGATTTTATTACTTCTTCAATCTTATTGCTTACTATTGATCTATTTAAGTTTTTAAAAATATCATCTTGATTCAAATTTGACAGGTCACTTCTGTCAAGAAATTTATACATTTCTTTTAGATCCTCCAACTTATTAAAATAAAGATTTTCAAATGGTCCTTAATGATCCTCTGGATCTTGGAGCTCTCTATTGTAACAGATCTTTTTTAAAAAAAATCTGTAATTGTACTGGTTTGGATTTCTCTTTTGGTTACACTGACTGACTTTTTTCATTTTAAAAAATATTTTATTTAATTCACAATATCCCAAAATTCATTTAAATAAGTAATCAATCTAAAATCATTAAATTTCTTAAATTGCTTTTTATACTAATTCTTCATACTCCACTGTTCGGACTTGCAAAATTTCACATGGTTATCAGCCATGTGTGGCTAATAAAAATTTATTAGAATGTGCAGATTTAAGAAAATATGCTCAAAAATTAAATACCAGAATATTTTACTCCAAGGCATAACCTGAAGGCAAGACCCAAGCTGAAACCAAACATTCCATTTTAGAGCCTAATATGTTTAATTTAGACTTTGAATCACTGTTTATAAGGATACACCTTTGATATTAGAGTATACTTTTATATAAGCACCCTTAGTGCTTTAAACTTTTTATTAGTATATGTTTGTGGTACATAATAAATACATTCATCATGAAGAAAAGGTACATATACACATCACACCTTGATCCTTCTTACTTCTCTTTCCTCTCCACTCCCTCCCATATCCCCCATTTGCATATTTCATTCCTGTCTTTACAGAGTCTATTTACCTGTTTACTCTGATCTTTATTTATCTTGCTCTTTAAATAATTTATACTTTGGATTTCTTATATAAAATAAACTACACAATATTTAATCTTTGGTGTCTCATTTACTTCACACAGTTTTATGGTCTCAGGGAGCTCCCATTTTCCAACAAATGACTCATATTTATTTTTCTTTATGGAACAGTAGTGCCCCATTGGGTTTATATACCACACTTTTATCTATTCATGTGGTGATGAACATACAGGCCACTTCTAAGATCTAGCTGTTAAGAGTTGTGAAGCTACAAACATGGAGATGCATGTATCATGGTAATATGATGTCATTAACTATTTTAGGAAGATACCAAGAAGAGGTATCACTATGTCAAATAGAATTTCTACATTTTGTTATTTGAGGAATCTCCATAATTTTCGTAGTGGTTGCACTAGTTTACATTCCCCAAAACAATGTGGAAGAACCATTTTTCCTATACCTCATCAGAATTTTTTATGTGTGCTCTTGATAACCATTTATACTGCAGTAAGATAGAAATCTCAGTGTATGTTTTTTTTTTATTTGACATTTTTCTAATGGCCAAATATGCTGAACATCTTTTTTTTTTTAGAATGTACCTATTGGACACTTGTACCTCTTTTCAGAAGTGTCTATTCCAATTGTACTGGAGATTCCTGAAGTTAGGTTCCAGTATCCTGCCCAGTATATAATGCAGGCCTTAGAAATAAATACACTAACAGACAGAGCTAGGAGAGGGAAAATGGGATGCCAGGATGACCAATGCTGGTGCAACTGACAAAGGTGCTGGTCTATCCCAGGCAGTGACTTTTATTGGCAGTCAACTTGGGTAAAGGAAAGTTACATGCAGTTGCTATGGAAATTAGTGTAAATAAAGCTCATAAAGGACAAGACAAAGCTTTCTTAAATTAGGAACATAATAGACAAACTATATGCCTGCAATTAGAAGATTGTCCTTCTAGTAAGAGGGTATTAGTTGTGAGAATGAGATTTGTGTACAAGTTTTTGTGGTCTCAGCTCATAGGCTTTGACCAGACTCACTTCTGAAAACAAGCCAATTGTTTGGTTAACTCTTCACAGCCTGCTGTAAATAGTATGGTCTTCTACACAACTGTACACTTTGGATTGGAGCTTTTTTCTTTATTACCAAAATGATATATACACTTTACAATACTTATCAAAATACCAATAACATATATCACAGAAGTAGAAAATATTCTAACATTTCTATAGAACTGGATAAATCCAGAATAGCAAAATAAATCCTGGTGTTGTGGCTTGTGTCTAGATGTCCCCCCAAAGCTTCATGGAGCCTTTTTTAGAATCTAGAGTATGTGATGCTACCTTTAAGGGCATGTTATTACTAAACCACTACATGTGAGTGATTGGTTTGGCACTGCCCTAATTCCAATAGTCTGAATAAGATAAAAAGAGCAGAAATACACTGTTAGGGTCTCTTGTTGCACTTGTCATTTGACCACCATGAACTGTTTCTCCTCTGGAAGACATTTCTCCAAGGCACCCTGCCTTATAGCCAGCCAATTATGACTGAAAACTCTATGAACTGTAAGCAAAATAAAGCTTTTCCCTTCAACTTTGGGTATTGGGTGTTTTGCTTTAGCAATTAAAGAAATGTAACTAACACATCTGGTCAACAAGAACCAGCAGAAAACATCACACTCATGTATTTCAAGTTACACTAAAAGGTACAGTGATAAAAAGAGCAAGGTGTTGACACAAAAATGGACATGTGGACAAATGAAACAGAAAAGAGAATGCAGAAAAAATAGTAGACACATCTGGCCAACTGATCTTTCATAAAGGGGTCAAAAACATACGTTGGAGAAAAGATAGTCTCTTTAACAAAACATGCTGGGAAAATTCCTTATCCATATACAGAAGAATGAATATAGACCTGTACATCTCACCATTTGCTAAAATCAAATTAAAATGAATCAAAGACCTACATATGAAAATAGAAACACTGAATTTACTGGAATTAAAACAATGGTGAAACTCTTAAAGTCAGAGGCATAAACACGACTTTAAGAAAAGAACACCAGTTGCATGAGAAATAAGACCAAAACTTAAGAAAAAATATGTCAAATGTAATACACATTGAAGATAATAAACTACAGAGTAAAGAGACAACCTGTAGAATGGGATATTTTTGCCAGCTACTCCTCAGAGCACTAATATCTAGAATATATAAAAAATTTAAAAACTGGAACCCCTAAAATAAAATTCATTCAGTTGTTCATTGGCATACTCTTTGAAGTATGATTTATTTTGGTACAAGGGATTGAACTTTGGACCAGGTATGTGATGGCACCACTGAGCTAAATCCCAGCCCAAGTCATTATTTATTTAAAAATAAATCTTTTAAATTCTTTTTCTGGCATATCATTCACTATAGCATTTTCGCATTCAGTTACTAAAGAGTTATAGAATTTGGTGAAATCAAGTTGCCTTGTTTTTCATTAATTCTTGTGTTTTGATGTTGATATTTTTATGTCTATTGGCATGGATATCTCTTCAGTTTTTATATGATGGTCATCTTATTAGTGCCTAGCCTTCATTTGAAGTCACCAGTCAGACAGGAGGAAATAAACCACAGAAATAATGGTGAACCAAAACAAACCAGATATTGAAATATAATAAAAACCAATTAAAATGAATAGTTATGGCAACACTAACAATAGTAAAATAAGCAGCAATAATAATGTAAAGTAAACTAAAAGCTAAAATTAGAAAAAATTAAAGTAGTAGTAATAATAAAATTAAAATTAAAATGAGGGAGATGAGAGGTGGAAATGGAAGAAGCATCAAAATTAAAGTAAACAGGACCAGGGATTTAGCTCAGTGGTTCTCTACCTGCCTCGCAAGTACAAGGTCCCCAGTTTGATCCCTGATAGAAAAAAAAAGAAAGAAAGAAAGAAAGGAGAGAAGAGAAAATTGATAAAATAATTTTAAAAGAAAATATAATTATGTATTTGCTGCATTTACTTCTTTGAGAAATGTCTGTTCATTTCAGATGCCCATTTTTGAATTGGATCTTTATATGTGGGGGGCCTGATTTTTTGAGTTCTTTATATATTCTAGATAATAGTCCTTTGTCTGAGGAGCAGCTGGTAAAAATTTTTTCCCACATTGTAAGTTGCGCTATCCCTCTGCTGGGTATCTTTCCAAAAGAATTAAAAGAATCATACCACAGTGATATATGCTCACCTATGTTTATAATGGCACAGTGTGTAATAGCTAAAACTTGGAAACAACCCAGTTGTCCATCAGTTGGAGACTGGATAAAGAAGATAGGGTTTTTCTATACAATGGAGTACTACTCATCCATAAAGAATGAGACTAGAATCATTCATCAGAAAATGGATGCATATTGAGGCAGCCATTTCACTCAAGTGAAATAAATAAGTCACACGTGTAAATACTGAATAGTTTCTCTGGTGTGAAAAACTAAAAGTGTAAATAAGATCCAAATTGCATAACTTACAATGTGAAATAGGAAGAAAAAGGCTAAAGTTGTAGGGGAAGTGTGAAGGGTAGGTGAAAGGAAATAAAGGAAAAGAAAAAATATGAGAAAATGAAAACAAAATATTTGCAAAAGCACAATTACTGGCTCATATCTAACTTTAATTTCTAATCCATCACTCAACTACTTTCTATCTCTCCCTGAGTTCCTACTCTCCCCTGCCTCTAGTAATTATCATTCTACTCTAAACTTCTATGAAATTAACTTTTGTAGATCCTACCTATGAGTGAGATCATGCAGCACTTGCCTTTCTGTGTGTAGCTTATTTCACCTAACACAGTGATCTCTAGATCCATCAATGGAACAAAACCCATGTTGTTGCAGTTGTCAGTAGGAAGTATCTTAATAAAAATAAAATTAATTAATATTAAGGTCAGACTTTCATTTTGTAACCTGAGTCATGTTAGTGGCAATTTGTGGTTATTGATGCTTTCATTTAAATTTTGACATGCACACATACTGAACCTTACAGTAAGTTCTAAATACTTGCTGCTCTTAAGCAACTTTTATGAAATGAGCAATGAACAATTAAGAATTTAAAGCTCTGAAAGATAACTCCTTAATACTGACTCATAGCCACATAAAGACACTATCATGAAGATACAAAAAATAATGCAAAATAATCATTTGGTTTAAGGTTGTTGTTTGTGAGCCAAACTCTTCTCTGCAAATTGTTGCACCTCGACCACCAAATTTAATATCTATGTATTATTTCTAAAACATAAATATTTGACGCATAAAGGAATCTTTAGGTCACATATTTTGTGCTAAAACATAACATGTATAAGAAGAATGAACAGATCACAAGTGTATAACTCAGTGAGATGTATTCCCTAATGAACATATTGATGCAATCACTATTCAGATCAGGAAATACAATATTCATAAATACCCTAAAAACACCTCCTTTCAGTTTCATGCTACCAATTAATTATACATATATATTTATATGTATATATTTTGGGGGAAGTACTGGGGATTGAATTCAGGACCTTGCCCTTGTGAGGCAGGCAGTTGAAACACTGAGCTAAATCCCCAGCCTTGTTCTATGTATTTCATGGCACCAATTATGTATCTATGTCTTTTTATTCATTGACCAATTTTATTTCTTTTTTCAGTAACAAAAAGATTTAGAGATAGTATAAGCTAACACCGACATTGCCTTAGATTGTCTTGCAACTTTTTTATTGCTTTAATAAAATTTATTAAATTATTAAGACATTTTAAAGCTTATTAAACAACATATAGTTTTGTGACAGATGCAAAGTTTTGAGAAAGTATTAGTTATTACATGTAAAGAATTTAGAGCAGTACCTACAATTTCATAAATAATAATAAATAGTGAACTCATTAATCTATTGATGAACACTGGATAAATTGAACTGTCAGAAAATGTAGATTCCAAGAAAGCTGAACCAGATATTTATTGTCTATGTTTTGAATATTCAGAGATGAAGGATAACAAGCTTCTACATTTGCTAAAACAAACATTTTTATACTTTTGAACTTTATCCTATTTTATTTCTTTTGTGGTGCTGCTGATGACATCCAGAATTTCATGCATGCTCATAATGTTCCTACCACTGATTAGAGCAGAAATTTATGCAAAAAAGACTAAAAGAATGAAACAAAAAAAATCAATGAACCCGAGTTGGTTCTTCAAAATAATTTTTAAAAATTGACAAACAGCCAAATTTATCCAAAAAAGGAAAGAAAAGACTCAGTTCCATACAATTAGGAATGAAAAGAGTGAAATTACAACACATGCAGAAGAAATCCACAGAATCATCAAACCTACTACTTCAGGAACCTATATGCCAATAAGATAGAAAACATAGAAGAAATGGGGAAATACCTAGATACATATGAAACATCAAAGTTGAACAAAGAAGACCTAAGAATTCTAAACAACCCAATATCAATCAATGACATTGAAACTGTAGTTAAAACTTACCAACTAATAAAATCCTGGATCCTGGTGGCTTCACTGCTGCATTCTACAAGACATGTAAAGAATTATTGCCACTACCGTTTAAACCCTTCAGTGAAATTGAAAGGGAAGCAATACTCCCAAATTCATTCCTTGATGCAAGCATCACCTTCATCACAAAAGCAGAAAAAGATCAAACTAAAAGGAAGAATTACAGGCCAATCTCATTAATGAACATAGATGCAAAAATCCTTAATAAGATACTGACAAGTAGAATGCAGAAGGTCATCAAGAAGATCATACAGCCTGACCAAGTGGGATTCATCCCAGGGATGTAGGTATGGTTCAACATACACATATAAATAAATGTAATACAATATATTAGTACAACCAAGGACAAAAATCATTATGATCATCTTGATAGATGAAGAAAAAGTGTTTGACAAAGTCCAACATGCATTCATGATGCAAACCCTCCAAAAATTTGGAATAGGTAGTCCCTACCTCAACCTGATAAAAGATATCTATAAAAAACCAACAGCCAATACTAAATCATACTAAATGGTCAAAAACTGAAATCCATCACACTAAAATCAGCAACAAGACAAGGATTTTCACTATCACTGCTCCTGTTGAATATAGTTTTGGAAAAATTAGCCATAGCAATTAGATAAGAGAAAAGAATAATAGGAATAAAGATAGGAAATGAAGAAGTCAAATTGTCATTATTTGCAGAAGACATTATACTCTGTATAGAAGACTCCAGGAACTCCACCAAAAGTCTTCTTGACTTAATAACCAAATTTAGTAGAGTAGCTGGATATAATATCAACACACAAAAATTAATAGCTTTACTATGCACAAACAACAGACTCACTGAAAAAGGTACTGGAGAAACAACTCCATTCACAATAGCATAAAAAAAATGAAATGCCTAGAAATCATCCTAACAAAATAAATCAAAGCCTCTGCTCTAGAAACTGTAGAACCTTGAAAAAAGAGATGGAAGAGGATATTAGAAAATGGAAAGACATCCCTTGCTACTGGGTAGGAAGAGTCAGTGTAGTGAAAATGGTCATAATTCCAAAATTTCTATATAGATTCAATACAATCCCAAATACCAGGAACATACCTGACAGACCTTGAGAAGACAATCCAAACATGTATTTGGAATAAAAAGAGACCTAGAATAGGAAAAGTAATTGTAGGGAACAAAGACAAGGTAAGGGGTATCACAATCCCCAACTTGAAACTATACTACAAAGATACTGTGATAAAAACAGCATTGTACTGGCAAAAAAAACAGACCTGAGGATCAGTGGAATGGATTAGAAGAGCAGAAACAACTCCAGACAAACTCAGCCTCCTCTTCTTCAACAAAGGAGCCAAACAGCCTCACTGGAGGAAAGATAGGCTCTTTAATAAATGGTGCTGGAAAAACTTCATTTCAACTTGCCAAAGATTAAAACTAGAATTATATCTCTCACCATGCACTATTAAAATCAAAATGGATTGAAGATCTAAATATTAAAACAAAAACACTAAAAGAGCTGAAAGAGTTTAGATGGAACTCTTGAAGACATTGGCATAGGAAAAGACTTCATGAACAAAACCTCAGTTGTACATGAGCTAGGTCAAATAATCAACAAGTGAGATATCATCTAATTAAAAAGCTTCTGCAAAGCAAGAGAAACTACCAACAGAACTGAGACAGCCTACAATGTGGGAAAAAAGTTATCAACTGTTCCTCACACAAAGGTCTACTATGCAGAATATATCAATAACTTAGCAAAAGAGACCTCCAAAATTTAAAGATCCAATAAAAAATAGGCATGTGAAATGAACAGACATTTCTCAAACAAAGAAGTAGTAAATAACAAATACATATATGAAAACATCACTGGTCAATGGAGAGATGCAAAGGAAAACAATGCTGAGATTCTATCACACCCAGGAAAGAATGGCCCACTATCAAGAAATCAACCAATAACAAATGCTGATGGCACTGTGAGGATAAAGGAGCCCTTCTCCAGTTTTGGAGTGAGTGTAAACTGGTGCAACCACTGTGTGAATCAGTATGGAGAAACCTCAAAGAACTAGGACTGTAGGTCTATTTTGACCCAGCTATCCCCCTGCTGCATATCTTCTTTAATTCTTTTAATTTTTCATAAAAGAATTTAAAATATCATATCACAGTGGTATATGTACACCCATGTTCACAGCAGCTCAGCATGTTATAGTCAAATATGGAACCAGCCCAACTGCCCATTAACTGGAGACTGGATAAAGAACATTTGGCTTTTAAAATAAAATGGAGTACTACTCAGCCATAAAGAATGAGAAACTGGAGGCATTTATAGCTAAATGGATGCACATTGAGGTTATACTTTTAAGTGAAATAAATAGGACACATGTGTAAATACCAAATAGTTTCTCTGGTGCGAGAAACTGAAAGTGTAAATAAAGACTAAAAGGTATAATAGATAATGTGGAATAGGATGAAAAGGGCCAAAGGGGGAGGGGGAGTGTGAGGGGTAGGAGAAATAAAAGGGGAATGGAATTAATACGAGAAAATGAAAAATGGAAACAAAGACTTTGTAAGTAGGGAAGGGTGGAGTGCTTGAAGGAAGGGAAGGATATGGGGAAAAATAAGAATCAAGATATATTATGTAAAGGTATAAATCTCCAGTGATGAATGTAATTATATTCTATACCTAAAATGTACCAATAAGAATTATTAAAAAAAGTTCTTTACCACAGAGATGTATCCTAATCTTGTTTTGGAACTTTCAATAAATGGAATTAATTTGTATTCTTTTGTTTGCTTTATTTCTTTGATTTATATTGTCAGTGTTATTGTGATCAACAGTATTTCATTTGTAATATTATTCAGTATGAATATACTATAATTTATAAATCAATTCTACTGTTAAAATACACTGAGTTTCCATTTTGCATAATACAAACAGTACTAAAATAGATTATTTATGTATTTGCATAAACATATTTTTTTCACCTTTTAAGGATATATACATAGGAGTAGATGTGCTTGATCATAGATTAGGCTTATATTTATCTTGAGCAAATACTGCCCATATTTGTACATAGCACAACTCAATGTGTGAGTTTAAATTCTCAAATTCATGAACATTTGGCTACCCTTATTAATTTTAACCATTTCTCTGTTATTTCATTGTAGGTTTTTTTTGCTTTTTTGTGAAGTGTAATAATTATGAGCCTTTATTCATGCTTATTCATTTGATATCATTTTTCATGTTGCCTTTTTTCCATTTAAAAAACTGGATTATTTATTTAATACTAATTTGTAGGAACTTTAGGTACAAATTCTTTTCTGTTTAAAAGGAAAATGTTTCTTTTTATGTGTAGCTCACAGCTATCTTTTAAAAAAGTTATTAATTTTAATGTATTCTAATTGATTAGTCTTTTTTATGGTTAGTGCTTTTGAGATTTTGTTTAAAATTCCTTTGCCTATTCTAATTTCCTGTTATCTTTGCATGTTTTTGACTTTACATTTTCCATTTAATCTTCAAATGCATTGGGAAGTTATCACTTGATGGAATGAAGGGAAGGCCAAAATTCATTTATTTTCCCTTCACAGAGGTAAACCATGACCTCAGAATGTTTATTAAAAATCAGCATTTTTCTACTACATTGTAATGACTTCTGTTGAAATTCATATGGCTAAATATGTTTTGCTTTGTTTCAGAATTCTCTATTAATGTTTCATTGTTCTCTTTATCCCTCTTTGAGGCAATATACATTATCTGCAAGAATAACTCCTCCAGTTTAAATCTTCAAAAATGTCTCCCTCTCCCTCTCTCTCTCCTTTTTTGTGTTTCTAGGGATTGAACTCAGGTCATTGACATGCTAAGAAAGTATTCTAAGACTGAGACACACCCCTAGCCCTAGGCATTTTAAGAATAAGAGTAATTCATACCCCTCCCACACACTGATTGTTCTAGTTTGTGTTTAGGTTTCCTCTACGTTTGTGTGGTCATAGGTGGAGCTTTTCAGAGGTGGCTGTATTTAGAGTTTGTAATGCTAGGATTAAAGTTGTGTGATTACTAAATTAGTCCACTGATTTGTTTGGCATAGTTCTGGGTGTGGATAATGGGAAGACCCACCAGGAGTGTGAGTGCTACCCACCCTAAAGATGTGTTCCTGGGTAGAATATAAGGAACAGGAAGAGGACTGCTGTTAACACTTGCTGCTTGCTGCTTTTGCTGCCTTTTAGCTGTCATGAACTTGTTTTCTTCTGTGATAACCCCTCTGTAATGCCACCCTACCTGGGAGACACTCATTTATGGCCACAAATCTCTATAAACTGAGCTGAAATAAACCTTTCCTTCTTTAACTTTGTCAGGTATTTTGTCTCAGCAATGAGAAAAATAATCAAGATACTCATGAACTCTACAAAATCTATAATTAGGATAGTATTGAATTTACAAAATAATCTGTGGAGAAATTACATAGTTACAATATTGTCCTTCTGTAAGACTTAAAGTCTCACTTCCACTCCCTGGAGCATGAACAGCCGAAAAGGCCTCCATGATGCTGGGTCCTAAAACCCAACGAGGCTCCGGGAGCACAATAGAGGAACAAGAAACCCAGGAAGGAACACACCAGGCTAGATGGTAAATAGACCTTCATTAGTCTGAGCAGACGGCACTCCCGGAGCCAGGTAGCTCAGAGAGGCACCAGCTCAGGGGCTGAGGTCCTTTTATGGGGGGGGGTAAAATAGGGGGTTAACATTTTAAGCTTGCAGGCAGGGGTCAAAGGTCTGCTGACTTGAGCTGGTGGTCAGCAGTCACGTACTTGGCAGTCACACATTGATGATTAACAGATACTTATAGGATGGTTCAAAGGCCAACAAGACACCCAGGATGAGCAAACAGTTCAACAATTAACTTGGGGTCCCTATGTATTTCATAGTATAGAACCACTAACTTACATGTTAATAGGGATCTGGACTTTAAATAATATAAGATTGCCTCACATTCCTAAGCCAGGGTTTGAACAAAAGTCGGGGCTATGGCTACAATGGGATTGGGTTAGAGCACTGTCTTCTGGGCCCTTTGTTATTTAGCATGGGCTTGTAATTCAAGTGTTACACTGCAATCAAGAAACATGGCAGGATTCTCCATTTATTTAAGACTTTAATTTAGTGCATTTTTTTCCTGTATAAACATCTTAAAATCTTTTATCATACTGTTTCTATATCTTAGTTACTTTTTGACACTTGAAATAGTTTTGCAAAACAAAGTTGTTTTACAATTTTATTTTCTCATTGCCGGTATACAAATTAAAATTTACACATTGAACTAGCTAAATCTCTTTCTTAATTTTAATAAATTTATGTGGACTATCTTGGATTTTCTGTAGGATTCTTTAAAAGTGCCTAACTATAACATGAAGGGTTCTGCTTTCCTTACATAAAAGGATTGCTTAAACATGTCCTATATTGTAGCTTTGGAAATGACTCCTTGTGGGAAGTTGAGTGAAAAGCAGGCCATGCATCATTTCTTTTTCTTTCCTCAGATGTCTTGGCTTGTATTGCCTTCATTCTAAAGCCCAAAAGAGCTTTTTTATATAATTTGTGCAAATTTTTAGATGCTTATGGTAGTAAGCAAGTTCAGTAATTACTTCATCATTAAAAATGGAAGCCAATTAAAAATTTATTCAATATTTTGTTGATTATTTAGGTGCTTTTTATTTTTTTAATAGTTGTCATACATTTTACAACACACAGCCTTGACTTAAAATATGTAGTATAATGTGTAAATCACTTCTTGGGAAATAAAAAAAATTGTGGAATATTATATTTACTCTTCTTTAAACTTTTTAAATTAGTTGTCTGGTATGTGTTTATTGTGTGTTTTGGTGCACACATATCACACACATACTTGATCTCAGAACAGTTTTTTAATATAGCCAGTTATTTAAATTTTTATACACTTTACCATTTTCATTACTTTGATATTTCCATTGTCTACAGCTAGCTATAATTTGTCTCACATTCTCATATTGGCCTATTATAGGTCTGTTGGAGCAAAATTTCCTAAGCTCTGATTTATTGAATAGGTTTTTGTTCCATCTTCATTTATGGAGTAAATTTTTGGTTGGATATGGAATTCTACTTTTAACAAACTTATTTGTCTATTTTATTTTTTTATTCATTATATTTATTGGTCATTTTAGGTATACAATATGATGACATTCATCATTAGGAATTTTTACTTGTACATGGTATTTACATCATGGTTCTTATTTTTTTCCCCCATTCTCCTGCCCTACCTTCAGCCCTCTACCCCTCTCTACTTACAAAGACTTTCTGGGTTTTTTCTTCATATTTATTCCTTTCACTTCTTTCTTTTCCCCTGCCTCTCTCACTTTGCATTGCCCTTTGGACCCTTTCTTCCTATTTCACATTATCTATTATACATTTTGATGCTTAGTTACATTTTCAGTTTCTCATGCCAGAGAAATTGAAAGAAAAGCAACACTTCCAAATTATTTCCTGGAGGCAAGCATCACCTGATCCCCAAAGCAGAGAAAGACCCAACTGAAAAAGAGTGCTATAAGCCAATATCCTTAATGAGCACAGATGCAAAAATCCTCCATAAGATACTGGCAAACAGAATGTAGATCATCAAAAAGATCATACACCCTAACCAAGTAGGATTCATCCCAGGGATGAAGGAGTGATTTAACATAGCTGCATTAACAAATGTAATGTACCATATTAACAGAGCCATGGACAAAAACCATATAATCATCTCAGTTGATGCAGAAAAGCATTCAACAAAATTCAGTGAACATTCATGATAAAAAACCTATAAATTTATTTTTATTAGTCCATGATTAGAGTATATAATAATTGCATTCATCAGGTACATGTATATACACATCGTAATTCTTTGTCTCCCCCAACTTCCTTTTATGACTTGGCCTGCTTCACATTTGCAACATAATAGCTCCTTGTTTCCTGTTATCTATCTTTTATTAAACTCTTAAATTTATTTATTCCCTGTGTTTCTTCTATGAGGGATACCATTCAATATTGAATCTTGTGTATCTAAATTTATGTCATTTAATATTATCATCTCAAAATGCATGCATTTCTTGAAAATGACTCAAACTTATCCTTATTTATGGCAGAACAGAACTCCACTGTGCATAAACATGACATTTTCTTTATTCATTTGTTTATAAACATTTAGGCTGCTTCCAAGGTGTAGCTATTATGAATTGTGTTGCTATAAACATGGGCATGCATGTAACACTGTAATATAATGTATTTAACTGTTTTGGGAAACTATTGAGAGGGAGAATAGTTGGGTTGAATGGAATTTCTAGTGTTAGTTTTTTGAGCAATTTTTGGTTTTATTAGTTTATATTCCTACCAACAATGTCGGAAGGCACCTCTTCCCCAATAGCCTTGACAACATTTGTTATGATTTGATTTCTTGATGATAGCCATTCTTTTTGGAATAAGATGAAATCTTGATGTCATTATAATTTGCTTTTTCTCTAGTGGCCAGAGGTGTTCAGCATGTTTTCATGTATACATTGGCCATTTTATATTCTGAGGAATGTCTATTTATTTCAGTTGAACATTTTTTTTATTGGGTCTGTAGTTTGGGGGGCTACATTCTTTTAGTTTTTTATACATTTTGGATAATAGTAATCTAAGGAATAGTTCCAAATTTTTTTTCATTATGTAGGCTGTCTCTTCATTCTGTTTTTTTCCTTTGTTGTGCAGAAGCTTCTTAATTTGATGTAATACAATTGTTGATACTTGATGGTACTTCTTGTTCAATTTGGGTTTGGTTTAGAAGTCCTTGCTTTGACCTATGTCTTCAACTGTCTTTTTCTTCCAGGAGATTAAGCATTTCTTTTTAAATATTTAGATCTTTGGCTCATTTTGATTTTAATTTATTGCATGGTAAGAGATATGGATCTAGATTCAATCTTCTGTATGTGTATAGAGACTTTCCCCAACACCGTTTGTTAAAGCTGCTTTTTTCCCTTCGGTATATTATTTCAGCTCCTTTGTCAGAGATAATATGGGTGAACATGAGTGGGGTTGTTCCTGAATCCTCTGTAATATTCTATTGATCCATGTATCTCTTTTTGTCCCAGTACCATGCTGTTTTTATTCCTGTAGCTTTGTAATATAACTTGAATTCTGTGACTGTGGTACCTCCTGCTTGATCCTTATTGGCCAGGTGTGCTTTTGCTTTTTGGGTCTCTTCTTGTTCTATATGAAATTTAGATAGTTTTGTTTAGTTCTGTGAGGAATACTGTTGCTATTTTGATTAAAATAGCATTTAATCTGTGTATCAGTATATTCATTTTAACATTATGAGCTGTGCCTATCCAGGAGCAGGAGATGTCTTTCCATTTTCTGATGACTTCTCTTATTTCAAAGTACTATATATAATTTTTGTAGATGACTTTCATTTCCTTTTTTATTCAGTTTTTCTTGAAGTTATTATAAATTGTGTTGTTTTCCTAATTTTTCTCTTGATGAGTTAAGATTATTGTACAGGAATGCTATTGATTTATGTACGTTACTTTTGTGTTTCACCACTTTAATAAATTTTCTTATTAACTATAGGTGTCTCTTTTGGAATTCTACATAAAGGATCATGTTTTATGTGAGTAAGGATAATTTACATTTGACTTTACTATACATATCCATTTCTTTTTATTTTCTTGCTTGATTGCTCTGGCTAGAGTTTCAAGTACTATACTGAACAGGAGTAGTGTTAGTGGACATTCTTGTCTTATTCCTGAATTTATAGGAAAAGCTTTTAGTTTTCTTCTGCTTAGTATGGGAATAGTCTTTTCACAAATGGCTTTCATCAGAGTAAAATAAGATCTTTCTATACTGGTTTTATTTAGGGTATTAATTATAAATAGATTTTGAATTTTATGAAAGACTTTTCTTCACCTATTGAGATGATCAAGTGATTTTTCTCCTGAATGCTATTTAAGTGATGTACAAATTGATTTGTAAATGCTGAACTAACCTTGCATCCCTTAGATAAAGTCAAGGTACGTAACATTTTTAATGATTTGTTGTATTCTGTTTTCCAGTATATTGTTGAGGATCTTTGCATCTATATTCATTAAGGAGATTGACCTATAGTTTTTTTTATAGCTAAATCTTTCTCTGGTTTTGTAATCAGGGTCAAGATAATTTTCAATAGTTTGGCAGTATTTTTTCCCTGTCAGTTGTATGTAAAAGTGGAGGAGTATTAGCATTAGATATTCCCTGAAGTTCTTGAAAAATTCAATGGTGAATTCTGTCTGGGATTTTCTTAGTCATTAATTTTTTTCTGCTTTAATTTCATTGCCTATTTTTGAATTATTCAGGTTTTTATATCAGTTTAGTAATTTATATGTATCTAAGAATCTATTTTTAGGTTATTCAGGGTTTTGTATCTTAGTTTTGATAATTTATATGTATCTAAGAATCTATACACTTTTACATTCTTCAATTTACTGAAATACATGATCAAAGGTTTAAAAGTAGTTAATAATCTTTTTAATTTTTCTTGTTTCCATTTTGATTTGCCTTTTCAGTTCTACTTAAGTTTGTATGGGTGCTTTTCCTTTTTTGTATGGTTGGCTAAGGTTTTATCTACTTTGGTTAGTCTTTCAAAAATCAGCTCTTTGATTCATTGATTATTTGTATTGCTTTTTAGTATTAATTTCATTAATTTCTGCTCCCACCTTTATAATTTCCTCCTTTATTGCTAGCTTTCAATTGATATTGTTTTTATTTTTCTAGGACCTTGAGTTGTACCACTAGGTTGTTTATTTATACATCTATTGTTTTTCTTTTTAAATTCAGTTTATTGGTACATTCTATGTATACAATTCAGTTGCATTCATTACTGGGATCTTGTACCTTTACATGCCAGGTCTTGATTTTTCACCTTGTCTCTGCCCTCCCTTCACCCCCTTCTCCCCTCCCTTTTTACAAACACTTTAGTTCCATTTTTTCATTTTCTCATATTTTTTTCTTTTCCCTAATTCCCCTTCTCCTACCCTTCCCACTTTCCTTACACCTTTAGCCATTTTCTTCCTATTTCACATTGTTAATTATCCCATTAGGATCTTGAGTACTATTATAGTTTTGCACACCAGAGAAACTATTTAGTATTTATACATGTGTGATTTATTTATTTCACTTAGGAGTATATCCTCAAAATGTATCCATTTTCCTATGAATGACTCTACTTTTTTCATTCTTTATGGCTGAGCAGTTTTCCATTTTATAGAAAAACCACATCTTCTTTATCCAGTTTCCAACTGGTGGGCAAATGGGCTGTTTCCAAGTTTTAGCTATTACAAACTGTGCTGCTATAAACTTAGGTATGCATATGTCGTGATATGATTCTTTTAGTTCTTTTGGAAAGATACCCAGCAGAGCGATGGCTGGGTCAAATGGAACCTCCAGTCCAAGCTCTTTGAGGTATCTCCATATTGATTTCCATTGTGGTTGCACCAGTCTGCACTCCCACCAACAATGGAGAAGGGTTTCTTTCTCCCCACAACCCCGCCAACATTTGTTATTGTTTGATTTCTTGATAGCAGCCATTCTTTGTGGGGTGAGGTGGAATCTCAGTGTTGTTTTCATCTGCATCTCTCTAATGACCAGTGATGTGAAACAATAGCGTCCAAAAAAATGAAGTATCTAGGAATCAACCTAGCAAATGTTCTACTGTTGTTTTGATGTGGGCATTTACAACTATAATCTTTTCTCCTTGCTTGTGTCCAGCAGATTCTCGTGTTTTGTACTGACATTATCTTTTGATTTTAGGAAATAGTTTTTCCTTGATATCTTCTCTGATCCATAATTATGATCCATAATTATTCAAGAATGTATTTTAAATTTCCATGTGTTTGCATAATTTCTGTGGTGTATTTGCCATTGATTTGTATTTTCATTAAGCTATGATCTGAAAATATGCATGCAATAATTAAATGTGTTTTGTATTTTATTAAGCATGCTTTAGGGGGTAGTATGTGCTCTATTTTGTAGAAAGTTCCATGTATTTCTGGGAAGAGTGTGTACTTTGTTGTTGTATAGAAGACTTTGTTGATATCTGTTAAGTCCATTTGTTCAGTGGTGTGATACAGCTCTGATATTTCTTTGTTTTTTTGTTTATTCAATCTTTTTAGGCCAGTGTGGTATTGGGGTCCCCCGCTATTATCAGGTTAATTTCTATTTGATCTTTTATGTCCAGTACTGTTTGTTTTATGAAGTTGCTTGAACCAGTATTGGCTACATATATATTTATAATTGTTATTGTTTTCTGTTAAATTGTTCCCTTAGACCAACATGCAGTGACTCTCTTTGGCTCATTTGATCAGCTTTGGCTTGGAGTTCACTTTGTCTAAAAGTAGTGTAACTATTGCTGCTTCTTTTCAGGCTGCCATTGCATGCAATGATATTTTTCATCCTTTGATTTTTAGTCTGTTAATTTCTTTATGGATTAAGTGTGTTTCTTGTATACACATCTAGTTAGATTTTTTTTTTCTTGTAAGCTTCCAGTTTTCCAATCTCTGCCTTTTGAATGGAGGAGTGAATATCATTCACATTTAGAGGTATTACTAAAAGGTACTGACTTTTTCTTTCATTGATTTAATTCCTTGTTGCTTACTCCTTTTTTGTTCCCTTCTGCTTAAGCGCTTATTCTACCTGACATTTTACCAGGCTTTTCTTTATTATATAAGGCCTTTTTTGGTATTGTTGATTTCATTATTCTTTCTAGGATATCCTAGAGAATATTTTGGAGCTCTGGTTTGTGGATCATGACCTTTTTTCTTCATGCTGCACTTTGCTATGAAAAGACATTATTTCTCCATCAATTTTGAATGATATTTTTGCAGTATATATCTCTGTTTTCTTTTAGAGCTTAAAACACTTAACACTGAGTTCTTCTGGCCTTTAAGATTTGTGTTGAGAAGTTTGCTGTGATTATAATGGGCTTACCTTTGTAAGCAACTTGTTACTTCTTGTTATTTTTCTAAAATAGATTTTAGTATACTCTTTTTGTGTTTGACTTCTGGGATTTGACCATGATGTGTACTAGAGTAGCTCTTTTCTCATAATTACTGTTTGGGGATATATTTGGTGTTCGAGCTATGCTAAACAAAGTTTAGTGAATCATGAATGACCAGTTTTACAAAGAACTGGAGTTCAAGAAAAGATATCAAACATAAATCCCGGTTGTAAATTGTAAATATATAT